>NC_132782.1:135762268-136065298 GCF_048418805.1 Vulpes vulpes
CCCGAGGCCGCCGGCCCGCGGGGCGCCTGGATCGCCCCCCCCCGCCCCCCGCCCCGGCCCAGCAGGGAGGGCCCGCCGGGGACCGCCACCCGGGCTTCCGGGGCGTCTCCTCGCCCTCCCGGGCCTGGGGCCCCACCCGTCGGGCTCCGAACTTCCTCCTCTCGCTGCACTTTCCGCGCCAGTCTTCGGGCCCCGAGACGGGGGGCGGAGGAGGAAGGGCTCGAGGAAGAAAAGAAAAGGGAGTTTCGAAAGCCGCTCGGAGGCAGCCGGGATGGAGCTGGGGGTAGGGGGTAGGGGGGACAGGGGACCGCGGCCGGGCTCGCAGACTTTTGGGGGCGCGGTGGGGGTGGGCAGGCGTTGGCCCCTTTAAGATCCACCCTCCCCCTTCCCCTCCACAATCCACCCCCCCCACCCCCTCAGTCTCTCCCTCCCTCTCTTAGAGGCCAATTTTGTTAATTAAATGTTTTGTTTGCGACGCAGCTCTCATTCATTGCGGACACGTCATTCGGAGCAGATCTAAGCCAGAGACCAGATCTCATTAGATAAAGCCCATCAGAACTAAGAAAATGGAGGAGCCACTAATTAAAGCTTTTAATTGTGCGGGTTCGCTGCAGCAAGGCAGCCGCTTTATCTGAAATCTTGGAGGGAGAGGAGGCAGACGACCAGTTCTGCCCAGTGGACACTGGGTCACGCAGGGGGGAGGGACCAGGGAAGGGCAGTGCCCCCGCCCCCCCCCCCCATCCCATCCCATCCCATCCCATCCCTGCTGCCCCGCAGCTTTTTTTAGCCCGATCTTGGTAGTTTTCAAAGGATCACACCTCGAAGGCAGGGCAGTTTAAAGCCCCTTAATAAATCGCTCTGTGGTCCCAGGCGGGCAGAGGAGCCAAAGGATCCCCTTCACCTGGCGTCTGGCAAGCGGATTACTCCGCTCCTCAGTGGCCACCCTTGCCTTGCAGAATTCAAAGCTCCTCCAACAAGTGGGGGGGGGGGGGGGGGGGGGCAGAGGGAAAAGGAGCGCGCGCCTCGCCCCCCTCCCACCCCTCTGGCATCTCCAGGGGCAGAAAGGAGGGAACACTGAAGGAAGACCAGAGATTCCTCGTGGGGGGGTGGGGGGGGCCCCAGCAGAGTGGGAGGCCGAGGTCACTCTGGTACTGAGCTAGACCTCCTCTCTCCCGGTAGAGATGTACGGTTCTCAGGATAGCATCTAGTTCAAGAGCGAGCCTGGCTCCGGTTTTCAAAATCAGAGGAGAAAAGAAAGTGAGACTACGGGACCCAATTAATTAAGGCGCGGGGCTGGGCGCACATCCTCCATTGCTCCATTAAGCCAGTTGAAAACACCAAATGGGCATTTATTTATATTTGATCCCAAGAAGAGGGGCAAGGCGATTCCCTGAAAGCCACTTGCCTCAACTTGTCTTGAGGGAATGCAAGTGGACCCATCTTCTTTTTAATTAGTGGTAATCAGAGGCGAAGGCTTTGGAGAGGAGGTGAATCCGTACCCTTCACCGCATCGGAGCAACACTGTCCATTTTTGCACTTTAAGCTACCCTGCCTTCTTACCAGTTTTGCTCTCTATTTAATTACAATACTGTCAAAGCTCATGGCATTGCTTGGAAGGAGGACCAGAAAGCATTACACCCAATGCTCCTGCTGAATTTCCAACATTTACTTCTAAAAGAACACTTAGTGAAATTAATGCTGCCATCTTAATTTAAAAATAAAAGCCCTCTCCCTTCCTATATTTCTTTTACTTGGCTGATTGAGGATGCCAGCAGAGTGGACATAGGTTGCATTATCGGAATAAGCAAATGTCATTTTACTCCATCGTTTCAGATTAATGGTATTACTGGGGTAAACACACACGTACTCAGCTCTGAACTGTACTGGGATCTTTTGCACTTTGAGATGCAGAATTGAGGGAATCACAATGGAGCTAAACTTTGTAGGAAATATCTCCTCCATTGATTCAACCCCATTGAAGAGAGCAAGCAACATTTTCTGTTAATATCTATAAAGAAAACGGACAGAAATTTAGGACAGAAATTTAACCAGAATGCAATTCTTCGTAAAAGTGAGCGGTTCTCTAGTATCAGCGGTTCTCTAGTATCAACGGTGTGCGTGTGGGTTTTTTGTTTTTTTTTTTTTTTTTTTAATTACTGGATGTTGAAACAGAACACCTCCTAGAAGCATTCATGTGCATCAGTCTATCAAACCATTTACTCAAATTAAATGTGTAATCCTTCAAATGCCTCCTTTCAAATTAATGAGTTTAAGTAGCTTGAGTTCACCTGAAAAGATCCTATAGGCACCTGACCTCCTGAATTCTTTCCATTAATTGCACTGAAACTTGTTGGAAAAGACTGCTTACACGGGCATATGAATGTTCCTATACATTGCTTTAAAATGCAAAATTAGTATAATTCTATAGCCTCTTTTCCTAAATCTCCTTTGGGGAATCAAGGGTAGTGATACAAACAACAACAACAACCATACCCCAAAATCTGAACATTCCTCGACTGAAAAACCTGCAAATTCTACATCGCATGCAAACCACACACTAACATTTGAGCACTACCAGCCTCCAAC
The DNA here is from genome assembly GCF_048418805.1 of Vulpes vulpes. NCBI lineage: Eukaryota > Metazoa > Chordata > Mammalia > Carnivora > Canidae > Vulpes > Vulpes vulpes. Next base: position 135,764,855 of record NC_132782.1, read on the forward strand.
TAACATATACAAAGAAAAACACGACCATTAAGGTTGTTTTGTTTCGTTGGGGGTGGGGGTAGGTGGGAGGGAGTTTACTATAAGAAGAATTACAAGTTTTTAGACTGATGGGTAATCAGCATTTTTCACAAGAAGCACAAAGAATGAGTCACAGTTTTCCACTCAAAAAAGTTTAAAAGTGCTTATGTAAATATAATTAGCCATCACCATAGGCAAATCATTTCTAACTATACTTATTTGTAAGTCAATCTTTTGTCTCTGAGTTTCTACGCAGGTCCCTCCCTACCTTCCTTTAAGGTAGCAGCCTAACAGTCTTTAGCTGAGGGTCCAGCTGGGGAGGACCACTTAAAATTTTGGTCCCGAGAGTGCCCAACCTTTGCACACCTAATGGCCCAGTCCCACCAGATGAACAGAGCTGGTACTCAGGATGGCTTTTGCCGTTCATTTATTAAAACTGGAATGATTAACACATGCCTCTTGAACCCCTTAGGTCTGCCCAACTAGGCTTTTGAGGTGAAGGTTACAACGCATTCTCATAGGGTACCCTGTTCCTCTCCTTAGAACCCTCGGGAGCCTTTGGCCTTGCCATTGCTCTGCTCGCCCATCTCAAGGGGAGCAGCCAAGTCTTACCTAATGTAGTCATTTCTGCAAAGGATCATGCCGCTCTTGGTGTAACAGGACGTGCCGATGTCGCCCAGCTGCGCCTGGCAGCAGGAGCACTTGAGGCACCGGCTGTGCCAGTAGCTGTCCATGGCATAGAGCAGAAAGCGGTCCGCGATCTTGCCTCCGCAGCCTGCACACCGCTTCCAGGAGAGGGAGCCGGCCGTCACGGGGGGCGGCTGTGAGCTGCTGCCCGGATTCACCATGGTCTGCGGAGGGCGGGAAGGGGACAGGGAGAGGAAGGGGGGGGGAAAAAACAGGGGCGATGCAAAAGTTAGTAGGAATCGCCGCGCGCGCGAGCGAAGCCGGGCCCCCCCCTTGTCCCCCCCCGCCCGGAGCCGCTGGAAGGAAGCCGCAGGGCATCAGCGCGAAGGAGGGCAAGGGGGAGAGGGAAGGAGGGAGGGTAGCCGGCAGCAGCCGCCTGTTTACTTTTCTCAAGCTTTGTTCTGGGGCCACGAGCTCCTCTCAACTTTCCAGCGCTCGCCGCCGCTGACAATTTCAGCTCGGGGACTGTCAAAACTCCGCGAGCGAGGCTCGGCGGCGCGCTCCACCCCTCGCGGCGCCTCCCCCCGCCCCCGCCCCCGCCCCCGCCGCCCGCCTCCAGCAAATGAGGGTCAAACCCACCCACCGCCGCGCCCGGCCCCTCCCCGGCCCCCGCCGAGCCCCGAGCGCCAGCCGAGGGGAGCGGGGAGGCGGCCCCCGCCCGAGCCACGTTCCCTCCCGAGCTCTGCCCTGGGAAGTGCAGCTGCAGTTCACAAGTTGGAAGGAGTTGGGTTTTCTGGAAGGGAGGGGGGGAGGGACCGGCGGAGGGGAGAGGGAGAGCGAGGAGGTGGGAGGGGAGGCAGGGGACGCGAGGGGGGGGGTGCGGTGTGTAAAGTTGCGAAACTGGTTTTTCGTATTTTAAACAGCACCTTTCACATGCCATTGTGGTGACCGCCATCTCCCATTATTGTTCCAAATCTCATTTCATTTTGAAGATCAATGAGTGTTTTCTCTGGGTTTTCAGGACACAGGCAAGAATAATAGATCATTGAACTTTAGGATGCCTGTTAACTTCCTATACAAACACTCTCCACTTTGGTCTCACTAATCTGCCCTTGATCAGCAATTTAAATGCTAAAGCTTTGTTCCTCCAAAGGGGGGGGAGTGTGTGTGTGTGGGGGGGGGGGGCGACGTTACAGATAATATGCGAGAAGGCACTATTAAAGGATGCACAAGTTATATTCGAGCCAGTCCTGCTGTCACCAAAAACTGCTTTTAAAAAAATTCCCCACTCTTTCTAATGAATGTCACGAGAAGCAACTGGGGTATAATATAGGAATCAATTTATAAAGCTTAGCCTAAACCGATTAATTTGTTGCCTCCAATCCTGAGTCCAATAAAGTCCTAGTGTTCCTCCAGTCACTTATTCTATAAAAAGATCAAGTTATTTACTGCCAATTAAGCAGCCTGTTTTGTCTTTGTCCTCTGTAAGCCGAGAGTGGAGGCTCCCCCCGAGGCTCCCGGCTATCTGCTCAAGACATTCAGCTGATACCTCAGAAGGGAGAGGGCGAACTTTGCCTGTCCCCGGCCCAACTTGGCTGCTGCAAAAAAAAAAAAAAAAAAAAACAACCAGGGGAAGGGAACGAAACAAGGACTCGGGTTCCTTAAATAGGCCGATTTTAAACACATTTCCTCCGAAAGAGTCCCGGAACGTGTGTCCAGTGACCGCACAATAAACCAGAATAAGAACTGCACCAATTAAGCTGTAACAAAACCCTGAGACTTTGGAAACAGGACCACTCTAAAACCCATTAGCATTGCATTTATCCGAATGCATCATACCTTTATGTAAATTGATTTATCTGATGCATTTACTCGAGGAATTGCTTTTTGTTACAATTTCAGCCCTAACCCAAATGAATCTGCATTTCCTGCCCGAGGTCTTTAAACTGTTTCCCCCAACGTTTTAATCGCTCCGAATTCCTTTTTAAAAGGGGAGAGGGAGGGAGGAGATTCCAAGCTCTTCCCCGCCCCCATCTCTGGTGAGAGGTAAATATATATGTATATTTTTTTTGAAAAGGAAACATTACACTGAGAAAAGCATCCAGTAACCCCATTAGCTAAAGCTCTTAAGGACAAGCAATACCTTAATGCTGATTAAATCTAAAAGAGATGAATCAAGAGGACTGACCAGAAACTGACTCCCCTGATAACTAAGGACGGGCCCTCATCAAGTTTCATTTAGAGTTGGAAAAAAAAAAAAAAAAAAAGAAAGCTTTTAAGTTAAATAGGCTTATACTCTAGTAATTACATAGCCAAGCAATTTAGGTCCTGGGATAGTCAGTGAAATAGAAAGCAGAACTGGCAGCTAGAGGCAAAATCTGCCCCCCTTTAACAACGTCTCTGGTGTTTTTTAATGGAGACCAGGGGAGGGACAAACGTAGCGCTGGCAATTTGTAGTACAAAAATGGATGCTTAATTCATGTCTTGATTTTAATTAGGTGATTCACCGGATTTCTCCTGGATTGGAACAAAAGACTTATAAGCCAAGAGGAATTTTTTGAAAAGAACCAGCAATACTGAATCCTGCTCACTTAGATCCTTTCTGCCACTGTTTCAAAAATAGTGTTTACTGGGGGGCTGGGGGGGGGGGGTCGTGACTATTTCCCCCACACTACTTCTCATACTTAAACCCTCATTTAAGCACCTCCGGCCTTTCCCTTAGGAACTGAAAATACCCCCCCCCCCCGCCACACACACACACACACGCACACGCACACGCACACGCACCCCTCCCCACCCCTCCAGGTCCCCGGCAGCCCCGTCTCCAAGCAGAACCCTTTTGTAAGCAGGAACCGCTACAAAGCTGGCGGCCCGGGGCCGGCTGCCCTCCGCGCTGGCTCGCAGGCCGGCCTCGGTAGTTTCAGACTCGCGCATTATCCAAGCCGACGTATTGTTTACTTGCAATTTGGGACGGTCAAGGGAAGGAAGCCAAAGAAAACAGCCCTGGCCCACATCGGCCCCCTCCTCCCTCGGCCCCCCCTCGCCCGCGGCTCCCCAGCCGTCCCCTTACCTGCTTTTCCCCTATATTGCAATACTGCGAGAGGCGGCGGCGGCGAAAAGCGAGCGAAGCCGCTCGGCTTCCAAGGAAGGGGCGCCCTGGCTGGCGGAGCCGGAGGGAGGGGGATGTTCTCGCAGAAGCAGGAAAGGGGAGGAGGGGGCTAAGGGCTGCTTTTTTTTTTTTTTTTTTTTTTTTTAAACGCGTCGCCCTGAGGCTGGGTTGGGGGGCCCCGCCGGACGCGGCGGGCGGCCGGGAGCTGGGGTGTCAGGCTGGGTCCTCCGCGTCGTCCTCCGCCTCCGGCTCCGCGCGAGCAGCTGCAGGAGCCCGCGGCCCGCGCGGCGCGGCTTCAGGCGCGGCGCAGCGGCAGCAACTGCTGCAATCGCTGCTGCAAGTTTGGCAATGTGGCTTCACTTTGTATATGCCCCCGCCCCCGCCCGCGCGCCGCCCGCTCCTCCTCCTCCTCCTCCTCCTCCTCCTCCGCCTTCCTCCCTCCCGCGCGCCCGCTCGCTCGCTCGCTCGCTCGGGGCCGGCGGCGGGCGCTCCGCCGCGCTTCCTGCCCCTCCGGCCGGGAGCGGCCGCGGGCACCAGAGCCCCGGAGCGGCGGCGGCCGGCGCGGAGGCCGGGGGCCGGGGAGCTGCGGCCGGCCGGGCCCGGCGCGCTGGAGCCTGCGCCGCTGCCCGGGCTGCTGCTGCTGCGGCGGGCGCCCGGCTCGGAGGAGGAGGCGGCGGCGGCGGCGGCGGCGGCGGCGGCGGCGGCGGCGGCGGCGGCGGCGGCGGCGGCGGCGGCGGCGCTGGCCTCTAGCCGGCTCGCTCGCTCCCTGCGCGGCGCTTACACATGTGTTACTGACAGAGCCGAATCCCAACTACTCCCCGGCTCTGCCGCCGACGTCAGCGACCCTCAGCCACTGGGCGGCCGGGTTGTTCAGGCGGAATAATAAAACCTGCCAATCCGGGGCAGGACAAAGGGAGGACTGGAACGAGACTCCGCGGGCGGGGGAGCGGCGGAGGCGGCGGGCGGAGACGGCCCGGCCGGGGGCAGGTGGGCGGCCGAGCCCCGGGGACCCCCGCGGGACCCCCGGCGGGACCCCGCCCCGCCCGCGGGGCCAGGATGGAGCGGCCGGGGGCGCCGCTCCTGCCCGCGCCGGCGATCGCGGGGACCCGCACCCGCGCGCCCCTCGGGGACCCCCCCCGCGCGCCCGCGCGAGCCCCGCAGGAAACTTCACGTCTTGCTCAGAAATGGGTCCCCTCCTGTTGGGGAAGAAGAGTCGCCCCGAAACCTCCGGGCGGGGGGCTCCGCTCGCACGCAGAAGAGGTTTTGTTTTTCCGCCTTTAATTCGCGGGCGTTGGAGACGGATGAGCCTTTAGTGGGAAGTTGAGCGAGCGAGGAGGTGGGGACCGAGTCCGCAGGTCTTGGAGGACTTGGCCGCCCGGCCCGGGTGCCCCGCGTGGGCCCGAGCGCCGGCCGAGAGCCCCGTGGGCGTCTCGTAGCGGGTCCGATGTGGGAGCTGAAGAGCTCACAGCCCCGACTTTGGGGGTCCAGGGGAACTTCAGGGAGGAGGGCTCGGCCTCCATCCACCCCTGCTGTGCAGGAGGAGAGGCCCGATCCCTCAAGCCCCCCGTGCCCACCCCCCCACCCCCAAACAGCAACAAGGAATGGCAACATTCACCATCTCACAGCCTCTGGGGAGGAAGAAAGGTCACGTCTAGTATAAATTTAACTGTTGAGGAATGCTTTTAGGGTGCTGCTAGCCTGAGAGTCTTTTTCCAGGGCCCCGAGCTCAGCCTAGATGCTTGAGTACCTACTCATTCAACTTTATCTGCTCTGCCAAATAGGTTTAATAAATCTCTGATCTGAGGCTAATATTAGGTCTGATTATTATTAGTAAGTTCCAGAGAGATTTTTCTGGTGGAAATTATCATGAAAGTGCAAAGCCCTTCTGCTAAGTATCATTAAGTTAAAACCAGCCTTGTGGGACGAGTTTTCATATTGTATTACATACAGTACTGCTGGATTGAGGTAAGGGACCTGCAGAAGAGTCTGGCTTAGACAATGTAGTTGTTAAACATCTATGGTTTTAGTGTCTGTTGGGGGGATTTCTGTCCTTCAAACCATCAGAATTAAGGCTGCAAAAGAAACAGTCATCATTGCCTGGAACATCAAGCAGAGGACATTTTAAACACCGATTAGAATAGTCATTTCTTTATATTCCTTGCACCTCAAAATTAAACGACTTACTTTTATTGATTGGTGTTTAAAATTGCATTTTTATGATCAAGTCACTTTGTGCACCTTATGAGAAACATTTACTCCCCCCCCCAAAAAAAATGACTTAAAGTATAATAGTAATTAAAATGCCCAGTACGGAAAACAGCTGCAGATGGGTATGATGAAAAGAAGGCCGTCTTAAAAAGATGTAATGTTCCTTGAAGGTTAGTAAAGAAAACTCAATTAAACCAAATGAGGGAAGGAACCCCGTAAACAAATAATGCACACATTTTAATTCCCTGGTTCAGTTTCAATTTGTTAATAATTTATAATAATCAAAACGAGATGACACAAGATCTTAGTGGGCTACAATTAAGTTATGATTTGTCATGTGCAAGTAAATTTCCTGCTGTGGCCCTTAATTTTCTCATCTACAAATAGAGGAATGGAGCCAAACGGTCTGTTATGTGTCCTTTTTCTCCAAAATGATTTTCTTAACTGGAACACACAATACATAGGTTTGTAATGAACCGTGGTTTTTGGGCCTTTTCTGAAGTATGCACAGTGAAATGAAATCTTTATTTTAGGATGAGATGCTAGAAATTGAGTCAGCCATGGGCTATCGCTGAGTGATTGATTCTCCAAAGCATCCCTGTAGTTTTGGGGCAGGAAGGAAGAAGAAAAGCATGAATAGAACTTTGACTACAGATCTGTGGGCAAGAGGGGGCCTAGGAGGTGGTTTTAGTGTTTTGGCTCGAGTAGTGTGGAGAGTGAGGGCTTTACACGCGTGCCCGTAGATTGGGGTGGGTGGGAGTGTGTTACCAGAGGCCTTTATTTGCTGTCGTTGTGGTTATAGAAATACAAAAGCGATCATGGCTAACAGTCTCTCTTCTGAGGGCTGGGAAGTAAATACGTTCACTGTAATCAAGATTCAGGTGTACTTTAACCACAGCGCCACCTCTGGGTGGTCTTCGTTTCTGCACGCTCTGCGTTTGGCAGGGCTCTGGCCTCTGAGGCGCCAGACCTGTGGTCTGAAAGTGCCTGCTTAAGTGAGGTGGCCTTGTCAACCCTTTATTGCCACTGATGCTAAACCCACAGGGACTGGGGAAACACACGCAAGTTCGCTATGGATAAGGGAAGGCTGTACTCGGGCAAAATGGTGTGCAAAGTAATAAGCCTGGTACAGAGCAGAACTGCCTAAATGCAAAATGATCACAGTCTATTGTGCCCAGTGGTTCAAGGAACCTCTGCTGCCATCATATAGGCCTCATTTAGCCTCCTCACCTACAGTGAGAGATAAGAATACGGTGTTTTGGGGGGCGCCTGGGTGACTCAGTGGTTGAGTGGCTGTTTTTGGCTCAGGTCGGGATCCCCCGGGCCTGGGATCCAGTCCTGCATCCGACTCCCAGCAGGGAGCCTGCTTCTCCCTCTGCCTATGTCTCTGCCTCTCTCTCTCTGTGTCTCTCATGAATAAATAAATCAAATCTTTTATTTAAAAAAATAATAAGGGATCCCTGGGTGGCGCAGCGGTTTAGCGCCTGCCTTTGGCCCAGGGCGCGATCCTGGAGACCCGGGATCGAATCCCACGTCGGGCTCCTGGTGCATGGAGCCTGCCTTCTCCCTCTGCCTGTGTCTCTGCATCTCTCTCTCTCTGTGTGACTATCATAAATAAATAAAAATTTAAAAAAATAAATAAAAAATAATAATACAGTGTTTTGGAAAAGAAAGAGAAACTCAAAATGTTTCTTACTTGAATCCTAATTAAATATAGGAACCATACTGATCCTAGATCAAGCCCTCATTCCTCCGACTCACCCCAGCATGATTTGTCCATACCTTCCCTTCTTCTCATTTATGTCCGTAATCAAAGTCATCTTTCCCTCCTCCCAGTGACAGTTCTCTAAGATCCTCCCGTGGACACCCAGAAGTTCCACACACACCCATGTTCAGCCTTCCATGCCTAGGGGACAGCCAGACTATTTGATGCTGATGTGGCAACCTCCCTGACAAAGGGGCCCCACCTGTTTCTCAAGAAAAAATATTTTAACCTTTTAAAGTCAGTGCAACACTGTTTTTGAAGGCAGCCTTCTTAGGAATAAATTTTTTAAAATTCTGCCTACCTTTATTGCCGCCATCACAGAGATCCCTTGAGATCAAAAGTTTCGGCCAATGTGAATCTGAAAAGGTTGATTCTAGGACAACAATTCCCAAAGGTAAAAGGTGTGGAAAGAGGGAACGGTAGTTACTGACAGATGGAATGGGAAAATCCAAGGAGGAAGAATGGTAGTTGAGCTCCCTGCCAGTGTTTTATGGTGGTGGTGGTGGTGGCTCGGGGGTGGGGAGGCGCTGCACGGTAAGTAGAGGCAGAGACTTCTGTCGTCTTTAAGCATAAAGCTTTATGGAGAACTCAACTTATCTAAAAGACTATATTTCAAAGAACCGCGAGCTTGGGCTTAAATACTGATAATAATACTTTAGAGTTACTGACTGCCTTTTGTTCATATTTCTCAAAATTTCTTGTAAATATCTCACCAGATGTTTCATGTGATAAAGGAATTGGTAGTGGCCATATTAGAACATTTTCTTTCTCTCTCTCTTTCTTTCTTTCTTTCTTTTCTTTCTTTCTTTCTTTCTTTCTTTCTTTCTTTCTTTTTTTCTTTCTTTCTTTCTTTCTAAAACAGTCCTAATATCTACATTTGGTAAATGTCCCACCAAATTATGTTAATCAGTTTCTTGAAAGTTCTAGCCTAACCTCTTTCTTGGTAGGGTGATGTCAAAGCATATTGAAGAAGTTGATTTGATCACAATGAAATAATTAAAAGATCATGAGGAAAATGAAAGAGCATTGATATTGCTGTGATTAGAAATATAATTTAAGATGTAGATTTTGTTTTTAATTATTCTGCTTGATTAGGACATTTGAAACTCCTGGAGATGATGGGAAAGGTGAAAAAAGATGATGGGAAAGAAGAAAATAACATCTGTGATACATGATTTTGCCTGATGTAGCAAGGCCACTTTTCTTAGGGCGGCAAGAAATTACTCACTTTCTTCCTATGTATTTATTAGGGTAGGAACAGGACCTTAAAAATCTCCCAAATCTGCCCCAGAACTATGGCAAATCTTGATATATGAAAATATTCCATAGTGATGATATCACAGAAAAATTATTTGGCTTACACTACGTACTTCTAGGACTGAGTTCTGTCAACAGTGTTCAAGCACAAACGTTCTGCATACATCACTGACGATAAATTATCAGACGGTATATGTGAGTATATTGTATGTCCAGTAGGGTCTTATGAATGGTCTAGCAGGTTGACAGGCTATGCTTGTTAAGGTCGAATTAAATCTTATCACAGGTAAATTTAATTTTGTAATACTTACAAAAGAGGGCAGGCATGTAGATGACTGGGCCGTTTGTATATATGTGAGGTAGTTATTAGTAAGAATATATATTAAAATTATAAGTCCAGTAGAAAATAGCAATTTCATTCAACATTAATTACTGTTCCTCTCCAAGACGATGGAAATGAGCATTCATTGATAGAGAAACTAAAGTATTAAAATAGAATTCATTCCCCCTTATGTTCCCTCTAACTGTTCTTGGTACTTTTAACTCAGAAGTTTCAAGTGCCCCAAACCACAGCTTCTTTAGTGTCACTTTTAATTACAGTATTGATATACTTAAGCTTCTTCTCTATGTATATTTGTAATAAAATGTAATGTTTTAAAGTATAATTCTGGGCTGTGTTTGCTCACACACAAAAAAAAAGTTGATGAAAACATGATAATGTTTATTCATCTAATTGTAATGAATGACCCTGGTGGAATTAGGCGAGTTCAATCCATAGCTGTCCATAGACTTGAAAAACACATATTTCTACTCTACACAGTGCCATAAATTTTTTAGAATAAAAAGAACAACCAATATGGATTTTTTTAAATAATAAAATTGGATAACTCAATTGACTAAAATGTGTTCCCTCCATGCAGAGGTACACATTATAACGTCATCATTTATATTTCTCAACATAAATCAAATTTCATAATAAAATTGTTTTTGATGAATCACCACTTCTTTTCTGGATTCAAAACATTCTGACAGAGAAAGCAAATTTGTCGATTTCTCTGTATGATAAGAAATCACTGAAAATATATTTAAGACCTTTAGTCTAAGATGATCATTTTCAGAGGAAAGTTTCCTTGAAAAGGAAAATATTCAAATGAAGTCATTTTAAAATTTGGGAAGACATTTCAAGAATAAAATAGACTTTCTTCCCAGCATTTTTTTCAGAGCCATCTGTTGTGCTCTCTGACAATAAGGGCAAGAGAAGTCATTACAGAACAATACTCTGGAAACAATTTGCTTCAAAGAAAGAATGAAAACTTAAACAACACTACCTTTCTACATGTTTGTTCTAATTAGAGGGTTAAAGCATCCAAGCATTGTACCCAGATGCCTCTCTCTGTCCCGTTTTTATTGCTTTTCTCCACTGAGATAACATTTAACACTGCATTGAAATTCCTACTTACTGCTGTGTCCAGTAGTAAATCCTGGCACATTATTAGAATATCTGCCTGTTATCAGCTCAGTCAGGGAATGAATTATTGACTATAACTCATTGCTGGGAAGACTACGTATGACACTCCAGTGAAGTTTTGATAATTTCTAGAAGTCGTGGTAATTTATGGAAGGGGGTTTTGATTGATCTCTCACCACCTATTTTGCACCTATCAGTAAATAGGACACATATTGATGGCCTACTTGAACTACATTAACAATATAGGGAATTCACAATTTAAGCATTTCTCTTTTTTTCCAGTACAATTTCTATTAAGACGGTAACTCGGTTTCTATTAATTTTCTTATGCGAGGTTTACCCCTGGGAGTGGGGGATCACAGATTCAGATTATTGGATGCATAGTATCACTATTCTAATAATTATTTAGACCTATTCCTCATTTGCAGTTGTACGCAGCCTCTGCCTTTTGGAAAGAAAGCCCTGAGACCACTGGAACCGATAAGGTTGGAACAAAACGGATACTGTGAGATTTTAAAGAATGTCTGCAAGTGTGAGGATATAGCTGATAGAATAAAGGAGAATTTTGAAAATTAACAGAGAGTGAGCAAGTGACTTATTATTTGAAAAAATGCTCGTAATATATTTGATAGAAAACTTACATATACCATTTAATAGGATACAATGGTCACTTTAAAGTCCATTTGTCGAACTTTAAGTAGTAATCACTAACAATCTCAACTTTCTTTTAATTTAGGTTTGTTTTCCTCCCGTCTCATTTTTGCTGCATTCTCCAAATTCCAATTATTTCTCAGAACAAACTCTACTAGACAAATGGTTCCTTTATTTCTTTACTGAGCTTTCATCATTGTGATTTCATTATTGTTTTATTTACTACAACAATTGCTTCCTGGAAAAATAACCAGTATTTTCAAGTCCTCAATATATACCATACAATAGAGCAAAAAATATAAGTAATAATTCAAAGTTTAACGGTTATTTCCTAGATGACATTTAAAGCATGTCTAGATTTCTAGAAATTTCAACTTATACCCAAATAGTACTTAGTAATCTGATACAAAAATAATGGTGTCTCTCTTGCCAGTGCTATCAAGATTGGGGGTGGGTAATTTGACTGAATACTTGGCTTAAAGAAAATAATTCTTTCTTCATTTTATCTTAATTTAGTAGCTTCTAGCAGTCATCTAAACAATCTTAAAATTAAAAGATAATGTTAATGGGAGAGACTGTTGTCATAGGATAATGGTTTCCTGCTGCTAGATTAATGCAGTGGCAATAATACTGGAGCATTTATTGAAAATAAAGGGGAAGACAAAGCCAGGAGATTTATTTTTAAAGCAGGTGTCATGGATCCTATGACACTGTTGTGTTGTAATTACTTTGTTTCAATTTTGCCAAATTGCTGATGGAGATGATCCCTTTTCCTGATAGATGTGGGGTGGCAGCATGACATTGGCTGGTATCTCCATGACTGGAGAGTGCATCCTTCCTAACTGGAGGAACAGATTTGTCATGATTCTTCCAATCAGAAGGCACCTTCTAAAGCCTGTGCCACTTAAAGAAACAAACACCAAAATGCACAGATAAATGTGTCCTTTATCCCCCAAAAGGCAAGCATCTACCTAATACTGTTACCAATCAATCTAGAAACCTTAATGTACATCCCCCCTCCCCCAAGTGACAGTCCCAAATACATGGTTCTCCAGCAAGCCCCAGGAATGTCCTATAGGACAAAAGCTGTATGTCTGGGTTTTAGCCACTGTGCTCAACTGTCTGGGACTTACCTTCTTTGAATGTGTATGATAATTTTGGGCCAAGTAATAGACTTCTTCCAAGTGGAATCCTCCCAGGAATGCTGTGGTAGTTGGAACTGTAAGATGGCCTCCCAGATTCCCATCCCCTGGTGTGTACACCCTGTATAATCCGTTCTTGAGTGTGAGCGGACCTGACTTAATCAGTTGAGTCCTTTTGAAAGAAGGCCTAGAAGTCAGAGATGGGAAAAGTCAGGTAGATTCAAGGCTGCGGAAGATGTTCTCCCATTGGCCTGGAAGGAGCAAGCTGTCATATGTGGGAGCAAACACATGGCAAGAATGTGAAGGTAGCCTCTAGAGGCGGAGAGCAGCCCCCCATGAAGAGGTGGCAAGGAGATAAAGACCTTAGACCTGGAGCTGCAAGGACATTCATTCTGCCAATAACCAGTGAGCTCAGAAGGGGACCTTGAGCCTCAGAGGAGATGGCAGTCCCAGCTGACACCTTGCTTTCAGCCTGGCGAGATCCTGAATGGAGAACCCAGCTATGCCACACCAGAGCTTCTAGCCCGCAGACACTCTGAGACAATAAACAGGTATTGTTGAAAGCCATTTATAGTCATTTGTTTTGCAGCAATAGAAAACTAATGACGATGCTGCGAGAAAAAGCCAAAGAAGATATTGTGTTGCCACCCTTTCCCTCTACCGTGAATTATTCTATTTGCTCCTTCTTATCCCATCTCCCACCTCCACCCCTCACAGAGCCTAGAGCAGAAAGCTGGAATAGCCTCACTATGATTAGGGTGTTTATAGATTGTTGTATGTTCAACGGTGGTACCTTCTTTAAAGAAAAAGGAAGCAGGGATAAGGAGTAGCGGGGGGCCCAGCTGGAATGAGGTCTGGTGGTGGGTTACATTTCCATGTCAGTGAGTTGGGGGAGGTCTCGATGAGAAGGTTCATGTCCAGACCTAGAGGAAGTAAAGAAGCCATGCATCAGACGGAGAGTTCCAAGTAGAGGCATCTGCAGTGCGAATGCCCTGAGGGACGTGCCATGTACGGTTTAGGAGCTGGAGGTAGACCAGGTGTCCTGGCTGTATGGTAGGAGATGACATGAGAGTTCAGACCGGGGTGGGGAGAGGGGACTTGGGCTTTCACCTGGGTTGAGAAGGGATGCTATTTGAGGGTTCTGGCAGAAAAGGGATCAACTCTGATTGACATTTTAGAAACCTCCCTCTGGCTTTGGTGTTGAGAGCAAAGCACACAGCAGGAAGGCCCAAGTGGTGAGACACCAGACAGGAGGTTCCTGCAGTCCTCAAGCAAGGGGTGCTGGTGGCTCGAAGCACAGTGCTACCAGACGAGAGGTGAGAAGTGGCTGGATCTTAGGTATAATTTGAGTATCTGTGGCAGATAGTTCCATGGTTTCTATTTCAAATTTTCAGTTGATCAGTCCCTGTGCCTTTGACAGTTCTTTTGGGGTTTTCATGTGTCATGACAGCTGTTAGTTCCCTTCTGCTCCTGAGAAGTTGGGCAGGGCACCCCCCCCCATACACACCACATTCCACCCACATGTGATTCCCCTTCCCACATGCTGTGTCTATGTCAGAAATAACCGCAATATTGTTTTTCATTTGGCTCTTTCCATTTGAACTCAAAAAGGAGAAATAACACATACTGAACTCCTCTGTGTGTGCCAGACCCCAGGCGAGGCTCTTTGCATATAGCAAATCATTTAATCATATTAACAGCCTGATACAATAGGTCTAATTGCCTCCATTTTAAAATTGAAGGAAAACAAATCATAATAGTTAAGGGATCGGTCAGGATCAGTGTCAAAGCTGAGGTTCGAAACTTGGAATTCTGCAAAGCTTTACAGGTTGAAGAAACTGTCCACGGTCCACTCCCATCTGCTAACAAATCAGTGTATGGGTTTTGTTTAATAGATTTGGCGACTTTAGTTTCTAAATCCATGGTTCTTTCTCCACCGTCGATGATTTTGTCCCCCAGTGGACATTTGGCAATGTCCTTGAGACAATGTCACAACTGCGGGGCAGGGAGCACAGAAAATCACTCCTGGCTTAAGTGAGTGGAAGCCAGGGATGCTACTAAACATCATGCAAAGCATAGGAAAGTCCCCTAACAACAAAGAATTATTCTACCCGAAATGTCAGTAGTGCTGAGCTTGAAAAACCCTATTCTAAACCATGGGTAGATGATTGGACTGTCATAGTAGAAGTAACATCAGTTGTGTAATTTTTATGAATAAGCTTCTCATTAAGATGTTCTAAAAATGAGGAAGGTTTTAGTCAGAACAACTTCAGTGCATTGTTTGGGGTAAAATTCACAGTGATCCAAAAAAAAAAAAAAAAAATTCACAGTGATCCAAGGAAGCTTTTCTAGTATGTCCTATCGCACAATGCTCAATGCATATAAGTTTTCAAGCTTATATAAAAAAGAAAATGTTAGAAACCTGGAATAGAAAGTTTAGTGGCTCCAAAGTACAAAAGCTAAACTGCAAAAATTAAAATTAATAAGTGTCCAAGTAAATGTCTACAAAGGTAACTGATTAACTTGGCACTTGCAATATAATTCAATACCTACATGGACACACTCAAATTTTATTTATTGTGGGATGTTTTTGATGTGATTTTGCTGCATACACTAGGCTCTATAGAAGTCTGATCATAGCTCTGCAGTCATCATATGAGAGAATGACATCAGGAAACAGGACAAAACTATACCTGAATGAAGTAAGGTTCTGAATCATGCCAAGATCTGAAAACAAACACATTTCGGGCAGCAGAAATAGCAGATGCAAAGGCTCTGGAGTGGGAATAATCTTAGCATGGTGGATGTAAGCTGGTGTTGCTAGAATGGAATAACTGGGACAGAATATAGAATGGTAATGCTAGAAAGACAGAGTCATTAGGTTTTAATGTGAACACAATGGAAAGCTCTTAGAGAGTGCTAAGCTATGAAGTCCTAATCAGATTTATTTTATTTTTTAAAATTAAGTGGCCCTTCGGGAAGAATTGATATAAGGACTGTGTGGCAAAAATTGCTACAAGCTTACCCCAGGATCCATTCCCTCCTAGAAATAGAACCCCAATTCAATCTGTGGTTATTGCCACTTGGAATAGACACTGCATTTCCCAAACTTCCTTTGCAGCTCCATGGAGCATGTTTGGAAGGAGTTGTGGCCAATAAGTAATATATAAGGGGAAGTGTAAACAGGACTTCTAGGGAAGTACCTACAGAGAACTGATTTAGGTGGAAAGGACTCGTTATTTACCTTTTAGATCTCCTCCTTCCTTGGACCTCAACTATGGACCAAACGTCTAATATTTCACTGTGAGATGACTTTGAGGATGAAAATGGTGTCCCAGGATGAAGCCTGAACTGAGATTACAGAATAGGAAGATAGAAACCCTGGTAAAATGTGGGTCCCTGGTGACACTATGAAGCTGCCAAAACAATGCTGGAATAATTACCTCCAAACTGATGTGAGAGAGAAATGAACTCATCTTTAGAGCACCGTTAATTTTTTAAAACATAGAGTCGGAATCAATTCCAACTGACACAGGAGGCAAAAGTGCAAGTGAAAGAATAGCAAAGAAATTATTGCAGTGAAAGATGAAAAGTGGTGATAGTAGAAGTGATTAGAAGTGGAAGATTCCAGATATACTTTGGAGGTAGGGTAAAGAGCATACACCAGTTGAAAGACTGTGTCAGGGGCTAAGAGAGAAAATGCAATCAAGGATTATCTCTATTTTTTTGGCATGAGCTAGAATGGTAGTTGTCCTTTCCTGAAGTGGAGAAGACTGGAAAAGAAGCAGGATTATGGAATATAAATCAAGATTCTATTTTGGACTAAAACATAGTAAAGTTGAGATCCCTATTTAACATTCATGTGGTAAAGTTGAGAAATCAGATATAATCTTTTTAAGTATTTTATTTATTTATTTAGAGAGGGAGAGAAAGAGAGAGAGAATGAGTGGGGGGAGTGGCAGAGGGAGAAGCCAACTCCCTGCTTAACAGGAAGCCTACCAGGGGGCTCAGTCCCAGGACTCTGAGATCATGACCTGAGCTGAAGGCAGATGCTTAACTGACTGAGCCACCCCGGTGCACCCAGTTAGATATTGATCTATGTCTTAAGCTCAGGAAGAGGTCTGAGGAGCAGAAATTAATTAATAAATTCTCAATATATGGAAGATATTAAAGCCATGAATAAAACCATATAGAGTAAGTTTCAATAGAAAAAGTGCCAATGATTGAGCCCTAGGGTGCCCCAACTTTAGAGATAATGAGGAGGAAGAGCTAGTCTAGGATCTATAAAGAAGAAGGCAATAAAGTAGTATGAAAACCAGGAGCCATGTGAAAAAAATGTTCTAAAGGCGAAAACTCATCAAGTCTTTAAATGTTGCTAAGAGGCTAAGATGATGACTGAAAATAGATCATTGATTTGGCAACGATGGTTTGATGGGGGAAGAGAAGTGCCCAGTGAACTTCATTTCCCTTTATGTCTCATTGGCTAAATGAGGTCATATGCTCAGCCCTAAACCAATAATGATTAAATCCCTGGGCTTCAACGGATTCCCTAGAATCAATGAATCTCTGCTTTTAAAAAACCAGGAATTCATAAGTAGAAGTGGAGGTGGAGGTACCTGGTGGCTAACTCAATTAAGTGTCTGACTCTTGATTTTGGCTTAGGTCATGATCTCAGGGCTGTGAGTAGTGCTACTTAGTAGTGCTACTTGAGCCCTGCCTTGGGCTTTATGCTTGGTGTGGAGCCTGCTTAAGATTCTCACTCTCCCTCCCTCTGCCCCCCACCCCCCCACCCCCCTGTTGGAAAGAAAAAAGGAAAGAAAGAAAGAAAGAAGAAAGAAAAGAAAGAAAGAAAGAAAGAAAGAAAGAAAGAAAGAAAGAAAGAAAGAAAGAAAGAAAGAAAAGAAAAGAAAGAAGGAAGGAAGGAAGGAAGGAAGGAAGGAAGGAAGGAAGGAAGGAAGAAGAAAGAAAGAAGAAAGGAAAGTGTGGACAGAAAATGGCTATTGGTTGGGTAAAAAAAATATCTGCCATAATACTTTTTATTTTTACAAAAAATTCCAAACCTCATCACATATAGAGCTGGTACTACATTTGGCATGGGTAGTAAAGTGATCTGGTGCTCTTTTTGCTGTTGCTGTTGATCCTGTGCTGAAACCAATCGTCAGGCATTTGTATACTTTTAATTGCAAAATAACCACCCCAATCTTCGAAAAGTTAAATATGCCAGAGACTACTAAAACTAAATAAAGATGCTGTGAAGTGAAAAGGAAATCAACTGCATGGATTTTTTTTTCCCTCCAAAATACTAGAGTCCCCTATTTGTCAACCTGGGAAGAGTTACAGAAAGTTTGGTCACACACAGAAAAGCTAAAGTTACTACCGAACAAGTTTTAAGGAAAATGGTAGAGATTTTTAAAAAGTGTACCCAAAAGAATTCTTCACAGGAACCTTAAAGTCCCTCAGCTTCTGCTTCTCCATTCTCATATGAAAACCCTCTCACGTGCCTTTATAAAGTTCCTTAATCATTCCATTGTCATTTGTCTATAAGACCAGTGTGAATTGTGGGAACTAGCCCTCTTAATTCCTCTCACTCAGCTGCCATATGTGGCAACTGTGTTTGTGAAAGGAGGCTTGGTGTTGGGAAGCAGGGAGTGCTCTTACTCACAGAAATTGTGATTCTGTGGGATTAAGCCTGCCTTCATCGTCATAATAATAATAATAATAAACTAGACATATAATACCTTGACCTTAGTAGTGCTACTTTGCCTGTCTTAAGAAAATCTGAGGACACCAAAAACTGCTGGAGAAAACCAATAAGGAAATAAAGACTGAGTGGCCACCATGTATGGGCCAAGCATGTCACAGAGTACATAGCACTGAGGAGCTCCTCAGTAAATAATAACTCAATGAACACAACAGACTGCAAAGCATACAGAAGTGTCTTGCCCTTGGGACACTTATAATCTAGTCTGAGAAGAAAGAGTTAACAGATAAGAAACATCTCAAGGCAAGGAGAGAATTTGGGCGTGCCACTTGTTTCGGCTGGAAAGCAGAGACAAGGGAGAGACTTCTCGATGGCAGTGGGTAAAAGTGAAAATCGATCAAATTCCAAAGTGAGAAGAGATACCAGGGATCCTCTGGGCCCTCTCCCACACTTCACAGTGAAGTCAGTGAGGTTCACAGAAGTCTCAGATCCAACAGACACCGCCCAGCAAGTTAGTAGCAGAGCCTACCCTGGTGTCCAGGTTACCTTCCCCACTGCATCACCTGCCTGTCGACAACCCCTTGCAATGCCAGGACGTGCTCCCCTGTATTGAAGAATAATTTGACCACGCCTCATACTCAACTTTGTCTTCTGGATTCATGCTTTCATTCACCCTTCACTTTTGACTGGAGGTCATTAAGAATGGTTACCTTGGGATAATAACCTCCTTAAGTGCGTGACAGGTGCTGTTGTTTACCCTGCCAATAAATCATTCACCGCCACCCCCTTTCTCCTCTCCCTACTGAAATTTTCCATTTTGTTCAGGTGTCCAGGTGCCAAGCACTTTACAGGAATCTGAGGCCCTCCACAGCCTCTGGAATGAATTGTGATTGGTCCGACCCTGAGATAATCCTTGCCAGTGATTGGATTGGCTGAAGAGTGGGCACGTAGCCTAGTTCTGGCCAATTAGATAGGAGGGGAGATTAGTGGGGGTTATTTCCAGGAAAGCTTTCCTTGCTCTTTAAAAAGTTGTGGAAGAAATAGCTGCATCTCTTTTGCCTTTAGATATCATCTTGTGGGGATGAGAAGCCTACACTTGCCTCAGCTGTCTAGGGACCATGAAGGGTGTCACATACACTGAGGCAATGGGAGTGGAGAGGTATCAAGAAGCTGTGTTTTGAATGATGGTGGGTGCTTGCATTGATCAAACCGGTGACTCCTGATCTCTAACTTCTAGTTACGTGATAAAAAAAAAAAAAAATACCCCTGTTGTTCTAGCCACCTTTAACTGGGCTTTCTGATCGTTGAGATCAAAAGCACCCTAATTATCTTAGGATATCATATAGAGCAAGAACCCATCTTCAGAATATCCAATAATCCTAAAGAGGTTTCTTTTGTCTTCTAAAAACAACAACAAAGAGGGCTGTCTTTAGAATGATGTTTCCACAACTAAGCTTTTGCAGTTGCAGGGTCTCCCCAGTGGCATGATTCCAATATCCACCAACTCCTAACACGCTTATTTCCAAAATGTCTATTATTTTTAACGTGGGATCTTGGCCTGAGCCAAACCTTGTTTATACCATCAGGACTTAACTGTGCCTCGTGACTGTTAGGTTTCTCCTATTTCTTACTGCCTGTTTCAAAAGGTTGGGGATACTTAGGGAAAAAAAAAATTAGACATTGGAAGGGGCAGTTAATTCTCAGTCTTACGGCTACAAATATCTATTTCCCGCCAGATGGATGAGATTTCAGAGTTTGCTAAAGTCATGATGTATACATTTGAAATTTATAAAACATTTCCTTTGTTTTATCTGTTTGAATGAGGGCAGTAATGATATTCCTTCCCTGTATATAGTTATTAAGAGTCCTTTGCTTATGTTAAGGGAGCTTATGGAAGGGTTCAGCCAAACACAAAACCACTTACTAGGACAAATAGAGCTTTTAAAAGAATACTACACTCTCGTGAAGAAACCAGTTTCTGATTGGCTAGAGTTGCAATTTCGCTTTTATCAGTAATTAAGGGCAAGCCACGGAGCAAACTCGTTAGTTGACACCAATTACAATTGGTAGACGAACTAATGAGTCCAAGAAAAAAAAAAAAGTTATTTATTTCTGAACTTTTGAAGCATAATTGTTGTGTAAATCGGATAGCGCGCAAATCTCTTCCATACGTGTAGGTTGGTAATTGAGAAATAAAATGGTTACCAAATGGACTCTTTGTCCAGTTTTGTTCTGCAGTCGATCTCTCTCGGGACTCTTTAAAGTGTAAGGAAAAGGTGATGTCAACAGCAACGTACTCTGGGCAAACGGAGCCAGGATTAATTAATAGAGATGAAAGGGAAACACTGGGCCTTTCTTAACCATCGCCTTGCAGTCCCCACGGTTAGATACTTGCTGCTCCGCAGATGACCGAACGCAGGGCTGAGGATGAGGGCCAGGGCCCGGAGCAGGCCTCGTATTTAAAAAGCAAAACAAAACAGGAGAATGAGGCTTGTCTCCATCTCAGTTCCAGCGTGTAGTCTTTAAAATGAGGAGCTCTCAAGAGCTTTTCCCTTTGAAGTTTAATATGTGGGGCTTTACATCAATATAACATTTAAACGTGTTAAACAAATTAGTCTCTGGTTACAAAAGTTTTGAGACATTTGCAAGTTGCTGTTTAACTAAATTTAATATGTGCCGGCAAAGTTGATGGTGTAGTTGTTCATTTAGAAGAATGCACATTTGGAATGATTAATAAACAAACCAGCCTCCCATTGCTTCAACCTCTGTGTTTATTTGAAGGCAATCTACTTTAAAAAGACATTAATATTCTTAGAATTATTATTAGAATAATTGCTTTTACTCCTCTCAGAACACACATTTTTTCTCATTTCCCTTCAGCATAGACAGCTTTTCACTCAGATATAAACTTCCCATTATTATTCCCCACCCCCCAAAAAATGAAGAATAGGAATTATACACTTTTCACTAAGGAATAATTAATTTGTCTCAAGTATTAGAACAGAGAATTGTGGAGTGACTTTGAATGGTAGTCTCTGAGGAGTAGCATTGTTTGTTCTCTCCAGTCTTTAATGAGCTTTAGTAAATGGCCAGGAAAAATTACCTTCTTTCTGTAATATGAGAGAGGCGAAGAATGAAGGAAGCTATAGAATCCCTAAGAGAAAAGGGAACACACACACACACACACACACACACACACACACACCCTCCTTCACAACAGCACTCGAGCCGGTTAGGAGGACGCAGTTCTCCTTTAGACTTACTTGAGGACAAGAGATCTGGTTACTAAGTGCATTAAAACAGAAGCATGTCCCTAATTTGTATTGATTATTGTTATAGTTACCACTGTTGAATCTGCTGGGGAAACCATCCATCCTCTAATTCCATGGGGTTGGATATTCGTTACACCCGCCATGTTAAATTTCTTTCCTCTTTAATGACTAGAGGAGAATTAGAACCGGAGCTCTAACAGAAATTAGCTG
Organism: Vulpes vulpes; assembly: GCF_048418805.1. Lineage (NCBI taxonomy): Eukaryota > Metazoa > Chordata > Mammalia > Carnivora > Canidae > Vulpes > Vulpes vulpes. The sequence goes on from NC_132782.1 coordinate 135,786,283, forward strand.
TGGAGGACCTGCCCCTCCTCTGCAGGGCACCGAACTCCCTCAGAAAAACTTCCCACCCCCTCCCTGCCCCCCACACCACCACCACCACCACCAGCCAAATGACTTTCAGGAAGGCCCAAATCATTTTCCCCAAGTTGCCATAGGCTGCTGGGCTTGCCTTGTCTTCCAGAAATGGATCTTTTCAGTCCTAAAGTTCTTCAGGCTGAAGGGAGATTCCGCACTCACTTAAAGGTGGCCTGGATGGGCAGCCCCAGGTGGCCCAGCGGTTTAGGGTCACCTTCAGCCCAGGGCCGGACTCTGGAGACCTGGGATCGAGTCCCACATCGGGCTCCCTGCATGGAGCCTGCTTCTCCCTCTGCCTGTATCTCTGCCTCTCTCTCTCTCTCTCTCTCTCTGTCTCTCATGAATAAATAAAATAAAATCTTAAAAACTAAAAAAATAAAAAAAATAAAGGTGGCCTGGAAGGTGGACCGCCCAGGAAATCCCCCAAATGAAAGAGCACTAGGCTCCTTCTCTCTTGCATTCGCTCAGCCTTGTGCGGGGGCCTTGGGGACCATGAGATAGCACCCTCCCGAGTGCAGAACCAGCCGAGAAACAGCACAAAGGGACACGGCCGGAGAGGGTCCAAGCATCACTCCCAGACGGAAGAGGCCAGTTTGTGCAGGTGTGGCTTTTGTCTGCGGGCAGGTCAGCTAGCAAGCAGCACGGCCAGCCCCACTTCCCACCCGAGGTGCAGCGGTGTGGACCTCAAGCATCAGGACAAGGCACAGCAGGACGCAGGGCACAGCCCGGCCCAGGGGGGTCGCTCCCACGAGCAGGTGGCCAGAGAGTCAGAACCTTCCTTTCTCTTCTCAGGCCTCCAGCATTCCCGTGCCCAGCCCAGAGCGATGGCCACCGTGGGGCCTGGTCCAGGCTGTCCCCTCTGCCTGCCCTGGATTATGCTTTTCTGCCTTTTCTCATCAATAGTTGCCGACCCTAACCTTTATTCTAGCAGGATCCTATGCTGTCACTATGACAAGTCTCATAAACAGGTTCCCACTAGAATCGGATGCCTCATAGAAGCTTCATACATTGAAATGAAAGAAAGAAAGAAAGAAAGAAAGAAAGAAAGAAAGAAAGAAAGAAAGAAAGAGGATGGCTCAGCAGTTAAGCACCTGCCTTCGGCCCAGGGTGTGATCCTGGAGACCCGGGATCGAGTCCCACATCAGGCTTCTTGCATGGAGCCTGCTTCTCCCTCTGCCTGTGTCTCTGCCTCTCTCTCTGTGTGTGTCTCTCATGAATAAATAAATAAAATCTTAAAAAAGAAAAAAAGAAAAGAGCTTACTACCTTGTGTGCTGTCAGCGAGGGGGGAGAAGAAAACAAACATGGGTTTTGGAGTCAGGCGCCTCCGACCAGGTTTGGACTCCAGGGCAATTTCCTTAGCCTCTCTGCGTCTCAGAGTCTCATCTATAAACCGGGGGTGATGCTGTGGCTGGTGAAGACTGGAGAGGCCGAAGTGTCGCACAAGGCCCCGCACTCCGGGAACGCACCTGTCCTGCTCGCCTTCAGATACACGGAGGTGACATAAGGACGGTAGGTTCTGGTTGTAGGACACTTGCCCCTTAGTGCGTGCTTTGATGTAAAGGCTGCACGAGAGCCACGAGGGTCACATGAGTCTCCCAAACCCAGGCTCAGGAACTGACTTGTTCAAGGCCATTCCGCTGGGAATCCGAAGCCGTCGGATGCGTTTTCTGCCTCCCAGTCCCACCTTCTCTCTCCTCACCGGACAGTTCACCACCGCAGACTTTCTAACCCCGAGAGACTAGAGGCAGCACCCCTGGGATCGGGGAGGCCAACGGGCAGGCCCGGGCCTTCCTCCAGCCGCCAGACGCGTTTTGTTCAGTCGACAGAGTTGCTTAAAAATTTGAATTTTTTTGCTGACATTTAAAAATCAAGACATGACCTGTAAATATATGGATTGACGGCTTCTCTGAGAAACCGTGAGGCCTAGAACCTACATGCCCCTGTGGCTCTACTACCTGCTGATTCTGCGACCTTGAGGAAGCTTCTTTGGCCTCCCTCGTGTGTCAAGTGCAGATAGTGACAGTCCCCACCTCAGAGGGCGGTGGAGCATGAAATAAGATAAGACATTCAAAATACTTAGGACGGTCCTGGGCACACAGGTGGACCCCCATCAACCTGGGGTGTTATTTTTACTCTATTCACTACTGTCTGCCTGCAAAATGGAGGCTGGGGTTTTCTGGAGACCTGCAAACTGTTCTTACGTTTGAAGAACTACAAGATGGAAGTGTTGTTTTAGTGTGACACGCAAAGCCAAAGTTGGTTCTTACGCAGAAAGTACAGCTTAACCCAGCATTAATGCCTGAGCCGTTCCAGCTGAGCTTCTGAAGAAAAGATTTGTCATGTCTCCCATTTGTGATACTTAAAGCAAACAAGGGGGTGGGGGGGGGCTCACTTGCGAGCTGGCATCTTGCATGGCTTTGCAAGGAAGGAAAGAATGAGGCAAGAAAGGGAGGGAAGGAGGAAGGAAGGAAGAAAAGAACTTGGCGTGGTTTTGTTTAACCTCCAGAAGGAAGAAAGGAAGGGAGGCGGGGCAAGAAGGGAGAGGGGAAGAGAGAGAGGAGAAAAACAGAGAAGGGAGAGAACAGAAAGGCAGGGAAGGTTGTTCCGAATATCGAATATCCGGGAAGGTGACTTACCCATGCTGCCAAAATACTTCAGATGCGCGGTGCCCTCTGGTAGCAACTTGCATTTTGCTTTGTTTTGTTTTCAAAAACTTCAAAGTTTCTCCAGGCTTCATCCTCAATTAGAACAAATGTCAGTAACATGCTTGAAGAAAATTTGTTTAGAGATGTGTGTATGCTTGAAAATTGCACATTACACATGCCCCATGCATGATTTTCCACTAAATTTTTAACGATGAGCGGAGGTACATGGTTCCAGATAGATGAGTGAATCTGAATGTATATATCTGGTGCTTTGCACGTTGACATAAACACAGCTGCTTTTATACATTTGAGAACATTTGTGTTTATTTGAATGTGTGATGGGGAGGTCATCAAAATGAACGCACTCGTTGTGTTTATTTGAATCTCACATTGCTCATAAGAATACATGCCGTGTTTGAACATGCAGTCAAACACCAGCTTCTCTAAAAGGCAAATCAAACCCCAAAAGGCAATTCAGTGCAAAACCCCATTAATGCTGCATTAGAGTTGAAATTCCATTCCCATGAAAGCCAGAGAATGTGGAGTTAAAGGTTTTCAACAGCAATCTTATTTCTACTAGCTCGAGAGAACTACAGTTGCTTTCCACTACTTTATCAGAGTATATAAAATATATATTTAGTAAGACACAAAAGGAAGGAAGGAAGAAAGGAAGGAAGAGAGAGAAAGGAAGGGAGGGAGGGAAGGAGGGAAAGGCGGATGGATGGGCGAATCCCAACCATGGCACTAAAGTATCAAAAATGCTAGCAAAGAACTAACTATATGCAATATCCTATTAGGATATTAGGACATCAATATCATGTATAGCACCTCAGCCTTGTTGCTTCCTGTTTGGGGGATGCTGCTGAGGTGTGGATGAAGTTAGGATCCACTGTCAGCAGGACTTGGGTTTGAGTCAAATAGTCAATTTGGGCAATAGTTAATGGTGATGGTGACGATTCGAATGCACAGTTTTGTCTCGCTTTCACTAGCACAAGGACATTCTGATCTCATTGAAAAGAAAAAAACAGGTAAGTAAAGATGTGGTCCATGAATAGAGGCGCTTACATTACGTGTGCTTGCTTTAGTCTTTAAGCAGAGGTGACTACAAAACACAGCAGTCCACAACACACAATCTTTGGCACACCTCAATAGGAAGAACTGCATTAAAATTTCAACCTCGGGCAGCCCGGGTGGCGCAGTGGTTTGGCCCCACCTGCAGCCCAGGGCATGATCCTGGAGACCCGGGATCGAGTCACACGTCGGGCTCCCTGCATGGAGCCTGCTTCTCCCTCTGCTTGTGTCTCTGCCTCTCTCTCTCTCTCTCTCTGTGTCGCTCATGAATAAATAAATAAAATCTTAAAAAAAAAATCTCTAAAAAAAAAAATTTCAACCTTGACACTTTGAAGCAATGCAACCTGCTGCATTTGCCCCATTTTCAACCCTTGCCCTAGTTAAAGGTAAAGCCCCCCTCTGTTATGCCAGGGTAGCTTTTTGAATTCTTCATCCCCCATATGCCGCAATTTGGAAAGAGTATTTGGATTGTCGTGAACTGAGGCATCTACCATTAGAATCTTCAATATTAGATTTGCATAGCTCATTACCTATGGTTTTCTTTGGGAAAAAAATATGAAAAACAAATAAAGGGGCACACAGAGCAAGATGAGATTGTTCTGGAAATTAAATAGCAGATGCAGGTGACTGAACAACAAGAAAAAGTATGTGTTTCTGTTAGGCTTACGAGAGCAGACAAGATTACAGCCAATGGTGGTTTGGCTAGAGAGTAGGAATTTTACTGTATGGTATTAATTAAAGTTGGAGGGAGTGGGGTACCAGGAGGAGGCAAGCCCATGTTTCCACTGAGCCCCAGAACACTGGGGCTTGGCCACCAGGCAAGACCTGAAACCTGTGAAAAACGTCCAAAATAAAAGACATGAAACAAATCCTTAAAGTTGTCATTACAGAACATGCTAGACTAACATAATGTCTCCACTGGTTCCCCATTAGAAACAATTACACAATTCAAAACTGCTTACCTTTTTAAATTAGGTAAGACCAGATTGATTGAGGCTGGAAGCAGCATTTATTTTTCCCTTCCACTGTCATTGACTGTAACTATGTCTTTATTTTTCTACCAGGATGCATTTTTGTCTACCTACAATATTATTACTACATTGCAGTCTGTTACTCCATTGGTTTTAACACTTTTTAAAAAATGCTTCAGAAATGACAAATGGAAAAGAGGAGAGGAGTTGCATTTTAAATCAAGCGATTTTCTGAGTTTTATGTGGAAAATAAGCAAGACTCTCTCCAACCTTCCCTTTGATGAGGCCCCAAATATACAAAGGGATCAAACTCCGTATAGACAAAAGGATTTTTTCCCTGACTTTGGAGTGATATCTTGTTACACTAATGGCTCTTGACAGGTATCATAGACCCTTCGTTTGCAATCTTCAGAACTAGGGAACGCTAGACTCTGCCATTTTAAACCTCAGTGTCTCCCTATCAGAAACATGCAAAGCTTGCCTCTCGGAAGGAGACATGGACCACAGTAAGAGAAGATAGCGCCCTTTAAGTCAAAGGAAAGTCAAAAAACAGTATATTTGATATGATCTCCTTTTCGTTTTTAAAACATAGTATCTGTGTATGTGTGTGTGTGTGTGTGTGTGTGTGTGTGTGTGTGTATCAGAAAGGATAGAGACCGAGGTGTTAATGGGGATCCTTCTTTTCATTAACTATATTTAGCACTTTTCTTTTCTTTCTTTATTTATTCATGAGAGACAGAGAGAGAGAGAGAGGCAGAGACACAGGCAGAGGGAGAAGCGGGCTCCATGCAGGGAGCCCGATGTGGGACTTGATCCCAGGACCACCAGGATCACAACCTGAGCCAAAAGCAGAGGTTCAACCACTGAGCCATCCAGGTGCCCCATTTAGCGCTCTTCTATACAAAAACACAAATTATGTTTACAATATGAAAAATATTTTTAAATGTTTTTCAAATGTAGAGACTTTTCAAAGTTAGTGCCATGACACCATTAAGTTTCACTGAAAAAAAAAAAAAATCAGTCAAGGATACAGTTCACTGATCCTAAAGGTTCTTGAACAGCATCTAGAATAAAGCTCTTCAAGATCACTACCATCTCAATTCCTGTTTCACCGACAGGAAGATAGAACAAGTGAGACTCCCAAGGGGGCCCTCCTCAGCGTCTCATCATAGTAAATGAAGGAGGCCATGTGCAAACCAGGTCCTCTGTCTGCAGATATCATGTCCTTTCTTCTATTTAGAGGAAGATCTACATGTATTCTATCACTTGTCAACATTGTACTAATCCTTGCAGTTGCCCAGCAGCGTAGATACTACTATTAGAGGTAGGAGAAGAAGAAGAGATGTAGAAGAGATCTCCGTAGAAGAGATGTGAAAATAGTAGAAGCTCAGAAGAGAATGATTTGACCATGGCCTTAAGGCTGGAATGTGGCCAACCTGGACTTGACCAGAGTTCTGATTCTGGGCCCGGAGTTCATCCTCCTGCCTGAGATAACACAGGTAACATAATAGGGTATTTCACAAGGAGCCACTAATTGGAGGGTCAGGATGGCAAGTGAGTAATACTTACCCTACCACCCACCCTCTTGAGTCAGAATGCCTGAATCGGAATCTTGGCTTCACCACTTACTGGTAAACTGAGGCAAACTATTAATACTTTATCTGCCTCAGTTTCTGCATCTGTAAAATGGGGGTGATAATAGCTCATCCTAAAGGGTGGTATCAAGGAGTAAATGGGTTAAAATACATTAAACACTAAAAACAGTTTCTAGTCCCTGATAAATGATATACTCATTATCATTGAATAATGATAAACTCTTGAATAACTCTTTATTATTATTATTATTATTATTATTACTAACACAAGAGGATAATCTATATCATTTACCTTAAATAAAAGAAATTTATTGATAAATAAAAATAAAACATGTATTACATTATTGCTATATACTGTTGTCAGTTAAAGGCTCTGACAATGAGGCCTACTCTGTTAAAAAACAAAAAGAGACTAACTAAAAACCACAGTGAGACATCACCTCACACCAGTCAGATGACTAGAATAAAAAAGACGAGAAATAACAAGTGTTGGCAAAGATGTGGAGAGACGGGAACCCTCCTGCACTGTTGGAGGTGTAAATTGCTGCAGCCACTGTAGGAAACAGTATGGCATTTCCTCTAACAATTAAAGTAGAACTACCGTTCCATCCTATAACTCCGTTGCTGGATATCTATGTGAGGCAAAGAAAAGCACTAATTTGAAAAGATACACGTACCCTTATGTTTATTGCAGCATTATCTGCAATAGTCAAATTATGGAAGCCACCCAAGTGTTCATCGATACATGAATGGACAGAGAAGATGTGGTACACACACACACACACACACACACACACACACCACACAGGAATATTACACAGCCATAAAAGGATTGAGAGAATGAGATCTCACCATTTGCAATGACATGGGTGGACTTGGAGAGGGTTTTACGCTAAGTGAAATAAGTCAGACAGAGAAAGACAAATACCATATGACTTCATTTACATGTGGCATCTTAAAACCAAAACAGATGAACAAACAAACAAAAACCAGGCTCATACATACAGAGAACAAACTGGTGGTTGCCCGAGAGGAGGTGGGTGGGGGGAATGGGTAAAATAGGTAACACGGATTAAGAGGTACAAACTTCCAGTTATAAAATAAGTAAGTGAGGGCGGTGAAAAGTACAACATAGGAAATATGGTCAATAATATTCTAACTTTGTATAGTGACAGATGGTGACTACACTTACCGCGGTGAGCGCTGAGTAATGTATAGAACTGTTGAATCACCAAGTTGTACACTGGCAACTAATATAACATTGCATGTCAACAATACTTCAATAATATATATTTTTTTAAAAGACTCGGTTATTAAAAAGATGTTAAAAACACACAGTATCAACTGAGACAGGCTGCTGAATTAATCAGAATGATTGAAAGAGAATTTTAAATGGAATAATTTTCTCACTGAAGGAAGCAATATGCCCTGGTACCTGTGTTCACGAACCACCTCAAGTCACCTCAACTACACTACCCCTCCCTTAGGACACACGGATAAGCCGCCCCGGCTAATATGGGAACTGAGCCAACCAATGCGTGGGTTGTCTCAAGGACAGGAACAGTAAGTTGACTAGTCAGATGTAGGAAATTGGGTCTCACCCTTCTGGCTTCAAGGGGTTAAAAAATGCGGGCCTTTGGGTGAGCTCGTATGCCCTGCAGCAGCATGGCAAGGTGTGGTGCTCAGGTGTGCCAGGCCCCTCCCTCCTCCTTCTCCCTCTCCCCTTATGCTTTCTCTGCTTCCAGGCACAGGGCTAATGCCCAGGACGAGGTGAGCTGCCTCCCTGCTCTGGATTGAGAACAAACTCACTTTGTCTCTCCAGCCTCCTCGTTATCACCCACTGTGCACTGGGTCAACCTTTGTAGCAACGTGGCAATAAGCCCCCAGCCTGGCTGCTGAGGGATGAAAGAGCAAAGCCCTGAGCCAGCTGCAGTCTGAGGCTCCTTGGACCTGGACAGATTAGAGGGGTCAGCCTTCCGTGTGGTCCAGCCCAGCATTCCAGATTTCTCGGGCTAATAGAAACCACAGTGCTAGCTCATAATAAAACCCATGTTCCCATCCCATTTCCTCTCCTCTTTCTCTCTCTCTCTCTGGCTCTCACTGGCTCGCTTTCCTCGGAGTGAGGCTGAGCGGTCAACCAGGAAGATGCCCAGCATCCCTAGATACAATATCATACCATACCATCCCATTCTCAAACAATAACAGCACTTTGGGGGGTCTCCAGAGCCAGTGGGTAGCCCCCAGATCTGTCTCTGACAATGCAACACCAGGCTGCCAGCAGGTTGCTGTAGGAAACACTTGGGGCAGACCATGCTACTGTGGGGCGGCATCATTCCAGAGTGTGAGCTTTTTCTATGATGTGGGTGCAAGGCTTCCTGAGGACCCATTGGTGGTGGACTTTTAACTTTTGCTACCCACTCTGTGCCTCATGGGAGGACAATCAAAGCTAGGACAGAGAACAGTCTGGAAGAAGAAGGCTGTCAGCACTAGCGTGGCCTCTTTGAAAGTCTTTGTCAGCAGCAAGAAACCAACTTGGTGCTTTAAAAGAGTTTACAGAACTTTTTCTTCCTTCAAAATGAAACTAGCTTTATTGAGTTCCATGGAAATGATACATGTTTTTACAATCTCGAAAACCTACTAAGAACGTCCATGAAAGTATTGGCACTGCTTTTAGCCCACACATCGAGGCGTATGTGAGACTGATGTGTCTCTGTTGGTTTAAAATATGTTCATGCCAGGGCACCTGGGTGGCTCAGTTGGGTAAGCGTCCAACTCTTGGTTTCGGCTCAGGTCATGATCTCATGGATCGTGAGACTGAGCCTCGCACTGGGCTCCGTGCTCAGTGGGCAGTCTGCTTGAAGATTCTCTCTCTCTCTGGCTCTCCCCCTCATCTCTCTCTCTGTCTCTCTCTCAAATAAAGAAATACATCTTTAAAGAAAAACACACAAAAAACATGTTCATGCCATCCCTTGTCACCAGCCTGAAGACCCAAGACACTGCCGTGACTTCCCTTCAGCCTTATCTCTGCCCTCCCTGCTGTGCTGCTGCCAGAACCGAGGCCAGAATGAGTTCTTACCCTTCAAAGCAGCATCTGGGGTGGTGGTGGGGGGGGGGGTTGCGTCTCCATTTCCTGGTGCGCTGGGTTGGTTCTTTCTCCTGGGCTTCCTTTCCCAAGGCTCACAATCCCCTCCACTTGCCTGGGTAGGCAAGGGAGTCCTACTACCCAAGGAAACCCATTTTCTGGAAGAATCCACAGCCAGAGGACTCTATTCGGAGGACTCTTCTACTAGACCTGTCACTAGGATTCTAGAAAGCTCCCTCTCCGTATTGTCCCTTCAAACCGCTTTGCTCCACCTGTGCTGAAGCTAGGCCCTGTCATTGCTTGAGAGGTAGCTTAGTGGTACTCCAGGGACTTGTACGGCCACTCGCACCCCAGTGCTGTCCCTCTGCTTCTCCTTGTTGACTTCCAGGTCAACAGAGACATGAATGCAAAAGCTGCCACCTTACCTATCGTCCACATTTCCACTAGAAACTTCTCTCCAAGGTGAGCAAAACCTGGCTCTCCCAACCCAATGGAGCCCAGTCACTGTCCCCAGTGATTAAAAAAACATGCGTGGGGCTACCTGCCCAGTGTCTATCACCTCTCAACCTTTTATTATCCAACTGGTGGACTCAGGCACCATGAGAAACCACATCTCTGAAGTTAGAAAATGTAATTTGTGCTCCTGTTGTTAAATGGTGGTAACTTATAACCACTGAATTGGAACTCATTAAAAGGGCGGCATTAAGGAGTTGCTGCTGCATTTGAAATCCATTTCTAGGGGGAGTCTGAGGGCCATCAGGGACTTTCTCCTGGGGTCATTGAAGTCACTACCTTTAGAAAACAAAGTCTTCTTTACAACACCTCAAGGTCCTTGCCTGCTTTCTTTTAGGTATTTAACAGAGGATTATATAAGCTCCAATAACTCAATTAATTAAGAGTAAAATGAAGACGGTGACTTCATATTTCATTGGTCAGTGAAAATTTTAACATTCTCATAACCCCTTTCACTCTCTCTTCTCGTTGTGAATGCTAATAGAAAAATCCTTTTAAAATGGTATTTTGTTAGCAGAGGATGTGCCGACAACTCTGCAGTATCTTCCCACAGATCACTGCTCACATCATTCAGATGTTGAAAATTTTAAATGAAATCAATACTGGCCTATTCACGTCAACAGCACTATCCCTGGCAATGTAAAAATATATAGAGAAATTGCAACCCCAGCGACTTACCCAGCGCTCTTTTCATTACAGGTCGTCAATTAAATTATTTCTACGATATTGTATCCGTCCACAGAATGTTACGCAATATTCATGCACATTACTTCAGCTACACAGAATTCTTGGGAAATAAATGAGGGCGGGCAGGAGAACTTAAGAGATCTAGTAAAAGAGGAAGGCATGTACAATAAGTCCAGTCACAATTGCCCCCAAGACGACGCTTTTATTATCACTTAGGAAACAGCAATGTCTTCATTCTTGTGGTTCCAAATTATTCCATACTGCAGCAAGGAGTATTCCCAGAGAGATTTCTTGTAAGAGTTCACGATGGGGGTTTGGGGGAACTCCAGACTTGGCGCTTGAGAGTTAAGTCGGCCTCTTTTGCAATGGACCAAGCTGCTGGGCCCTGCCTTCGAGAAGCTGGCCGTGTCACTAGTTCCCTGGATTCAGTAGCTGCAGCTGCTTGGAGCACCAGAGTCCATTACTGGCCCAGTCCTTGGTCTTCATTGATGAGTCCCCAGGAATTTCTGCAGCTCCGATTGCCCCTGGCGCCAAGCGGAGGAAACCAGTGGACTGTGCCGGGGCTCGGCCCTAGAATCAGTGATCCAGCCAGGATGCATGGCGGCAGGAGGATACACGGATTGAATCAATAATTTCAATCACTGCCTGTCCCTGATAGGCACCAGGGCGGGCAGAGGAGCAGACGGGGAAAGGGAAAATCCACAAGCCCAGAGCAGGGAGCTAGGCCCCGTCTGAGAAGAAAACAAGAAAAAGTAGCAGGAGAAGATGATGAGGGTCAGAAAGAAGAAACAGGGGCTACATTCACTAAGTGCCTAGGAATTACTGTCTTCGCTGGGAGAGAGCCAACCTGCGGACAACCCGTGGCCTGCAGGCCTTCTCCTCCTCCTATGGAGCACGGAACTGTCAGCCTTCTGGTCTGGGGATGGCGATTGCTATGGGCTGGGACGTGGCCCAAGCCTACCTCTCAAAGCCTGCTGCTGGCTGTGCTTCTGGCTTACAGGGCGCCATCAGGAGCCCTGAGGCACCAGGTGGAAGCCCAACTCTGGTACCTTCTCAGCTATGTGGCCATAGCCATATGGCCAAGTGCTTAGGCCTAATCAGTTAATGCTTGGGATCAGACCCTCCCAGGACTGACACCAGGGAGTTCTGCAGACCAGGGTCATGGCCTGCCGGCTCCTGAGTGCTGCCCCTCGGACTGGTCTGGCGCTTTCCTCAGCAGATCCCAGGCCCAGAGGTTGAAAACACCCGGGCTACCTCTTTTAACAAGACTGGCTGTCTTTAGCCGTCCAAGATCTCCTATCATGCTCCTAAGAACTTCATGGGGCACCATTACTTACGTCCCCCATTTTAGAGACAAGGCAAGTGAAGTGCAGAGGGGTCAACTAGCTGTGCAGGGTCACTGAGCTAGTCCCCAGCAGAGCCCACATGGAAATCTGGTCCTGTGTGGCCGCAGAGTCCGATCTCTCAGTGGCCAGAGCACACTGCCTTTCCCCTTGCCCTTTAACAGAAGCAACACCATGGGGATTAAGTTCCTTCTTTTGCAGGGCGGCCTTCAACCACTGGCCAGAAATCCAATAGGTGACTTCTCTGAGTTTACTGGAGGCACAGCCAGGAAGCAGAGGGCCCTCAGGGACCTGGCTCTTCTCTACCCACCTTCTCCATCTCCCATTCTCTTCTGCTTAAAGACCCAGCTTCATGCCAGGCATCCGTGTCTCGATCCTCTTTGCTGACATGGTCCCTCCCGGCACACCACACTGCCCCATCCACCTCCAGTCAAAAGCTGTTCCTTCCAGGTCCCAAACCTCTGGGTGTAGCTCATGCCACGAGGAACTGGGTAAATGTGCAGAGCCTTTGGTAGTATACCCCATGCTTCCATCAGTTTAGAACTTTGGAAGAGGACGCCTTTCATCTCAAATTGTGGGTCAGAATTTCCAGGCTCCAGGGAAGGTCATTGGAAGGGGTCCTGGGAGAAGAGCAAGTCCGGTACCTTCCAAGTCAATGATGGAAGACTTAACTCCAATCACCCGCAGGACTCCAGCCACCCAACCCCAGCTCGCTGCAGCAAGGGCAACACACAGGCAGGAAGGCCTCGTTCAGGAAAGCTGTTGGTGGTTTGAGCAGTGGAGAGTAGAGCGTGGGGACAGATGAAGCAAGAGGTGGCCTGGCTCCATCTCTAAGGTGCCATGAGGGAGCGACCCCGAGCCATCCTGAAAGCACCCCCCCCGCCAGGGGTGCAGCACATAGTTAACGGAGCCCACTGTTCTATCACATTGTTTTGGAATTCAATCCACCACAAAATTTTTAAGAATTTGTATGCATGAGGTTCTGGTCTTGCATCTGGAGACATAAAGATGAATAACACAGAGTCTCTGACCCTAAGAACCTCAAAGTCTAGGGGGAGAGTCAGACACACACAGAAGTCAAACGATGCAAAACCAGCAGTGATTAGTGCTAAGTAGAGAGAGATTCACAGAGGACCGGGGAGGCTCAGGGCCAGCTGCTTATCCCATCCACGGAAGGCACTTGCAGACGAAGGGACCTGAAGTGGGCTTTGAGAATAATAGGCACAAAGCCTCGTCACTCTTTGAGCACTGACCATGTACCTGAATTTTGACATGCCTCACCCCGGAAAGTCGTCATAGCAGTAGGAAGAGAGTGGGACCCCGCCACCTTTACTAAACCCAACGACGGTGAGCCTTGGCGTATGAGCAGCTGAGCTACGGAACAGCCCAGGCAGGAACCGAACCCAAGCCCGTCTGCCTCCCAAGTCCAAGAGACCGTCGCGGGCCAGGCCAACAGCTGGAGAAAAGGCCCCACAGCTGGAAAGTGCAGGGTGGGTTTGGAGAGGGGACTGGAAGTGAGTTTGTTATGGCTGAAGTTCCCCGGGTGGGTGGGGAGGTGGGAGTGTGGAGGAGGTGAGACAGTGTCACCTGGGGGAAGAGCTCTGCTACTTGGTGGCCGTGTGACCTTGGTCGAGTCATACCACATTTCTGTACCTCGGTTTGCTCATCTGTAAAATAGGGACAATGGTGCCCATCTCGCATGGGTATAATAAGGCCTCAAGGAGATGCCGTGTGCAAAAACAGGAAGTCTGGCTCACACGTAAGAAGTTATTTCCTAAATCATATTCCTACTCCTGCACCGCTGGCTTGCTGGTCAGAGACTGCAAAGTTTCTGCGCAGGAGTTGTGCAAGTGTCCTCATGGGAAAGTCAATAAAAAGTTCAGCAAAAGAACTGTAAATTCTTAATTGTGGGGGATTAATAAGGCTTTATTATGGTAAATTTACCTCACACATGATTTAATAGGTCAAAACTACATTTTGTAATTAAAAACCTAAGAAATCAGGCACGCTGAGGCTTATAACACACAAATTTTAGTCTGAAACAACTCACTCAGGAAACCATAAAAGACAAAGCAGTGTATATAAATCATGGCTTGGGAAGAGGCAAGGTTTTAGGGGGCAGGCAGGTCTATTTGGGGACTCCTAGCAGGCCCCTCAATAGAGGCTCTCAACCCTTTGACATTTAGACGGTTTGGCCAGCCCCATTTTACAGATGATGGATCCAAGGCAAAAGGAAAACAAACATAAAACAGTGGCCCCACCAATGCTGACACCCAGGTTCAGTCTCCAATTTGGTGACCAGCCTCCTGCTTTCCTATCTGCCGTCACTTGAGCAAAGCCTTCAAAACGGATGCTAACCCCACAGGACTGCATCTGAGCCTGCGGAGCTGGCATTAATTTGTATTAGAGCTATGGGTTCTTTTTGCTTATGGGGTAAGAAAGGCAAAACCGTGGTGAAGTTCTAGAAGATTCTCCGAGTGACACAGAGCAGATTTCAATCTGAAGACAATGTTGTGCAGTAGTTAGACATACAGACCTGGGATGGAGGCTAATCCACTGCTGGGTGGGACCTGGAGCAAATCCCTCAGCAATCTGAGGTAGTGTGCAGAAGTTCCTTCTTTTGTAAAATGAAAGTAATAATAGTTCCCATCTCTCAGGATTGTTTTGAGGATACTGTAAAGCACCATGCCCGGCACACAATAAGCACTGAATTTTTTTTTTAAGATTTGTTTATTTTAGATACAGCATGGGCACACGTAGGGAGAGGGGCAGAGGGAGACAATCTCAAGCAGACTCCCCGCTGAGTGTGGAGTCCGATGTGGGGCTCTATCTCATGACCCTGAAATCATGACCTGAGCTGAAATCAAGAGTCGAGCGCTTAACAGAATGAGCCACCCAGGCACCCCAGTAAGCACTAAATATTCATCATCATCATCAACTTTATTTAGGCAAAAGGGTCAGGAGAAAGGGGGGAGGAAGAAGGGGAAATCCTAAACCCTACATCACGCTTGTCCTAAATCACAGCGATGTTTCCTTTCCTGAAAAAGAGATGCCTTCCTGAGTTAAAACAATAACTTAAAAATTTCAGTGAATTATCTAATAAGCTTTGCTCTTTGGCACAAAGGTTGAAATTTTGCTTAATGTTGTGCCTGGCATTTCTCTTCAAAGTTAAATAAATTGGGATAGTTTGTGTCAAAGCTGTTTTGAAAAGAAAAACAAAGCAAGGGGTTAATTGATTGGAAAGCTTTGGTAGGAAAACACCTACTAGTTGAATTTCTAGTTGTTTCCGTCTCAAATCACATTTAGAAGCAAATATTGATGTACGTGTATATATACATTTTAGGTATATTTATAGATCTGGTCTGATGTCATAGAGCTTAAAGTCCTTTGTTCCTATGTGAACAAGAAGAGAAACCCTCTCACACTGTGACGGCCCTGGCGGCAGGGGCATGAGGCCCCCATGAGACCTTGTGTTGTTCCCCTTGATTCCAGCCCTGGGAACAGCCATCTCTAGTGGTAGGGGGATAAATAGGCCTCCATTTGTTTGACAAGGCTTCTGGCTGGGGTGTCATCACCTGTCACTCACTTGAGCGCTGCTGTCTCTCCTCCCCCGCCTCTCCCACCCCTCCTCCTGGTCCCCAGAAGAAGAGGTGGAAACCAGCCCCGCTCACAGTGGCCTTTTGGTCCCGCTCCCATGCTCTGATCCTCCATCCTGCCTGCCTGCAGGAGGGCAATCGAGTCACTGCCTCTGCTTCTTGTTTTCCTCGGGCCGGTGTCCCGCCCTCACCTTCTGCCCCGGTTCCTGGGTGGTGGAGGTTAGACCATCTCATTCGTCGTCGCTGGGGGAAGACAGCCCTTCTCTGCATTGCCGGTAGCACACATTCTAAGAGTGGGAACTTCCATTCCAAGATAAACAGATATATATATATATTTTTACCTCTTGGGTGTTCTCCGAGTGGTTACGTGAGACTGGCCCAAATGGGCTCCGGTCATGGCCTCAGTTTGGGGGCCTACCACCCAGGAGTTAATGAAATCAGATTAATTAATCAGCTGGGAGACTCAGAAAGCTAAGACTTATAAATAGAGGGGGAAAAAAAAAGAATTTGGGGCTGACTGGGCTTCCTGCAGCAGTGTCCTTGCTAAATAAATGCTAGCCTCATCTATTTTAACTCATGAAGAGTGGGAAAGTGTTTTCAGTAAGAGAGCGAGACGGGAGTCCTTGTCATTAGAACTATCCACGAGCTCTGTGTGCACCGAATGCCCGATTACAATTCAGGCCCGGGGACCGCACAGGTGTTTCTTCCAGAGTTGACAGTCCCCTGTGCACCCCCCCCTCGCCCCCCCCCCCCATGACATGCGCTCCTCCTGGCCCACGACATTCCTTTGGGTTTGGATCGGAATCTGGCTACTTTTTGGCATTGCCGTAATTATGTTGGTCAAGGCCTGTGTTCTTGACAAAGAAAACATTCCTCTAACTCAACCTGAGTAATCCTTAATGAGTCCTTGTATCTTGTGATAAATTTCATAATTATTCAGCCCCTACCACTAACACCGAAATTCATCAGTCAAAGCAAATTAGCCGAGATTCATTAGAATAAGACATCTAGTAGGCACATGTACTTTATTAGCCTCTTACACCAATAGTTTTAATTAGGTACATATTTCACAGCTCTCGAGCTACTCCAGTGAAGGGCTGCCTTTATCTCTTTTATTTACAGTAACAAGCTATCAAACAAACACCACCATAATTAAACTTGGATATAAAAAAAAAAAACTTGTTTTATTAATGGCAGCCTATTCGAGCCCTGGATTTCTGAAACCTGCACTAGACAGATATTTTTATTAATTAAATAAATACTATTCAATTAAACCAAAAAGATGAGATGATGCGCGAGGGGGGCCACGGGCTTGAGTTAGGAGTGAGATTTTCATCTTGCTTCCTTGCTCATGGTTTCCTCTATCTCACCTTCAGCCAGGGGGGGTGGGTTGGGGGGAGTGGGGGGGGAGTGGAGCATCCCTTCATCAGGTATTTTAGTGATGAGAAAAGTGATTAAAATCCAGAACATTTCTAAATTATTAATAAGGAATTTAAATGATGTTATAAAAAGGGGAAATACAGGAGAAAATGTTACACATTCATGGAATTTTGGCTCATGCATAATAAACAGTGGAAAACACTGCGCTTCTAATACTACCCAAATTAAAGAGGCAAGAGGCCGCAAGCGTGTGTGTGCGGGTGTCAATGGGTGACAAATGGCGCCATCTGCTGGTCCACAAGTTAAACACTTAATGCAGAGCCCAGCTGTCAGAGCCATCAGCTTTTAGGTTGTCAAAAAACCCAGGTATGAAAAAACAACAACAACAACAACAAAACAACCCAGGGATGATAAAACGCTGCGAAAAAGGAGACTTTTCTATGGTCAGACAAGGTATAACCCCAATCAGAAAGACAAAGTTTGAACCTGAGTCTAAAAGTCTCCTCCAGAGGCTTCAGAGCAAGACGAGGTTTGCGGAGCGATTGCTATCCTTTCTGGTCTCTTAAGAGCAAAATAGGAGTTGAGGTTCTCTTGGAGGTGTACACAGAAGGGTCACAGCCAGACCCTCAAAAGGCAACAGGGTGTGACAAAAATTGCCAAGCACCCACTCAGCTGTAGGCCTGATATCACCAGATGCCTTGGAACCCTGGGTTTCTCAATTACCAGACCAGGAGACCCCCAGCCCCCCCAGGATGGTACCACGGGCTCTCTCTTGCACATGCTGTGACACCATCCCCATCATCCTCAAGTCATCCTCTGGAATGTTCGTTCCTTTTGTTTCCATCCCCACCCTTGCTCTTAGCCGTGCGTGTCTCCCTGCACGAATTATGAAATTCTTTACTCTTCAGACTTCGCAGGGGGCTGGGCTGAAGCCAGTGAAATACCATCATTGTAATATAAATGAGCTATATTGATTAACCAAGCCAGTTTCTATAAATAGTTGAACAAAAAGTATATGTGCAAAACCTTTGAGTGTATCTTTTCAAACCCTCTAAAGGAGAGAAACTATCCACGATGCCCAACATTTACAAAGAGACTCCCTCTTTTTAAGCCTGACCGACTAAATCGGTCCTCCAGAGACCATCAAGGCTTGCAAATTGAAAATCTACATTTCCGGACACCACTGTTGCTGGGACCTTTATCCCTGGCCACATTTTGGAGTAAAATGTGAAATTAGATCATTTTTAGATTCCTTTACTGTTGTTGTAATATTGCTCCTAAGTAACCGATAGCAGAGAAAATAATTTACATTTTTATAGGCTATCATTTAGAGGTTATTGCAAACAAAAATGTTATTAACAAAATCTGAGTAAATTTGTATTGCTTCTGCCCTTTCTGTGAGGTAGGACTCAGAAAGGCTCTTCCTGGGGGACTGCTGTGAGTAAGAAGAGCCTGGCTCTGGGTTGCCAGATTAGAGTGTGGGGCACTCACATAGTGTGGGATGAGGGAGGGCATGTGGATTGCCCCACATACATCTTCTTTGGGGCTTAAATCTCCTGTGAAAATAGAAAACAGTCTAGGAAAGCATCCTGCCAGGGAGAACCACCTACCCCTGAAGTATTCCTTATTACAGGCAAATAGTCCATTTTATTTTATTTTATTTTATTTTTTTACTGAGGCATAATTGACATACATGATATTAGTTTCAGGTACAAGGTAACGAATCGATATCCGTGTGTATCGTGAAGCGATCACCGCACTAAGTCCGGGTAACATCTGTCACCGTACATGCTTACGGAATCTTTTCTCTCATGATGAGGACTTTTAAGCTCTATACTCTTAGCAATTTTCAAATATGCACCACAGTGCTATTAACTGTCTTTGCCATGCTGTACATTCAGTCCCAGGACTTATTTATTTTATAATTGGAATTTTGTAAGTTTTGACTCCCTCAGCCCATTCCACTCACCCTCTCCTCGCTCTGCTAAATAGTTCATTTTAATTCCACAATTTCCTCGCCAGAATCCTGCCTTCCTGAATGGCCTTCTGCGCTAGATAAGGATCCGGATCGATGGATGGTCTGTGGCCCACTGTTTGGCTCTGGCCCTCGTAGCTCTTTGCTTTAGTTAGTTCACCCTTTGGACTTGCAAATGGTTCGCAGCCCTGGGAGCTCTGAAGAGCCAGCACCTCCCATTCTCAAGCAACAAGATCCCTATACCCTTGGTCTCTTTTTCGTAGGTCCCTTACTGGTTACTGACTCCTCATGCCTCATCCCACCCTCGATCTGCTCATGTGCTTCAACTAGCCTTGCCTAGTGTCAGACTGGAATTAGTAGACTGTTGTGGGGTCGGTGGATGGCACCGCGACGGCAGAAACGAGGAAGAAGGTGAGAGGCTGACATGCACTGAATACCTGGGATGTGCTAGGCTCTGCACTTAGTGCTTTCTCAGTACCAGTTATTCAGTATTTCACTGAATCCTAGGCATGGGATATTATCTCTGTTTTATAGGTTTGAAGACTGAGGTTCCGAGAGGCTGAGACACTTGCCCAACATCACACCAGCCTGTGGGGCAGGGGTGGGATCCGATTTCAGAGCCCCCACTGTTTTCCTGGCACCACATTGCCTCCTCAAAGCAGGGCTCAGCAGCCAGAGCTGCTTGCGACACAGAACCTGCTCAGTGGCCCAGGAGACCCCTTTGGCATGGCCGGGCTTTTCCTCCTAATGATACTCTCTTGCCTCCTCCTCTCTCTCTGTTGGCTCCAGCTCTACCTCTTCCCTCAAATGGTGCTGGAACACGACTGTCCCCGAGTTCCAACCTCAGCCCCTCTACTCTCCACATCCCACTTGAGTCACCTCAACCACCCCCTTGGCTCTGGAAGCCAGGCAGCACCTCCCAGACCTGCAGCTCTGGCGTGGACCTTTCACCTGATCTAATTCATTCACCCAAAGTCCTGCTCATCCCCTCTACTTGGCCACTCCACAGGCACATCTGACTCAACATGTTCAGAAGAGTCTTTCCACAAAATTACACATCACTACATGCCGTTGCTCATCCCAGCCAATGGCACACCTATCTCCAGTCCCCTGGGCCAGAATGTTGAAGTCCTCCTCCTGCTTCCTGATTCCAGCCCAGTCAGTAACACACTTCTGATCATCCCACCACCTTCATATATCTTAGATCCCTTCTGCTGCCCCTGTGGCCCCCGTCCCACTTTATACCAGAGCCTTCTCTTTGTCTATCACAATAGTTTCCTGACTAGACCTCTGCCTTCAGATTTGTCCTCTTAGGTCTTCCCTTCACAGAATCATCAAAGATATCCTTCTCCAACGCCAACTTGCCATATTGGTATGAATTTTTCAAGACTCTCTGGATTACTAGTGTCAGAAACCTATTCTGAACTGACTTATGCTAAAGAAAGAATTTATTGATTCCTATAACTTGGAAAGTGACCCAGGTGTTCAGATGATGAAGACAGAGGTCCATCTGTCTTTATCTCTCAGTTCTACTACCTGTGGGTGACTATTGGGTCATTCTTAGGAGGGCTTTTTTTTGTGGCGACAAGTGGGTCATGCAAATCCCCAAAAGTCTAAAAGCCCTAAAAGAGGGGAAGCAGTCTCTTTGAGGATCAACTGCAGAAGAATGTTGACTATCCATCTTAAAGCACAGTCAGTTGTGGTGGAGGGTATCTGACCATTTAGGACAGAAGATAAGAGCAGTGGCTTTCAACTCTAGGGGCATCAGAATCATGGGGGGTACTTTTTGAAAAATAAAGATTCCTGGGCTCCACCAGGCCTATTGAACCAGCATCTTTGGGGGATGGGGCCTGGGCATTTGCATTTGAGAAAGCTCCACAGGTGGTGTGTTATGCCCAAAGCCTGAGAACCTTCAGCCTTTAGGATAAGGAAATATAAACCTGGGCCAGAGAACAAAGGATGAAGGTGCTGAGTTCCTGGCTATAGCATCGCATGGAGAGAACTCTGGAACCAATAGCTTATCAGTGGGTTAAGTCTGATGCCCAACCGTATTAGTCTGCTAGGGCTGCCATAGCAAAGTTCTATAGACTGAGTGGCTTAAATGACTGGCATTTGCTTATTTTCTGGCAGTTCTGGAGGCTAGAAATCAATATGTTGACAGGGTTGGTTTCTTCTGGTGTCTCCCTCCTTGGATTGTAGATGGTGGCTCTGTACCTGTGTCCTCATTTCCTCTTCTTATAAGGATACCACTCATATTGGGTTAGGACTCGCTCTAATGACCACATTTTAACTTAATTCCCTCTTTAAAGATCCTATCTACTAATACAGTTTCTGAAGTAGTGGGGGTTCAACATATAAGTTTTGGTGAAGGGGCTGGGGAGACACGATCCAGCCCATAACACCTACTTTAAGAACAAATTCAAGTCTTCCTTGCCTAAAGTCAATAGAAATCCTATGTGCATAACTTGTCCTGAGTTGGAAAAAATATGACCCCTATCTTGCCAACCTCTACTGTGAGAGTTGCACATTAGGCAGAAGAAAGTGGCCCATGAATAACATACATATAAATTGAAATAGAAATTATTGTCATGAGAATATTTGTATTCTTTCCCCCTCGTGCATTGGTTATGACCGTGTCAGATCACAAGTTCCAGAAAACCTGAGTAACAGTTATCTTATATAAAAAGGCTTGTTTTCTCATGTAACAAGAAGTCTGGAGACAAGCTGCTTCTGTGTTAGCTCCGCACCTTGTGCATGTTGACATCAATGCCTCTGTGCTTTTCATGGACTTTCTCTCATGCTTGTGACTTCATGGCCACAGATGGCTGCTGTGGATCCAAACACCACGCTCTCGTTCAAGGTAAGAAGAAAGATGGAGGGGCCATGCTATACATGAGAACCTTGACCAGGGAAATAAAAATATCCTTAGAAACTCTCAGAAGGTTTTTATTTATGTCACTGGCCAGAACTGTCATTTGGCCACTCCTAAGGAATCTGGGAAGGCATATATTTGACTGGATGCATTTATTCATTAATTCAACAAATAATTATCGTGTGCTTAATGTATATCAGGACTGTTTTAAGTACCTGGGATACAGCAGTGAATGGAAAAAAAAAATCCCTGCCTCATGGGGCTTATATTTTAGAGGAAGCTTACATCCTGGTATTCACATGGTCACTTTCATAATAAAATTGGGTGGAGAGATACCTGTCACATCCTCCAGCCTACAGAAACAGAACCCTGTAACTTCCATCCTAATTTCCCACCAGTGTCCTCCTCAAAAGTCTTGCTCCAGATGGGCTATGTCAACTTAACAGAAGGAAGTACAGATGAGGGGAGGGAGGAGAGGAAGAGAAAAATCAGTGAGGGTCTGAGAAGAGACTTTTCCAAAAACTGTGGAGAGCAGCTGCTGGAATAGCCATAAGAATGGAAAAGAATAAGAAAGGAAAAGGAATTGTGTTCTTCTTTGAGTCATAGTCATGATTTTTGAGAAATCTGAGTGAAGAAATTGGGCTATTCAGAAAATTCCTTTGGTCACATGGTTGTGACACTCTTGTGATACTGAATCACATGGCCCTCAACTTCCTAAGGGTAATATCTTATTTGTAGCTGAGATGTACAGTCGTCATTTCTTGGCTTTGTGTTATGCAACCTCATAATCACCTTCCAAACTCCATGTTAATTCATGACTGTGTCACTATCCCCTCGCTAAAATCCTTGGTCTTCATTCTCAAAGTCAGTCCTACGTCCCTTCTTCCCCACTTCCCAAGTTGTATATTCCATTCAGCCCCCTGTAGCCCATCCAACCTTCTCCATCAAACTATCTGTTCCTCTCACTCCCCCAACCTGAAGTTAGGAGAATATTCCATGGCCAAACAAGACAGAAGCAATAATCCACAGTCTATTTCTCAAAGTATAAGTCTTTCAATCTTAAACACATATCAGGCAACACCAGCACACTTTTCTAACTAAATGTTTTTCAGAAAATCTTCTTTCTTTTTTTCCCCCGCCAAAAACATGGCAGCAAAGAGTCACCCAGTTTAAGTTACTAAATAGAACACTCTGCATCATCTGCAGAGGGATTCCAGGTGCCCTCACAGTTTACTCCAAGGATAATAGGTGGAACTTGCCTTATATTTGTGACTCAAGAACCAATCTTAGTGAGTTTCCCAAGACAAAGGAAGTCAGAGAACCAGACGGCAAACAAATGACACCCTACTACTCATAGTTGTATCTTTACTAAAAATGATAAGAATATAATAAAATTCCTCTTCTCTGGAAAGCTAATTAGAAGATTCTGGTGTATTTTTTTTTAAATCAGTTTTATTTCCTGGACCCATCTCTTCCTTATATACACACATTTATAACAATACACACACCTGGGGTGCTTGAGTGGCTCAGTTGGCTAAGCATCTCATGTGTCTTGATTTGGCTCAGGTCAGGGTTGTGAGATTGAGCCCCAGGTCAGGCTCTGTAGTGGGGTGGAGCCTGCTTGAGATTCTATTTCTCCCTCCCCCTCTCTTCCTCTTAAAAAAAATAAAAGTTAAACACACACACACACACACACACACACACACAACACTGTATTAGTTAGGATTAAGTTCTTCTGGGAGTAGCAGAAAAGTCAAAACTATAAGGCTTAAACAAGATAGAATTCCTTCCTCTATGTCAGGTAATATACAGGCAGGCTCGACAGGCCAGGGTTTCTATGGACCTCCACAGTGTCAGGGACCAAGGCTCTTATCTTATTGCACCACCATCTCTGGTCTGCATTCCTGAGGTCATCTTCTTGTCCAAGATGGCTACTCCAGCTCTAGCTTCAATGCCTCATTTCAGCATTCAAGAAAAGAAACAAGTGGCACTTGTCACTCCTGCTCACATACCATTGGCTAGAATTTAATCATATGGTCACACCTAGGTATAAGGTGCGTTGGGAAATGTAGTCTTTTCATGATAACCATTTATGCAGCTAAACACTTATTTAGTTTACTACTATGAAAGAAGGGAGTGACAAAATAAATAAAGTAGTATTGGATTATAACCCAAAGTAAAAACAAATATTCATCTGTCCATACTAATATAAATAAATGGTTGACTATGTAAATAGGAGAAAATAAACAAATCTGATACTCCACTTTTAAGGAGGTCAAGCATAATTCTCTATTCCTTGAGTGTGGGCTACACTTAAAAGTGAATTTCTCCTGAAGATTTCAGTATGGAAAAGGAGGGGAATAAAGAGTAACTCTATGGTGGATAAACTTAACAAATATTATCTCAAGCCAGATAATCAAGGTTAACATCAATAGTGATCAATCATGTTGATAGTATCTACCCTTGATACGATGTGATAAGGATGGCACTTGACCTCTGTGGTCTTCCCAAAAGTATATTATCTTCAATCTAATCATGGGAAAACATGAGACAAATCACAATTGAGGAACATTCTACAAAATACCTGACTGGTATCCCTAAAACTGTCAAGGTCATCAAAAACAAGGAAAGTCTCAGAAACTCTCAGAACCAAGAAGAGTCAGAGGATACATGACTAAGAAGTATAATGTGAGATCCTGGATGGGAGCCTGGGATTCAAAAAAAAAAAAAGGTATTTGTAAAAAACTGAGGAAATCTGAAAAAAAATATGGACTTCAGTCAATAATAAAGCATCAATATTGGTTTTATTAATTGTGACAAATGTACCATATTAAAATAAGATGTAGTAATAGAGGGAACTAGCATGGGATACGTGGGAACTCTACTGTCTTTGCAAAATTCTGTAAGTCGAAAACTGTTCTAAAATGAAAGTTTATTTGGTGCACATGGGTGGCTCAGTCGGTTAAGCATCCAACTCTTGATTTTGGCTCAGGTCATGACCTCAGGGTCCTAAAATCAAGCTCCTTGTTGGGCTCTGTGCTGAGCATGGAGTCTTCTTGAGATTCTCTCTCTCTCTCTTCCTCTGCTGCTCCCCTTCCCCCCCCCCACCCCAGGGAAAAAGAAAAGAAAAATTTTTAAATAAAGTATATTAAAGAAAAAAAAAGAGGAAACTAGACATTGGAAGTTAACTAGCAATTTTCTCCCAAACCCCACACACAAGCCATCTCTTCTCTCCCCAAATCCAAGAGATGTTCACACTAGAAAGGGCCTTTGAGGCCATGACTTAGCCCCCCAAATGAGAGAAAGAAACCTAAAGAAACCCCCAACGAGGCTTGGCCTGTTATTACCTAGCCAGCTGGTGGAAAAACTAGAACCGGAAGCCAGACCTCTTGACAGCTTTGTCAAGAGCCAAGTGCTCCCTCAAATTTTCCACCCTGGTGAAGGACTTACCTCAGCACAGTAGAAAGAGCTCTGCCATTAACTGCCCTTGTGACAATGGCAAGTCACTCCATCTCCCTGAGCAATGGTTTCCTCACCTTGAAAATGGAGATAGTGCTAACTGCCCTGCTTATCTCAACACGACCGTTGTGAGGAGTGAAACCCGTAGAAACATCTGGCATTCTCTGTTGTAATAGTCCAGGAGGGACCTTTTGACATACAGAAATTTGGGACACAGCCCAACATCACATTTGTGGTGCTTGTGTGTCGTGTGCTGTGGTGTTTGTGGTCACAAAGGTGACCCGAACATCACATTTCTTTATCCAACATGTGGGCAGTATTGTCTGTCTTTCCGAATTGGGATAATAAAACCCGGTCGTGGTACTTCTCTTTCTTCTGCTTAGCTGCTGGAGGCTCACTGTTAACAGGCTCTTCTGGTGTCTCTCCCACCTCCTTGCTCCCTGACCGGCCATTCGGGAAGTCTGGGTTCCCACACAGCCCACCAGAAGAGTACAGGAGGCTGCTCGGGCCATCAGCCACCCCCGCCGCCACCCCGCTTCTCCTAGCAACACAGTGTCAGTCCTGTGGGCCTGGCAGATGGTTCGGATTCCCTGGGGAACACTGCCTCGCAGATCCAGATCCCTGCATAGGCCTGCGGCCTTCTCCAAGGGAGGACGGCGCCATTTCCTCAGAGCTGAGCTCAGCGAGAATCTTCCACGTCTCCCACATCTGTGCTCCTACCAGGCAGCGACTTATGCCCAGCTCTTTCCAGTCACGGTCTTCCGCACTCCTTAGCCTCAGACGCACTGAGCTGGTCTTGCTTCCAGTGTCCACTCCCTCAGCGG
Organism: Vulpes vulpes; assembly: GCF_048418805.1. Taxonomy (NCBI): domain Eukaryota; kingdom Metazoa; phylum Chordata; class Mammalia; order Carnivora; family Canidae; genus Vulpes; species Vulpes vulpes. The sequence goes on from NC_132782.1 coordinate 135,812,360, forward strand.
TTCAGAACCCCATTCTTCTTTCCTTCCAGGCCTCCACCTTTGGAGTCCAATTGCTTTGGTTTTTTACCTTAAACCCTCAACACTCAAAATGCTCTATCCTCTTTCCTAGGTTGTTGGAGATACTCGTTTAGTCCTTCCTATAACAAGCTGAGCTGGGTGCCTCAAGGGTCCCTTACACCAGCCCTTTGGAGGAAAACCATCATCAGGACTCAGAAACATCTCAGCAGCATCAGGGAGACTCCCAAATAATTTCCCCTCAACCCTTTGGGGGATGTGGTGCTACTCTCAGGGATGGCAAGGAGGCTTTTTAGCACTTGTTGGTGTCAGCCCAAGAGAAGAGGGAACTGTGAGTCAAGAACCACCCCAACAGACGCCTCATACTGATTAAATGCTCAGAACATCCAGGACCAGGAGGTGGACCTGACTAAGAAATTGTATCCCATTTTTATCACTTTATAGTTAAAACCCTAAACGAGCTCTGAAATATCACCTCAAATAGACGAAATCTCTGTAATTATAAGCACACAGTAATACTCTTCTATTTTCTAGTCACAAGGAAGTTGACTGGAGTAAATAAATAGGCACAGTTTACACCTAACTAGCATTTTGCTGGGGAAGCACTGAGGGGATGGGGTGGGACTCGGGATTGGAAGAGATAGGCTCAGCACCTGCCCTCAAGGACCTTACCACTATTGGAATTACCTTGGATCTGAAGTGGATCTGGGAGGCCACCTGAGAGCAAGAGTGGGAGCTGGAGTGGTGGCGGAAAATGAGTCCTAAGAGGCTGAACTCCTGGTCTCCTGCTTCTAGAGCATCACCTGCTTCATGTGTTCTGTATATTGGATCTCACATTGAATGATGTTTGTGAAAAAGGTTTTTACATCCTAAAAAATGTCTGAACACTTACAAGTATATTCCAGCTCCCCTTTTGGCTCCTTTTTGGGGGTTCTGATGTCCAGAAGACCTGCCTATTACATGCATTTAAGCCTCACAACCAATTTGCCAAGATCTGGCTGGTGGGCGCAAAATGACTGTGGAGCTCCTCCTCCTGACCTCCCTCCCAGGCCACTGATCTGTCACCAGCTCTGACTTCCCCTCAGAGGGAGAAGAGAGCTAGCACGGACGGGACGGTGCACCAAGAGGGGCTCCAGGTGCACAAAGTGCCGAGGAGCAGGGGCAGGAAGTGGGCAAGGAGAAGAGAAGGAAGGAGTGCAAAGGAGGAGGGAGTAGAGGAAAGAGGGGAGATACAGAGGCCAGCCCAGCCCGGAGGTGCCAAGAGCAGCACTGCCAACAGCCCAGCGTCTTCCCTTGCCGTTGTGCCACAAAGTGAAGTCCTAAACTTACAGACTCAATATTTGCTCCAGAATTCATAATCAGATGCTTGATCACAGGCAAAGGCGCATTGAGAGTTACCGTGTGCTAAGCACTGAGCTCAGGGCCAGGAGGAACGTGGGGAGCCCAAGCCGACCGACGCAGTGTCCCTACAAGCCAATATCCTATTAACCAACCGTCATTTACTGAGAATGGAAAAACACTGATTTGCTCCTAATATAATTCATGTATGTCTTTCTTGATATTAAAAACAAGAGAATTATCTCATGCACTGAAACATTTTAACTTGATTAGAATTGCCTTCCATTTCACTTATTTTAGTCTTATAACTGAATAGCATTTCTTTCAAAGCACAGAGATAACTTATATTGATAGAGTTATAAAATCTTGTTCAAATTTTGCTTAAAAATCTAATTTCCCTGACTTTCATGTTGACAGACTGTTTCCCATGTTCTTGTTTTTGTTTTTTTTTGTATTCTCTTAAGACTCTCTAAATCAAAAAACTGCTTGGGAAGGTTGGTATCAGGATTCTGATTTAGAACATAGCATAATTCTCCAGAATACAGCCGCAGCCCAGGCATTGTTTGGCTGATTTTTAGCTCCCTGCAACTACTGGTCTCAGGGTGGGTGGCAACAGCCTGAAACCCAGCAACACTGGCAAATGGGGATTTTTTTTTCTCTCTTCTGAAGGATGCTATCTATTTTGGCAGGAGGATAGGATTAATTCCATCTAGTCAGATATATCAGGATCATGTACAGAAAGCAGAGTTACTGGAATGACATTTATCATTGATTCTGGAGGTGTCTGATGTCCCTTAAACATTGACATGCAACCCCCTGCCCTAGGAAGCTGCCTTGATGGCCCAACTCCTAATCTGGCTTCGGCTGCTCCAATTTTTCACATGCATTTAATCCTCACAATGATGCTAAGAAAAGAAGTCATATTATTATACCCATTTTAGAGACAGAGAAATTGAGACTTAGATACGTAACTTGCCTAAGGGCTAACTGGAAAGCAAAGGAGCCATGGTTAGACCAGAACTTCAAAGCCTGTGTTCGTACGTACATCACTGTCTACTGAATCCTTGAGGAAAAGTAAGCACACATTTCACTTACATTCGTATTTTTGAGTTTCAACCAAAATGGCTATTTTTGACTTGAGACTCCCAAAATCAGAAGCAAGCACTAACTATGGGTCTTATTCAATCACACCGAGGAGGCAATGTGTCAGGTGGTAGGAAGAGCCCTGGTCTAGGAAACCTGGTCTATGAGTCATAGTACCTGACACATAGTAGGTGTTCAGTAAACACTTGTGAAATTGAGCCCCACAAGTTACTATATACATTTGATTATGCCTTTCTCCTGGATGTTCAAGAGGACACTAACTAAAGATCCCATAGTTCACAGCAGCATCACAGGGGTTGCAAAGCATAGTAGTGTAGCATGAAGAACTACCACCATTTACTGAAAAGCCATTAAATCTCCTTCATAGTAGAGAATTTGGGGGACAAGGATAATGAGATAATGAAGGAGAGACTTTTGCTCAAAGTAGCCTTTGCCTCTAAGTGTTATTTTGTTCAACTTGTCTTAACTTCTAACTTTGTCCCAGAAAAATCTCAAGGGAAATGAAATTAAGCTGTTTCCCAGATTTGCTTTTCAAAATTAGTCCTGGGCCGGCCTTCAATACTGCAAACACATTCTGTGTGGCCACAAGGGAGGCCTGACTGCACTGAATTCTTGGACCAACTACGAAGCTTTGGGGGCCTGACAAGCCGAGGAAATGCAAGAAAAATGACACAGGTGGGTGTTTTGCACTAATTACTGCCCACCCTGCTGGTCTGTCCCGGGGCATACACCTCTTGGCCTGGCCCTTTGGTTTGTCCTTGTCCTTTCCTGCTATTGGAAACAATGTCTGTTTGCTGTCTCTGCTTGGATTTGGGGCTGGGGAAAGTAACCCACAATGACTAAATTAGGCCAAAGTTTTGCACAAGTGCCGAGGGACCATCATCAAAGTCCCTGCAGTTTCCCAATCCAAATGGTCCCTCTCCATGGAGGTGGGAGGTGGCAAAATTTTACTTGACATTGGCAGCCACCAGCTGGGGTGAGTCATCCCTTCAGAGAACCCATCTGTAAATGCTAGACTTCGGCAAGGACTTGGTTTTATCATTTTCTTGGGAACAAAGGCATTCAATTTTAAATCTGCATATTCATCATCCTGGAGAAATAAACACAGTGTGAAACTAACTAAAAGATTTAATAGTCAACATTTAATAATTCCCCAGTCATATGTGGAACAAGATTTTGTTCTAAAGAACTTTAACAACTCATAGATATGTGATCGTGCAGCCAGCATTCAAGAAAGCTATCTTTCTTTCCCACAATAGATTTTTCTTTCATTCTGTGTGGGTTTTCAACAGATTACCCCCAAGAGGAAAAGCCTGCCTACTCTGCCTTTTCCTTATGGTGCTGTGGTCATGGAGTTTTAAGCATTGCTGGGAATTTCCTTTGTATCAGAGTCTTTCTTACCTTCTCATCCTTAAAGTCATCTTTTCAATGACATTCTCCCTTTAAAAAAATTTAATGTAAACTATAAGAACTACACCAGACATGAGTCTTCATTTCAAGCTGGTCCTCTGTTTTTTGTTTTTTGTTTTTTTCTTAGCCACTGAAAGATTGCTTGGGCCCTGGGAAAAATGTAATCTATTGGCTTCAATAGAAAGATTGAGGGAGGAAATTTTAGGAGTTGAACATTCATGAACGCTCTTGCCAATAAAAATGTGGATTTCACCAAGACTTCTTTAAAAAATGTGGAAAATTGGGAGAGATATAGAGGCACTGTTTGTGATTGAACTATGTAGGTTCTATTCATGAACTCTACTTCTTTTCCATCGTACAAGAAATGAATGAAATCTAAATCAATCCCTCTTGCATAGACATTATTCAGTAGTAACAAGTCCCAATAATGGGGAATCCAGGCTTCCTTCTGTCTAATCATATGGCCATTTCCCCAACTGTTTCACACATGTTAATGGAGTGCGACAAGTAAAACGTATTTGGCTCAGTATATGGTCCAACATGAAATGGCTTCACAACGATGAAACTCCTAATCATTTTTCTCCTAATCTACCACTGCTTTAGGGGGTTGGTGTCTTCCCTGTCATGAGCGATTTCAGTGCACTGATCAGGGTGGACTTGACAGATTCTTTATCAATGTCAAGTGTCTTTTGTGGTTAAGTCCAGTAACGCTAAAACAAAACGCCTCATAGATATTAGATATATGGTGGCATTACAGAATTCTCTTGCAGGCAATATTTTTTGGTCAACCTATGAAAAGAAAAATGGAGTGAGGGCTAAAATCAAAAGAAGATGCAGCAAAAGTCTTGGCAGTTATTTCTGTGGAAGTCAGACAATGTGACTGACATGGGGCCAATCACTCTCCCCTCCTCCATTCAAGTTAGAATAGAACAAAGAGAAATTGCCAACAAAGAAAGCAATGATCTAGGGGGAGGGGACTGAATCTCAATAGGTTTTTAATTTCAGGAAAAAGAGCAGTATTGCAGAAAAACATAGGACCCCTGCATAGGCACACACATACATCCATAAGTACTTGCCTACCCTTATCAATGAAAATCATACATCTTCCATATGAATTTTTCTTTTGACTCGTGAAGTTAATCTGTTAGGCTTCACTGACATTACCAAGTCTCCCAATATCTAATGTTAGTGCAAACTGGCTCAGAAAAAATACAATCCAAAAGTCTCTGGGTAAAATAGAGACTCTGGTTGTTGTTAAATTTGCTTTTGGTAAGTAGAGTTTGCAGTGCCATCAATATTGTGCCTTTTCCCGCAGTCTAGCCACGACAACTTCATTATGGAGAATGTTTGCTTCTTCAATTCATAACAATGGCTCTCCTACCAGCAAATTTTAAAAGATCCTCTTATAAGTGTACAAGTGAAGGCTGCCAATCCCCTCTCCCCCCAAATAAAGAAAATATCCCAACCACTTGCTAAATCTGTGGTAAACTGTAGTAAGCCAATGTTTCAGAATACCACTCTCCAGAATAGCATGGAATGCAGGAAGTCTCATTGTCTTTTAGAAACCTGAAAGCCAAGGATAATAAAGTCCTCATCAAAGCTGCAAATGGACAGTAGAAAGAAGTGTTCTAAGTGTTGTGGGTGCTAACCTGGAATTGTTATTTGTTACACTATCAAATCCATAAATTAGTAGGAATGAGCAAGACAGTCTGCACACCCCAAGTCCTCACTCATCAGCTGCTCTTCTCTACTACACAGTTAAAGGCTAAGGCTATTTCAATACTTTATATGATTTTTTTTCTTCTTTGTACTAATTTAGAAAGTTGGTACTTTAATGTAATTGAATTCACTGAGGCTAAAAATGTCCAGACCTTTTTAATAGGGTACACTTCAATATTAAACTTTGGGGTCTGTTCTCCTCCCAAGTAGGCACTCAGCTCCCATTAGCACAAATGGCAGTTGTACACAAACATTGGGTAGGATGTATATATCTCTTTGTCTCTTTGTACTGAGCTCCAAGGAGGGGGGGGCAGGGGGAAAGAAAAAGAAAAACAACTTCGAGATTGAATAAAGGAGGTAGAGTTGTTGATTCATTTACCAAGATGAAATTAATGCCTGGCATACCCCAAATTTCAGGGAGCACACACTTTTAATAAGTGAGATGAGAAAATTTCTAAATCATTTTGAATAATACCTAAACCATGTTTCCTTGAGAAATCTGTTTTCCCTCCATCCCCAGCACATACATTAGACCCATTTTGCACTTGTTATGTACATAATGATTCTAGACAACACAAGACAATTTCATGATTTTTTTCTTATCATTTTTACTTATCTACCAGTGAGCCAATTTATGCAGCTTAAACCACTGCTAAAGAAGATGCATCAAAAATTGTCTGTAATCATTACAAATAATAGCACGAAATGTTCACAAGAAGCTGTTTTCTTATCATATTTTCATTAAAACGTCTTTTCACCTGCTTTGCTTTCCCACGTCTGAAACCTGCATTGTAATCAGTCTTATTAACTGAGAACATAAATATGATTTATTATGGTCTGATAATGGAAGCTACGTGGACCCAGAGAAGGGCTATATTGTCCTTTGATAAAATGGCTCTTTTCTCTCAAATGGAGAGCTCTATCATGAGAACATGCAGAATGTAGTGAGTGATTATTTCCTCAGGGTGAGTGATGGCGAAGCCCGACAGAAAATCTTCTTGTTGACCATGACAGCCTCAGAGGGTCCCCAAACCTCCCTGAGTTTGACAACCTGCAGACACTTTTGATGAACTGTATTCTTCTGTCAGAGACAGCCTGTCTGGGAGGAGAAAAGAGACCTTTATTGTCTGATCGGCTATTATTGTCTTGATCTTTTATAAGCAATCTCTAATGCACATGAATATAATATCCTTTCACACAAGTGCCAAGCATAATAGAAATGTAGTTATAGGACACTCCCCCTGGTTATGTAAATGTCCTTACACCATAATTAAGAGAGATGGTTGGTGACTGATAGGGAAAGAAAGAGTAATCAAACTGTTGTAGCATTCCTCCCTATTTTAAAGACTTCAACCCGGGGTAAACAGCATTTATGGTAGCTGTAGTGAAGCAGGTAATTTTGAAGTCTTGGACTAAAAGGAAAAATAGTTTCGAATATGGTATTAGTGTTATATTTTTATTAAACATGCAAATGGCAGCTGGTTTTCAGCCAAAAGTGATTACCATGCTGATATGACTTAGAAGAAAATGAGTATGCCTCTCAAAATACCTGCTGAGGGTTACAGCAAGAACAAAGACCTATTAATAGGGAATGTACTTGCACAAATGGGTCCTCCAGTCCAAATAAAGTTGTCCAATAAATTTCCCTCTTATCCATTTCCAGAAGCCCAAATATGGCAAAAAAAAAAATATTTTTTCAATTAACAAATGTATTTGCGGGCAAAACTCTTGCAATTATTGGGCAATTAAATCTACTTCTTAATGTGGCCCTTGGGAGCCATCTCCATTTCTGAACTGTGAAGGATAGTTCTAGATGGTCTTTGAGTTTGGTGACAGAGGTTTTCTGATCTTCCAGATAAAATCCAACCAGACTTGTCGCAAGCAGGCCAGCCCATGGAGGCCAGTAGCCTGATGCTCAACCTCAGCTGCTGGCAGAAAGGAGAAAAAGACATCACCCATCTGAAAAATTGTAATCCCCCAGCAAAATACAATACTCAATTTTTCATTAACCTTCTGACATCTGGACTCAGAGTAGCCCCACACTAATCACTAATGGGTTTTGCATTACCAATTAGTGGAGCAAATACTTCCAGCACTGGTGCCAAAGGGTTAATCATTAGTTTCACACCACTGGGTGGTCAGAGTAGAAGAGCAGCCCTGAACCCAAAAGAGGGGAGACTGAGGGGCAGGGGGGGTTGGAGAGAGTTCTCATTATCGAGAAGAAACATGCGGCTCACAGGCATTGACCTCCGTATCTCTCTCCTGGCATCTTGCCTCGAGGTGGATTTAGGTAGTGCACAAGCATGCGCATGCCCACACACGTGCACACAGTTACACCTAAAGTTGGACCCAGAACAAATCAGCAACCTCTCCAGTCTCTGCAGAGCCTGTCCCATCAAAGGTAGAATCAGACCAGGGGAATCTCTCTCCCTCTGTCTGTCTCTCTCTCAGCACCTCTCTCTATTTGCTTCTCTAAGCAATGACTTTCCCATGGGAATGAAAAAATGTGCCATTGCAGAGGGAGCTGGGGTTTGAGAAGTGTTTGATCTCTCTTAAGAGATAGTTCTCTGAAGTTCTGCCAATGCTCGATTATCTGTACAAATGAGGCTTACAGAAAGTATGGAAAGATTTGATTCACAGATAATCTTCAAACTCCAGTTTGGTCTATATTTTAGTTTCTTTCTGAACAAATTGTACCAGAGCAATTAACAAACAAAACTGATTGGATGTTTCCTTTCTCCTTTTATGGTCAATTTTGTGGATGTCAGCAGCATGAGGAAATTGTCAAAACACTGGCAACGAGGAGAGAGGAAAGGGAAGAAACAAAATACCCGGATAGTCTGTAAACTAGATAATCTGCTCCTGAATAATCGAGAAGAATCTAATTTCAAAGATAATAAAAGAAGGCCCAGAGAGCAATTCCATCTTGAAAATGCACAACCCCTTTCCCCGACCCCAAAACAGCCAGTAGGAAAACAAATAAGTAAATAAAAAAAACCACAAGAAAAATGTGAACCTACTGTCCCCAACCACATTTTCCCTGATTTAATCTACATATGTTCCAAGTTAAATTATATTCTCAAAAGGGTCAGGGCAGGGAGGAGGAGAAGGAAGCACAGAAGACACTTAGTGTTCTCTCTAGCTTTGTTGTCAGGTAGCAACGGGATTGTGTTCAAAACTATACCACCTACAACTCCTGAAACTGAACCACTTCTCTCTCTCCTTTTTTCTTTTTTCTTTTCTCTCTCTCTCTCTCTCTCTCTCTCTTTAGGAAACCCAACATTCAAAAAAGGAATAGCCATGACTCAGCACTTTATTATTATTTTTTTGTCCCAAATTTTTGATTCCTTATACAAAAAAGTACTTGAGAGCATTTGAGACTGAAATGAGAAACTTTGCTACCCTGGATTCTCCACGGTGCTTCCACTCAAGGCCAGAATTTAAAACTTTTCAGTTAAGGAAAGAAAGACTTTTAATGAGCCTAATCACACACATTATTTTGGCCAGAGTCATTGACTGACTGACTGCACTTATTTCGTTCTGCTTTAGAAATGAAAATCTAATAAAGTAACTGACAGTTTAAATGTCACCGAAATTTTCTCCAACATCCCAACTGGAATTGTGAAAACAGGCTCAAATTCCTCTAATCTCCCTCTCTTTCACCTTCAAATGCCACGCTTCTAAACCAAACCATTTCCTAAGAAATAGCAGAACTTGGTTGGGTTCAGAGGTCGGGGCAAGGGTGGGGAGGAGGAAGACTCTTTCTTCAAGTTGGAGGGGATTTGCTTTTTTCCACACTCTAAGGCAAGAAGGACCGGAATCTTGAGGCTGGGAATGTTCTGCCTCTTGCAAGGGAATTCAAAGGAGCCATTGTGTTTGATACTTTGCTTCCCAATTGGCCTCTGACAGCAACATCAGAAGCAACAGATACTCCAGTTCTACATCTGGAAAGAGGCATTTTTTTCACAAAGAAAGAAAAAAAAAAACTACTCCTGAAGACATTGAAGCCTAATTACTCCATATTCCATAGTCTTAAAGATTGAGATCTCTCTGATACTACGTGGTGATAACCCCTTGAGGAATGGGAGCAGCTCCATTAGGACTTGAACAGATAGCATTTCTATGCTTCCCCTTCGATAAAGCTAATATTCAAAATAAGCAAACTGGTCGGATGCCTTCGTTTCCCCAGCCACTGAATTGTAATGATCATTGCAGAGGCTACAATACCATTTATTAAGGAGCCAAGTGGAAAATAAACTCTTCACTAGAATGTAAAAGGGATTCAGGCTGTATAGGAGTAAAGGAATCAGTTTAGGTTAACCACTGTCCCACTTGCTCTTCTGGCAGATGTATAAATCGAGTCCTCAGATTTATGATGGGGCCTTTAGAGTTCTGAATAGTCTGGACCATAGCATCATAAATCCATGCTAAGGAACAGAAAGTATTCTGAGCACCATGGTCATTACACTCATGGTAGATGAGGTCACTACACAATATCCCATGGTAGAAATTTCCCCCATTTCTAGCGCTACTGTGACCCAAACAGAGATGAGCCAAGGGCAGGAAAAGAAAAAAAGAATGGGACTACACTCTGGGAAGCACTGAGCAGGTACAGGAGAGAAGGTGGGGCAGGAGAGAGGGCATTAGTTGGTAGAGAGGGTTTATGAAACCATTAGCGAGGATGATAAGGGGGAAAAAGATAACCACTGAGAAAGCATCCTTTCCCAAATTTCAATCACACGTGAAGAACCCTGGGTAATTTTAGTTGTTCTGTCAGCCAAGTTAAATCCTGAGCCTCTCAGAAGCCATTGGAAATGTCTCGGGTTCTTATTTTGCTGTTTCGATGGAAATTAAACTTGTAAATCAATTATAGAACAGAACCAACTCTGTGTGAAAGCACTATTCCTTTATCTTCTATTCTCCAGCATTCTTGCCCAAACAATTTAAGGTTCCAAACGCAAGTGAAAACATTTAAGTTTGAGATTTCCTTGTACAATTTCAGTGTAAGTCTCCTATTGAAAGAATATTGTGAAGTCGACACGAAGAATAAAATTGTATAGCACTCTTCTGCTCATGGGCTAGACCTTGAAGGCTTTTGAAGTGATTGGTGTGTGCATCCCAGGGGAACCTAGGATTGCAGACATGAGTAACATCAACAGACTCCTCAAACTTGCCCCTGTTCATCCTTTGCTGGCTCTGCTCACTGCTGTCCTTCTCCCGGGCATCTTCTTTTTTCCTCTTCGTCTCTTTTTAATGTATGTCATCTGCTATTCTTTCCTCTAGATTTTTACCATCTGTTATTCAGCTTTATTTTTTTCTATTGTATATTTTTGTCACAACTTCTTTATTTTTATTATCCCATGATAAGCTTTGCATTCCTTTAGGCCACACGCACAATATTAAATAAGTCTTTGAACTAACGATATCAATTCCCACTATAGAGACAGCCACTCTCCCCATCTCTAGCTGCCTTTCTCACTCCAACAGTTAAGACTTTTGACATCTGGAGCAAGATTAAGAAATGTGTATCCATTGCTGGCCCGTTGCTGGTGCAGAAATGGTGGTGGTTGCTGAGAAACCCTGAAACAAACACCAATCAAAGTGACAGTGTGACATTCTCAGCAAAGACCAGAACTAATACTTGGGAAGAGTGTCCTCTAATCCTTGATTCTTGAACCCCAACCCTGAGACCCCAGGAGTACCCAGTGCATACATGGTTCCAAAAAAACCTCAGTCTGGTTCTTAATTCTCAACTCCATACTGAAAAATTAGACTAAAGCCTAATTTGGAGTAATCTCATTTCCTAGTGACCTTGCGGTCACTCTTGTGAACACTTCTTCAAGGCTTTGCCAAAATCCTACATTTTTATTCACTCCATTGTAAAGGTTTCATTTGGCTATAAAGACTTATATCAATTAAAATTATATTTTTTCATCTTGGAGGCTTCACATTGACAACGGACTGTATGACTGCATCTGCTGCGTTAAGTGATCTCTCAGCCATAATCACGCCTCTGGAGCATGTCATTCCCAGCATCATTTTTTTTTACATGTGTGAAAATATTAAAGTAAAATATTCTGCAATAGAGCATCTCCTTGTGCTAATCATCTAATTTAAAGTTTAAAAGGTAGAAACCTCATATATATGACAAAGATTAAAAGGAGAAATGAAATGAAAAATATGGAAAGGGGGGCACCTGGGTGGCTCAGTCCATTATGCGTCTGCCTTTGGCTCAGGTCATGATTCCAGGGTCCTGGGATAAAGCCCCTCATCGGGCTCTCTGTTCCTGCTTCTCCCTCTCCCTCTACCTGTTGCTCCCCCTTCTTGTGCCCTCTCTCTCTCTCTCTCTCCATCAAATAAATTAATTAACTAATCTTTAAAAAAGAAAAAATATGGAAAGGGACATTCTCTTCTGGGACTGTCATTCAGGTAGAGGCAGGCAGATAACTCTTCCTGATTCCTGAGCATGGAAGGGTCACTAGCCAGAGAAAGCCAAACCTTTAGTTTCCACTTCTTACACAATCACTTCTGGGACTATTGACAGCAGAAGTCAGCCAGCGAGAGCTCAACCGTCCTGATACACAAATGCATGTTATGTGATAAACACATGATGGAATTCTCACAAAATGGGATGGACAGTAGAGAAAAAGAAAAATCAAAAATAAGGTACCCCACGCTGAGGAGTCCAGTAGTGATGACGACATAAAACTCATTTCAAACCATATAAGCATAAAACGGAAATCTCTTGCCCATGTAACTGGAAAGTCCAAGATGAGGTCTAGCTTCTGATGTCGCTCACCCAGATACTCAACAGTGTAGTTAGAAATCTATTTCTTTTTTCATCATCTCTTACCTCTACCTTATTCTGTGTTAGTTTTAGTTTCAGGCAAGATTTTTCTACCTGGTGGTAAAGAAAACCAGCAGCAGCTCCAAGCTTACACTGACCTTTACCAGGGCATCCTAGGGAAAAAAGTATGTCTTTCTATTTCCCAGAAAGTATATCAAATCCCCAAAGGACTCTTAAGAGTGCTACTTGGATCATTTGCTGATGGAGAAGCCTGACCATTTGATTGACAGCCTTACCAGAGTCACAAGGAATGTGGGAGGGGTAGATCTCAAGGCAAAAAGGCTTTTATCAGAAGAAAGGAGAATGGAGGCTGGGTAGTCAAAGGCAGATGTCCTTCAAGCAGTGCTCTTCCAGTCACTCTGAAACTAAATCACTTGCAGGAGACTTAGGAACTCATTAGCATCCCCTGGCTCAATGGAAAGATAGCTCCTCACCTTGCTCCAAGTTACTGCAGTGTTTTTTGTTTTGTTTTGTTTTTGCCTGAGCAGAGAACAGACTTCAGCACTTTATGAGCCCCAACTACATGGATGAATAAGATCTACTCAGCAGCTTGCAATGATTCCTTTATTGCCATTACCGACCATCATGTAAATAAGTAGTTACTGACTTAAGAACTCACTATTTACTCAATAACCCTTGATGGGAACTGTGATCCCTTTACACACTGTTATAGAAGTACATAATTATAGACTTTTCAAATGGGTATTTCTTTTAGGCATTTGCCTGTAATAGCTCCTTCAAAGCTGTTAAGCTTTTATCATGTGAAGACCCAAGTAGAAAATATTTAGTTCACTCCTCATTGACCTAATAGAGAACAAACTCATCTTTAAGATGGTGTTAGCTTCCTGCCAAGAACACATGGATAACCTTGTAAAAAAAGGTCTGGCTTGGGCTATTTGGGCAGGAAATCACATTGCTATTAGACCAGACTCACCTCATTTAGTAATTAAATATTGACACTAACTCATCATTGGTCATTGTTTCTATAGTCCCTCCTGAAGGAAGCCTTGTCACATCCACTTGTCCTGACTTATTACTTACTATCCAGTGAGGGTCCCCTAAAAGTAAAGATCCAGGTGGGTCCCCTGACTTCAATCTATTTCATTACTGAAACGCAGCTTAATTCTTATTTAATGGAGAGTAAGTTTTTTAGGCATATTAAATAAATTGGTCACACCAAGGAAACCACATAGAAGATCACTGAGAGATACTTGCTGAGGTCATAGGCTCAATGAAATTCTGTGATATACATTGCAGTGCGATGCATATATCTGACACAATGAATATATGCAACGTATATCACATACAAAAATTAGTGGCACACCATGTTCAAATGGGTCTTAAGGATACATAGTGAAGTTTAACTTGCTTAGTTCAAAACAAGACACCACAAAGTGTTCACAGCTCTGTCAAAGGTGGTAGGCTAAATGAGGGAGATACAAAGATAAAGTTTGTGATCATGCTTGCTCAGCTACATCAGGATTTTACATTTACTAGCCCCATGTCCTACCATCCTCACTCTCTCTCATCCTCACCATTTACAACTTCTACCTCAGTCTCAGAGAAGTGCAGCTCCTTTCTCAGCTTTCTACCTTTGCACATGCAGCTTCTTCTGACCAGAATCCCCCCTCCTCCTTTTTTCCATCTACACCTTACTAAAATGTCACCTCCTCAAAGAAATTTCCCTCGTTCATCCAGGCAGAGCTAACCACACACCATCTCTGCTTCTGAAGCACATTCTACAAGCATCTATTTGAACGATATGCATTTGTTTGTATGCTCTCCCCCGACTACACTTTTGAGCTTTGTAAAGGTCGAGATTATGTCTGATTCATGACTGTCTCTTTAGGACTCTTGCAGAGTACCAGGTACAAACAAGTCTTTAATAAAATGCTGAGTGACAGTCATTTATTTGACTGCATTCCTTCTGTGGAGAAAAAGCAATGTTGCCCTCACTGCATTTCTGCTGTCCGGGCCTCATAGTTCTCCTGGGAAAAGAGATACAGGTACATAAACAGGATTAGATTAATTCAGTCAATGCTTATGGAGAGTCAAGAACAAGCGATGGGTGGAAGGAGACTTGGAAGCTTGAGGAGAGGAAGGAGGAAGAGAGGGAGAGAGCAAGCGAAGAAAGATGGAGTAAGGCATTGCAGAAGGAGTAGGACAGCATGAGCTGAGGGGAAGAGGAAGAGCATGAAAGAAGGAGAAATCAAGGAACTCTAAGGGGAGGGAGCTTGGGAGCAATGGGAAGTGCAAGGGTAAGAGACTCCAAGTCAGAGAGGCCGGAGTAGGACTCACCACTGACAGTTTGCATTGCCAGGCTGAGCAATTTGCAGTTTGGACTCTGCAACGGTGGAGATAAGGAGAAGAGAATGACAGGGACGCATCTGGTCCTGCATGGGCTTTGGTAGACCAATGAGGACGCTATGAAGACTTGGTCTCCAATGCTGCAGAATCAAAAACTTGAAACATGATTTGCAAGAATCTAATGTCTCCATCAATTTTAGTGAAACACAGGCTATCCTGGATGCAGCAAATGAGAGAATAACTTGCAGGCGATCAGCCCTGGCATTCCGTAGTCTCCAGATCCTCAAGTATGCCAGGTACTTGCTGCGTCCTCTGCCAGGGACCCACTTAACCCTAGGCATTCTCATGGCTTTCCTTCTGTCATTAAGGTCCCTGCTCCAATATCATCTTTACAGAGACCCTTTCCTAACTGCCATGTCAAAATAGGAGTCCATCACCCTAGCCCGTTGTCCTGCTTTATTCTTTCCTCAAATCACTACTGACCACCTGAAATCATATTAAATGTCTATTTGCCTATGCCCTTATTATCTATATCACCCAATATAGGAAATGTCAAAGTTTCTATAAAGAGTTAGATAGTAAATATTTTAGAATTTGCAGGACATATTGTCTCTGTAGTAACTACTCAACGCTGCCAGGGTAGCATGCAAACATTGATCAACTCATAAATAAATGAACATGCTTGTGCCCCAATAAATCTTAACTCACAAAAATAGGCTGTGGGCCACATTTGCCCATGGGTCATAATTTGCCAATCCCTGCTTTACTAGAAAGATCCATGAGGTCAGCAACTCTGTTTATCGTGCTCACTCAAGGATTTCCAGAGCTTGGCACATAGTAGGCACTCAATAAGTAACTTTTAAAGAATGAATGAATGAATGGAGTTCTATGGAAAACAGGATTATAGGGATACTACACCCGTGGGAAAAAATATATATATATAATATTTAAATATATACCCTTTGTGATGGTTAATTTTACATATCAACTTGGCTGGGCCATGGTGCCCAGAAATATCATCATCATTATTCTGGATGATTCTGTGTTTGGGGATGAAATTAACATTTAAATTACCGGACTCTGAGTAAAGCAAATTGCCCTCCACATGGAGTGGGTCTTATCCAATTAGTTGAAGAACCGAAGAGAACAAAAGAATAACCTCTCTTGAGCAAGAAGGAATTCTGCTCACAGATGGCCTTTAGACTTTAAATGCTCTATCAACCCTTCGCTGGTCTCCAGCTTGATGGCCCATCCTACAAATTTTGGACTTGTCAGCCTCCATAATCATGAAACACGCAAGTCAACTCCTTAAAGTACACACATGTGTGCACACACACACACATTCATCCTATTGGTTCTGTTACTCTGACTAATAAACACATAAATATACAGCAGATTTCCTTAATTGTCAAGGCAGGAAATCAGTCAGTTCAGTCGAACTGGAAGACTTCAGCTGGTCATGCTCTAATCATTGTCATATCAGAGCTTTCAGGGGTGCCCTATGGTCTTCAGGGAAATGTTCCTCAGCTCATGTATTTTCCCCAGAAAATAACTTTCTGGGCTTGGCTTCCACCCATTTCCACTTCAATATCTAGTCAACTTGGGTGTGCACCATACATGAGAGTCATACAACATTGCTCACTCCTCACCATTCCCTGAAGGTCAAGCTCTCTCAAGTTTCTATACTTTTGCATATACTACACCCTCTGCCTGAAATGACATCCGACTGCCTTTTCACCTGGCTAATTCCTTTCCACTCTTTCACAGCTCCCCTGGAAACCCCCATAGGACAGGGCTAGGTGTTGATTTGCTTCTGTTCCACCCCCAGACCCCTCACTGTCCCACTGCCAAATGTGATCTGCAAACTCCTCGAAGGCAGAGACTCCTGCTCACCTCTCTTACTCACCTCTTCCCACTGCTAGTCTATACCTGACATGCAGATAGGGCATCGATGGGCAAAGATCTATAAATGAAGAAAAATAATTTAAGCAACTAAACCAAGTATAAGATGGTGTTGCTTACTTGTGATCTGAAAAATACAGCTTAGTATCACCCAAGGAAGATGCAAAGCCAATTCCAAAGGTATGAAGTATCTGCTCTGGAGGCCTCTGGCTGGGCAGAGCTCCTGGTGACTTAGAGAAAGATTGCTCAGAGTGAGCACCAAAGGAGGGAAAGTACTGCACTCTCCTCTCAGCTCCATGCCATCTTTCTTTCTGACTTCTCAAAACACTAATAAGGTGGGAGTAGGGTGGGAGGTGGAGTGATTAAAAATAGCCAAAGCCTGAGCAACTAGTTTCAGCTCTCCCCCATCTCAAAAATGTTGAGCTCTCACTATGGGAGTCATTTGGGGGCTCAACGTCTTTTCGAAAGGCACTACTAGGAAAATGGGATTTGCTTTACAGCAATGAACAGACAGCTTAGATGAAACACATCTGACCCATGGAGGCAGGTTCACCTGGTTGGCAAGAGATCTCATTAGCATGAGTGTCCTAGTAGATGGCTCCTAACTAGCTTGAATTTTGTTCTAGTAGATTATAAGACTTCCTGGTTCTATCACCTGACCTGCTCTAGAACTTTTGTGCTCGAGCTTTTTTTTCTTAGTACCTCAGTTTCTGCATCTGTAAAACAGGGAGAATAATTCTTGCCACCTGCCACACAGGAGGGTAATGCAAATAAACAAGGCAGCATCTGTAAAGCACTTTGCATTTCCATTACTTCCTCTCTATGAATCTGAAGTAGGATTATTATTACTGAAAATGTCAGCTATCATCTGAAAGGCTTATTTCAATCAAAAGGCTTTCTTGAGGAACATTTCATAAAGGAAAAGTGAAAGCATGCACATTCTCCTTGGAACTATCATAATTAGTCCCAGTAACAGTTGGGCCTTTTTTTTTTTCAGTTCATTTATAGTCAGATTCTACAAAATTGAAAACATCCAACATCTGGGCTGAAAAACTTGTACAAAGCCAGAAAGCCCCCCAAATGGGCATGTGTGGGCTTCAGCAACATAGGAGCCAGATGTACTTTTTGCCTCAACTACTCTTTTCAACCTTTAGGAAAAAAAAATATAACTAAATTTTCACATTTAAAAAATCCTTGGTTTTCTTCTCTATTTTTTTTAAAGTATCTTCTCTGATTAGTCACAAATTTCAGACTCTTTCCAAATAATCAGGAATCTCTAGAAAAGGAATCTTTTAATGAATGTATAAAAGCATTTAGGGATCCAGTTTTAACATGTAAACTTTTACAGAGACAAAGAACAATTAACACATATTGCCCCTACATTATGGCCAGGGCCTGTTTTAAACACTGAGTGGTATTATCTCAATTAATCTCTGTATCCATTCCATGAAGTGGGTACTATCATCTTTCTCATTTAGCAGGTAAAAAGAATCCAAGAAACAGGGAAATTAAGTAACTTTCCCAAAGCACCATTAGTACAGAAAAAAGCAAAGTATTTTCGTCACTTCTTGATGTTTCAAAGAAAATTTTGCTTATTTCTACCTAGATACAGCAAGAACCTAGGACAATCTTTGATATAATAAATTTTCCCCAACCAGATTAAACCATGTTGTCTCCTGGGAGACACAGAGCCCATACTACAGCTTCCAGAGATCAGATGGTTCAGGCTCCAAGAAACAATCCTAATTTGAAAATTTGCCTGTTTCTGCCATCTTCTTTGATATTCTAGGGGAAGAACACACACACACAAACACACACACACACACACACACACTCACAGTAACTTTTTTCAGCTATTTGCTGAAGAAAAGCTGTCTTCAATTCCTGTTGTTTGCAGCACGCCACCCAACAGCATCTAGAAGCTTCCTCAGGGAAGCAGGGGAATTGGGTGGATTGCCAAACAGCCTTAGAAAATCTGCTGGGACACTCCATCGAAGGGCTTTGTGAACAAAGATAAAGAGAGAACATTAGCGTTGCCTTGTTTCATGAAAAAAGGAACACACACAACAAAACTTGATTACAAAATCTCATTTTACAAACTCAAGGTAAGATGCACCTCCCTGGGGCAATGGCCCAGCACCCCCGTAGGGTTCTTCTACCCTGTGCTCTCTAAGTAAAGACCTGATTCGACTCCAAGGGTTGGGTTAGATAAAACCGGAAGGGTTTATGTGCTCAGCATTTAACTTTAAACATTTCTTCATGGAAATTTACAATGCACATAATTTACATATTCAATACCAGTGACAATTTACTTCTCCCATCTGAACAGGGCTTTCAACTATGCCACTTGAACTAAATTAATAAACAGTAATTACAGAATGTTGTGTGAGCTAGCTGTTGATGTTGAGCAGATTCTAATCAACACCTTCTTTTAAGGGCCAATTAAAGCTGAATGTATGCAATATAAACATCTTTGAGTATTTAGACATGAACCGCAGAACAAGGTAAAAAAAAAAAAATTAAAATCCAAACAATTAGACTAGGGATGAGCCAGTCAAACCTGGAGAGATGGACCCTTTTCTGCCAGTCTCTAAAGTCATGTTAATTTCCTCAAATGATGAGAATTTTTGTGAAATGGGGAGGGGCCCTAAGGACTCATTAGGCCAAACCCCATCCGTTTTGAGATTTCTTCAACATCTTGTATTATTTTCCATATGCTTTAAGTTTCATGGCATTTCTTTTTAAATTGCCTCAAACACTTTTCTCCTTAATTCATGTGCATCTCAGCGAAAACTTAATCTCCATATTTCTGACTCATTTATGTATAAATCATCTATGTGCTATTCGGTATCTAAGAAACCTCTCCCAAAGCCCCTTCCTTGGCCATCCAGGAGCTTCAAAACAGAGTGTGCCCCAGGCCCCTCTATGGGGGGTTTTATCCTAAATAAATAAAACACATACAAATTACTGAGGAGAGGGATTAGGAGCTATGGAGAGGAGAAATCAGACAGCACTTCAATCATCAATAGTCCCTCGAACCAGTTATCTCTGTTTCTTCACATGGCAGCATCTGGGGCTGGCTTCATGGCTTTGGGAAAGAGAGTATAGGGGAGACATTCCAGGAATGGTAAAAAGCTCTGGATAATGTACAGAACTCCAACAGTGACCAATGTATGTGGTAGTGAATGGGTTTCTCCCATAGCTGGGAGATAATGATAACCTCATTTCTTCCAAAATAAGCATCTCAAGAGGTTGGAATGGGAGCAATTTGCCTATTGATATGGCTTTCTATGGAACAGAAGATGGCATCCCTATGTGAAGTCTAGGATGAGCCTAGTCTGAGTGGATGCATGAGGATACACTCCTGAGCCTCATCACCTATAACCCTGCCTCCCCCTTTTTAACATAGCCTCAAAGGCTATAACTTACCAGCGCCCTGCTTTCCTCAGGCTAATTGACTCCTGCTTTTACAACACACCTGGGCCATCTGTCCTTCCTCTTTTCTATGCAAATCTCCCTTTTCTCTCACCTGGATTTGCCTCATCCCTGACTATCCAAACTGTGCCCAACCTCAAGGCTAACTTTAGGCTTCTCCTACTGTGGATTGTTACCCACTCCACTTACAGCTCTGCTCATCTTCGCCTCTTAACTAGATTACAAACTGCCTGAGGACAGAGATTTTGTACTTACCTGCCTTTGCCATGGCACCTAGCTAGCCTAGGACTATTTATTTGAGAAAGTGTTAAATGAATATTTGTTAGATGAATATGAATGAAGCTTTTTTCAAAGTCAACAAAATGAAAGTCTCTTTTGGCTTCAAATATTTCCCAATAAAATTTGGAAGTATAATGATAGACTCTGTGCCAGAAATCAAAATTTCAAGATAGTTCTTATTCACTAGTCATATACTAAAGAGGAGGATTATGGAGCCATGGGGCTGGGAAGGACCACAGGAAATCATTTTATCCCATAGTCCTGCCTCTGAAGAGGACTATGCTAAATATACTCTTGAAAGATACTTGCTGATTTTTGCTCCATGTAGAATTATAACCACAGTAATATTAATAGCGATCATTTATTGAGTGCTCACTACAGGAAAGAAAAGGCTCCTCATTGCTGTCACTCCAGCCTGTCTGAGGCCTGGGAGCCACATTTCTGTGAGTACAAGCCAGGTGTGCCTATGAACTGATGCCACCAGGGAAGATGCTCCAGATTCTCCTATCCCTCATCTTTGATCCATTTGAACAGTTCAGTTTTGCCCTCCCTCTCTTCACATTCCGTACGGCTCCATGGATAATCTTCTCATGGCATCACTCAACATCTCAGCTCAGAAGCAGGAAAGAAGAGAGTTCTGGGGCGGTAACGTAAGCCCTTATGCCTCTCCGGAGCTTTGATCCCATATTTCTAACCATGTGTATGTCATCTTCACTGGTGTCAAATAATGTACCTCAAACATTACGTGCCCCCCCCAATGAATCTCTGTACCCTTTTCCTGCTAAAACGAGCTCGTTTTTTCTCTTTCTTGTTTTCTTTTCTTATAAATGGTATCAGTACTCATTCTTTCACCTGTACACAAAATCTGAGCTTTATCTTTGGCAATATGGTATGGAGGAAAGAGTAGGGGCTTTGGGGTCTAACAGGACTGAATTTGAAAACTGCCTTAACATTGACTAACAGCTCTGTGGCTTTGGATAAACTTGTCTGAATATATTTTCTCACCTGAAAATAGAAACATATTAACAAGGCTATCATATATTAGACCCTCAAAAATGTTTATTTCCTTCACTTTCTTCCTTTTTCTCTTCTGTCTCACCCTATCTCCCTCTGTTTCTCTCTCATTCTCCTTCCCTCAAAACAAACCAATCACCAAGCCCTATTGATTATGAATTTTGAGTAACTGCTCCCTTCTCTCCACCCCTACTCTCTTCAACATCTCACCTGCAATAGCTCCTGATCCACATCTTCTACAGCTTCCTTCTTCTCTAATCTATCCTGCTCTCTGCTATCAATTATATGAACTAACTCCCCTACGTAA
Organism: Vulpes vulpes; assembly: GCF_048418805.1. Taxonomy (NCBI): domain Eukaryota; kingdom Metazoa; phylum Chordata; class Mammalia; order Carnivora; family Canidae; genus Vulpes; species Vulpes vulpes. The sequence continues at coordinate 135,834,037 of NC_132782.1, forward strand.
AAAATCCACATTTGTTCACAGCTGCTTCTAGGATTAAAAACAAACTCCTTGGCAGTATATTCACGGCCCTTATACTCCTAACGTACTTTTTCAGTCTTTTCTCCTGCTAGTTCCCAAAGCTCCTCCTAGGTTTTATCTGAGTTCTTTCCATTCCTTGATTATGTCATGTTCTTTAGTACCAATGGGTCTTCATGCATGCTATTCCCTTCCTCATCCAACACACACACAACCTGGCAAACCTCTGCAGACATTTCCTGACACTGATTAAATGTGATTTTCTTGTGAAAACCATCCTTGAACCACATAGGCTAGTTAGGTTGTTCCCTCTGAGCTTTCAAAGGCCCTAATTAATTGTGGTTGGTATCTTGTCCTCTTTCCATTCCAACTGTCCCCTGGGGTTGACATTGCTTTATATAGTTCCACGTCCCTACAGGTTGTATCCACCCTGAATCCAAATGTCCTGCACCCTGGTATTCCCTGCCTGTATAAACACATACCACAGTCATCCCTTCTGAGAGAGCAAAGTATTAACTTTTTAGCCTGGACTTTGGTATCAGAGAATCCAAGTTTCCAGTGCCTTGAAAACTGCCTTAACATTGACTAACAGTTTCACTGTTATTAATTGCATGATCTTCAACCAAATGCCCAAAGTCCCTGAGCCTTAGTAGTACCTTCCTCATGTAACTGTTATAAAGATTAAATAACTGGCATAAAAATATACATATAGGTCAATGGGACTGAGAGTCCAGAAATAAACCCTTACATTTTTTGTAGTCTATTGATTTTCTATGAGGATGCCAAGACAATTTGACAGGAAAGAATAATCTTTCAACAAATAAGGCTGAGACAACTGAATATCCACATGCAAAAAAATAATATTGAACCCCTACCTCATATCATATATAAAAATTAACTCAAAGTGGATCCTAGACCTAAATATAAGAGCTAAACTATAAAACTCTTAGAAGAAAATATAGGAGTAAATCTTCATGAGCTTGGATTGAAAAAGTTTTTGATGTGATATCAAAAACACAGGAGATGAAATAATAAATAAGATGTACTTCACCAAAATTAAAGAATCAGGGATTCCTGGGTGGCTCAGTGGCTGAGCATTCACCTTTGGCTCAGGGCATGATCCCCAAATTCTGGGATTGAGTACCACATTGGGCCCCTACAGGGAGCCTGCTTCTCCCTCTGCCTATGTCTTGCCATCTCTCTCTCTGTGTCTCTCATGAATAAATAAATAAAATCTTTTTTAAAAAAAATAAAGAATTAGAGGCTTCAAAAGACTATCAAACTGAAAATACTACCAGAGAATAGGAGAAAATATTTGTCAATCATACTTCTGATAAAGGAATCTGTATCCAGAATATATAAAAAACTTAAAACTCAACAATGAAAGACCATAACCCAATTTAAAAATAGGCAAAATATTTGAATAGATACTTCTCCAAAGAAAATATACAGATGACCAACAAGCACACGAAAAGATGCTCAACATCATTATTTGTGAGGGAAATGCAAATTAAAACCACAATGAAATACCACTTTACACCCACTAGAGTGGCTAAAAAATAAATATATGGACAATAATAATTTGTCAGTTTCTCACAAAGTTAAACAGAGAGTTGCCATATGACCCAGCAATTGCACTCTTACGCAAATACCTAGGAATATAAAAAATATATGTCCACACAAAGTTGTACACCAATGTTCATAGTAGCATTATTCATAACAGTCAAAAATTGGGAGCAACTCATACGTCTGTCAATTGATGAAGAAACAAAATATGACATATCCATACAATGTAATATTATTTATGTAAAAAGAAATAGATGCTACATGCTACAACATGGATGAAACCTGAAAACTCTGTAAGTGAAATAAGCCCAGACCCAAAAGGTCACATATTGAATTATTACAATTATATGAAAAGTTCCAAATAAGTAAATCCATGGAGACAGAAAGATTAATAATCACCAAGGGATAGGGAGATGAGGGGAATAGAAAGTGCCTGCTGATGGGTAGGTATTTCTGTTTGGGGTGATCAAATATTCTGGAATTAGATAGTGGTGGCAGTTTGCATTCTTCTATGAGTATCCCAAAAGCACTGCATTATATATTTTAAAGAGATAGATTTAGTGATATCTGAAATATATCTCAATAAGGCTATTATAAAAAATCATTGAAGTTAAAAAATATTGAAGATTATGTGAGATACTCGGCACATGGCAAATGTACAATAAATAGTAGTTACTACTATAATGTTCACCTCTCTTGCTGGATTGTTTTTATCCTGCGATAATGTCTGGATTGATTTCTGGACACCTGAACATGAGCCTCTTGAAGATAAGGATCATGATTTGCTTAGAATTCATACCTTTTTTATTTCTCTCTCTCTAGTCTCTGGAGAGATGTTTGGCATAGACAAACCTATATATAGCATCACATCACATCACATAACATCACATCAGATAACTATAGATAAATTAAAATGAATGAGTGAGCAAGTGAAGTTTTCACATGCATGTTCAGCACCTGTATACTATACTGGGCTTGAGCTTAGACATTTTCAGGAAAACACAGACCAACATGCAGGGTTGCTAACAGTCCCAGGGACCCTTCACAGCTATTCAAAACCCTGAGTTTGGAGGGAGAGAAAGGAGTAAACAGAGATGGCTAAATCCTAGATAAGGTTTCACTTGGCCTGACCCCTTCACTGAGTTACTGTCAGTTCTCCTGAGTTAAAGTTCTTCAGAAACTGATAAATTCAAACTTCAAAACACAGAAAAACTCAGAGCTAATAAAAAAACTAAGATTTTTAATTACTTTTATTCTAAATCATAACTTTCTCACAAAAAGCTGCCAGTGGCTCTTTCTGAGCTCTACTGAGAGAGCGTAAGTTGTGATTTGGTAATTCCAGTCCCATTTTACACAGGATTCCAGTCTCCTTTCCTGTCCCTAGGAGAGACTAGCAATCAGTCACAACATATTTCCTACCAAGCCTGGATGTGGCTAAAAATCCTTTCAACACAGTACTCCAAGAAACCACTACAACCTGTTTCACTTATCTATTTGCTGCATAACAAATCACTCTAAAACTCAGTGGCTTAAAATAATAACCATTTTATTATCTCAGATGGGGCCATTAGTTGAAGAACCTCAGTTCTTCTCTACCTAACTTCTCTGTATTACTTGGGCTTATCATAGCATGGCAGATAGGTTCCATGAGTGGAAACTGCCCATTCCAAAACATCATTTCCACCACATTCTACTGGTCAAAATCAGTCACAACATCAGCCCACATTCAAGAGAATGAGAAAGAGAAATGATCTCTACCTCTTAATGTGAAGAGCAGCTTGTCTATACTGCCAGGGGAGGAATTGTTGACAGTCAACTTTTGAGAGCTACCATAGAAATTCATGTTCTTCTCACATGCAGGTTATATTCCCTCTCTCCCTAGATTTCCAAAAGTCTCATCCTATCGTGGCACCAGCATCAGCTTAAAGTCTGAAATTTCATGATTTAAATCAGGTATGGCTGCAGATGTGTGGTTCCCTTTGCACAGATACTCAGGGATGATTCCTCAAGTTCAAGTAAAGTAAAATAAAGGTAAGTTTCCTAATCCCCACACACCCAGCATATGGCAGTGAAAAGGGGACAGGATAACCACAACAGACACTCCCATAGGTAAATGGGGGAGAGGTGTAGGAGGCACATGGAAGTTAGCACATGGAAGAGGCACTGGTCCATAGCAATTCTGAAATCCTCCAATGTTCCTGGCATAGGGCTCAGTTCTGCCCCCTGAAGTATTTCCATGCCTCTTAGTTCGGCCAAGTCATTATTTCTTCTCCATTAGAAATGCTTTATGTTTGCTGCAGAATAACTTTTTAATGTGCTTTCTGACCATTGGAAATTAAGGCCTCAAGACTACTTTTGATTTTTAACTATGTTTGTGCTTTTTAGTCCATGCTGGTATGATTATTTTAAGTTTTTGTAGGCTTCCTATATCAAATTATAATTTATTAAAAACAACCCACACTCATAAATCTCTCCAAAACAAGATCCTCTCCGCCTTGGGCTGAGAGTCAAGGTGCTGTGGGAAAAATGCCGTGAAGATTCTTACAAACTCTTTGTCAAGCTAAGATAGTATAGGAAATGGGGCCTTATAATTCTTAAAACGCTATTGTCCAGCTCAGAAGATCTATAAGACACAAAGCTAAATCTTTCTGAGGTTTTCACAAAAGGTCTTATAACCACATCTTTGATCCAATTTTGACCTCAAGGTCATGATTTACTGGCACTGTCATGGAGTTAATCTCTGCTTCCAGATTCTAATTTATTTTAAGAATTTTTTTATAGGCTGGAGAGGTTGGGAATGAGAAACTGTTTTATTTTCCAGCTTAGCATATCCTGGGCTGGGAATGCTCCCTCGTGATTCTGCTGGAAAACAAAATAGTTCCTTCTCTAATTTATCTCTCTCCATCTGTACCTTAGGAGGCACCACAAAAAGCAATCATTTGGTCCTTCCAACATTCTGTCTGATAATCATCTCAGGAAAATCCACAAGTTCATTAGATGCATATTTTCTATCTTCCATGTTATTTCAGGGCCACTTACGGCCATTACATACTTCAGGTCACCTTTTCTCCAGCATCCAATACAATTTTCTTATGGTTATTAGCATTGTGTCAACATTCCTCTCAAGATTTGTCAGGATTTTACTCACAGCCCAATCCCAAAATCAATGCAACAGGTTTATGCTTTTATTATAACAATGCCCTACTTCTAGGTAAAATTTATTGGTTTTGTAGTCTATTAACTGTTTAAAAAAGAAAACTTACTCCAAAACTTAATTGATTCAAACAAGCTATTGTTACAGAAATGGCTAATCTCTACCTCTCATATCTTCTTCTGGGGCAAGAACGTTCAAAGAGGCTTCTTCACTTATGTGTCTGATGCTTCAGCTACGATGGTTCAAAGGGCTGAGGGTAGCTGGAATGACTTGCTTAAGTTCATATGGTTCAAGCCTCAGTTGTTGGCTGGGTTTCCTAGTTCTCCTTCATGGAGTCTTAGGGTACCTCCTCTCTCCACATGGCCTCTCCACATGGTCTCTGTGGCAGGGCAAACAGATTTCTTAAATGGCAGCTTAGGCTTCCCAAGAGCAAAAACCAGACACTGCCAGGTCTTCTTAAGGCTTCAGCCAAAACTGGTACAACCACACTTCTGCCACATTTTCCTGGTTAAAACAAGTCAGAGGAGTGGCCTCAACTTGAGGAAAGGTGGTTACACAATGATGTGAATACCAGGAGGAGCGATTTACTAGAGGATGGGGGGAGGGGTGGGGTACCGGTATAACTGACGACCACACAATCTATTGGAACTGCCAAGGAAGACAAATTCTGTTTGCTATTCCTGACCTTTTGCTAGATCTATTTGTTCTAGTCTGAAGCATATCACAGCTTGAAAACAGATGTGTGACATCACATAGTAACATTGCCACACGCTGGCTCTGAGGCATCTCACACTGATACATGGCCTCTTCTTCCCCTCCCTTTACCACTAATCCTCACATATCCCTTGACAGAATCATGTAAACCATTAGTATTTGGTTTGTCTCCTTCACTTATGTTGCCCATAGAGCATTTTGGAGAAAGCTTTCAAATAGCCTCAGCCAAACATTAGTTATTAATAGCGGTTCCCATTTCTGGAAGGCCAACTGTTTGCACCAAAAATACAGAAGAGATACTAGATAACCCCTACCCACAGATGGAGAGCACTTGTGTCTAATCTGCTCTGAGGTTAAATGGCAACTGAACACTTAAATCTGGGGTAAGAGGTAAAGAACACCGAGAATTTATCTATCAGAAGGTGTCTTGCCAGAGTCCATAGATAGGCTGCAGTATTCTCAAAATCACATGCAAAATTTTGGATGGTTGTGTGTTTTCCTGGGAAAAAGACCCATTAGCTTTGATCAGATTATTAGAAGGGAATCTATGACCCAGAAAAGGCTGAGAACCTGATCTCACATAGAATTACATGATATACTTTTTCCATTACTCAAGGGCCAACTTGCAACTCATCTTAAACCACAACTTCCCACCTCAGTATGCAGAAATATAGGCTTGATCAATTATACATATCAAAGATAAGGACAATGTAGCTTTATTATTCTCCACTGCATGATCATTATGCTCCTCCTTTCTGTCTTCCTCTTGTCTTTACTTTCTTTCCCCCTCCATATCCTTCCATTCCAGTTCATCTCCTGAATGTTCCATTTTTAAAATATTCCAGCCAGGGCAGCCCCGGTGGCTCAGAGGTTTAGCACCGCCTTCAGCTAGGGCATGATCCTGGAGACCTGGGATTGAGTCCCACGTCAGGCTCCCTGCATGGAGCCTGTTTCTCCCTCTGCTTGTGTCTCTGCCTCTCTCTGTGTGTCTCTCATGAATAAATAAATAAAATCTTAAAAATAAAATAAAATAAAATAAAATAAAATAAAATAAAATAAAATAAAATAAATAAAATATTCCAGCCATATCCCTGGTCATGACTTCACCTATTTCTGACATTGAATGAGTTGTAATTGACAGGACCTTATAGCTGGAAGAAATTGTGTTATACACATGGAATAAGTTAATCTGAAATGAGAACTAGTAGATTATAACTGGTGCATGCTTCTGAGTGCTTTCTGTCTCATTCAGAGATATGCTTTCCTTTAAACAATCCCCAAGAATAAAGTTGACTTATGTTGTATACTATTTTGATTAAATTATTCTAGTGATTTTCAATAACATCATATGTGGGAGTCCACAAATTTTCCCTTTTTATTTATAGTTTTCTGTTCCAAATGGAACAGAGAGCAGAGAAAGAATTGGTTGCCCAATTATCATGGGGGAAATATAGTTCCTGTGTATAAATACATCCACTCACCGATAACCATGAACTATTCTTGCCAATTCAATTCATTAAACATCAAATGAACCAGCTGCCCAGCTCGGTCCAGTGGTGAACACAAAGAGGAATAAAACATTGTCTGCCCTCAAGTTGGTTATGGTCTACTGGGAGAGACAAGTGAGGACATACACAAATAGGAAGAGGCAGTGGAAAATCAGACTAGAGATCTAACATTTCTCAGAGCAAAAACAGGAACAAGGAATTCAGCTTTATCTCCAACCTCTGCCTTCAATTCCTTCTAGAACTCTCTGCTCTTGATACTTCTCCCTTCTTGTTTTTCTTAAGTAAAGAAATCAAAAGAGTACAGGTGAAAGTAGAAGGGCCTCTCACTCCATCTTCTTGGCTTTCCCCCTTTTTTTCCTTCCAAGTGCTCGTCTCCCTCTTTCTGTTCTGTTTTGATGCCCTCTGCTCTAACTTTTTGCACTCCAGCCCCATCCGCTCTGCCACCTCCCCACCCTATCAGTCCCCTTTCCCCCAAGAATGTGTGATCACAAACTTGCCCATGCTCTTCACTAGGCTCCAGAGACATAAAAATGAATGTAATCACTGTCTAGAGAAAGCTTGTTTACAAAACTCTCCATCTCCTAGGGATCTCTCTTACTTCCATATTATGTTCCTTTTTATTTCTCCCACTCTCTCTCCTCAGACTATTTTTATTTCCATCTCAACTGCTGTTAGAGGCCTCCCATGAGAAGGAAATTATCTATAATGGAACAGGAACATTAAAAGCCTCAGTTTCCTTAGAAATTATTGAACTCATGAGGGGTTCATATTGGGTTTTGAATTTTGAGAACTAAGTTATAAGAAACTTTGCTTTTCTAACCAGATTATTTTAACACTTGCCCTTTCCAGCTCTTCTTTAGATATTGTTTTTTAAACACCTGGCTGCTAGTAATTTCTATAGGCTTCCATCAATGGCAGGTCATGAAGGAAGGCCTATCCAATTGTTAAACTTGAATTAAATATATCCAAGGTAGGAGGCCTAGAAGCAGTTGATACCCACATCTCTGCATGTGCAAGCCTGGATGTGTATTTGGGACAAGATGTTGTGGAGAAGAGTCAGCTGGCCTATGTGATCTGCTGGTACGCAGCCCAAGTCCAAGGTAACACTAACAATAATTACCAGTTTTTGATCATTCGTTTATCTATTTGTTTATTCACATAAATATATTCCGAGCACCAACTTTGTAGTAGGCACTAAGCTGGATGTTGGGATTTTAACAGTGAAGGAGACAGCCATTAGTGACTGCTTCAATGGAATTCTCAGTCCAGCTAGGAATATGGACAATCCAATATGCACAGTAATTCCAGTAAAGTGTCCTGTCTGTTGTGGTAGCCAAGCACTGGGCTAGGTGTCCATAATACCTAAGAGCTAAACAATACCCTAAGAGCTAAACCCTATCACTCTCCCCAGTTTACATATAAGGAAACTAAGACAAACTCACCCAAAATCACAGAGCTCTGACCTCAGGTCTGTCTGACTCCATAACCAGAGTTCTCATCCACCACACTACCCTGTCTCACACAAAATGGAAAGATGGTACCATGCTTGACATCATAAACTGGCTGTTGTCAGGATTGGGAAAGAATAAAATGAAGCAACATTAACAGTGTCTCAAGCAACTCATCTGCAGGGAGCTCTCTCATGAGAATTAGGAATAAGATAACAACATGCTTTAAAAAGGTCATTCTCTATGACCCGGACCATTTTCTAATTCTATAAGTGAAAAGAATCTCTGCAAAATGAATAAAAGTGATAAAAGAATTGTTTTTTTAAAAAGATTCTCACTCATTTCACAAAGGCTGTATTCATATTTCCACGGCTTTGTCAGAAACTCGAGACTAAAAAGAAAAAATGATATAAAGACTAGCTCCCCTTCTTAAGAGGAAAAAAAAGAGAGATAGAGACAGAAGAAACTATACATAAAAGTACAGTTAAAAAAATTCTGTCTCCGGCCAAGGTCAGCAGACTGCCCAGATCCAGACAACGCCAACTGGAACCCAAAGTTTGTAAATGCCCCATATCTTACTCCCTGGGATGTGATGGGACATATTTCTACAGCTGTTATTACCATTTGGTGGGTCAGCAAAAAGCAGCTATTCTTTGACTTTTCCTGGGAAGATTTTCTTTTACCAGCAGAAAAGGATAAACCTTAATTCGCACAAAAAGAAGAGGTCTCAAGAAGGTGGATTTAAAAAATAATCCACTCTGGCAAAATTTGCTTCATAAAGAATTTTCTGCTACACACTTATTCGCAGTCTATACATGATATCTTAAGATAGCTAGTGTATGGGCTGCTTGTTGGAATGTTCAGATTCTGGTTCCAACTTTGGAATAACTAAAGAGGGTCAATTTTTGCAAGTCATTTTACCTCCCTGGGCCTCAGTTTCCTTTCCTATAAAATGAGAGTATTTGGACCTTATACTTCTCCTTCTAGCACCAATAATCTGTGATTATATTCCTTGAACCCCTACTTGTTAATTACTTATCCTTACCGTCTTTCCAACAGAAGTATTCCCATGGGAAACCAGACACTCTGAGAATTTGTTAGTAAGTCATATTTACACCTGAGTAAGCAGGCCACCTGGCTTTGATGACCTTCCTCATGCCAGGAGAAGTTTAAGATAGGGCAAAATTCAAGAGAAAATTAAAGATAGTTTGTATAACTTCCATACCTGGGAAAAAATGGGGTTCATACCAATTAAAGGGAAGGAAACAATATAATATGATCTATGTCACAAGGACAGTATTTTTAATATAATATGCTCTTTATACCTTTTACCTCTTCTTATAACTTATATTTCATAGTGGCCACTCTATACCTGGAGCACAAAGGAAGAAGAGAGAGTGAACTTCAGGCAGGAAGAAGCAATAATGTGTGCGAAGTGGGGGCAGAAGGAAGGGTCCTCCCACTCAACTGAAGAAGTAAGTTAAGATCTGTCCTTCTAGCCCCCAGTGGGCTGTAGGAAGCATAAGGAGACAAATGTAGGAGAGAAATGATGGGACATAAATACTGTGAACAATTCTTCCCAGCCAAAGTTCTTGAGACTTAATTGATGCAAAACAAGAATAATATGCCTGTATTATCTCACAGGTCCTCTGCTTAGTGTCTTGCAAGACACTAATCATGAGGTCAACCAGCCTGTGTTCTCATCTGCAAGCTCAGTGGAAAAGAACCCACTTCCAAACTCAGACTGTCATCAGTTTTCACTGCCTTATGGTTGTAAAACTTGAGGCCCTTGCTTCTCTTATTGGCTGGCCCCACAGACCCTAGAGGTTATCCACAGTTTCTAGAGTACATCCACAGTTCCCACATGGGCTTTACCAACATGGCTACTTCATCAAGTCAGCAAAGAAAGTCTCTAGAGTGAGTCTACTAGCAAGATGGAGTCTTCTTCTATAACATAATGTAATCACAGGACTGATATTGCATCCCTTTGCCATATTCTATTTGGTATAAGCAATCACAAGTTCTACCTATACACTAGGGGAGGAGAAAGTAGGAAACACAGGGGGTCACCCTCGAGTCCATCAGCCCCAAATACCAAAAGCAAAGGGCCCCGTCCTTGTCTGAGTCTCTGTGGAAATACTGTCTTGCAGAGTATTGCCCTTACCCCCACACCCAGCATGTAGTAGCCATATCACAGCAAAAACATGATTAGGCTGAGAAAGGCCTAAGCTGGTCTCCTAAAATCTCCTTCTTAGACGGAAAGTATTCAGAAGTTCCTGGATGCTCTAGAGAAGGAACTGGAAAGTAATGGACTTGCTGGATAGTCAGTTTACCAGAGGGGTCATCAAGGTAGAGCAAAATGACCCTGCAGTCACGGGCAGTCCAGGCCAGTAAGCATGTGGGAGTCATAGCCAGACTTCAGAAGGCTACATAGCAACAGCTGGGTCAAAAGAGAGGCCCACCAGGCCATCACCAAACTGAGAGAAAAGAGCTCTCAAGTTTCTAGCAGCAGATGCCAACTGGGCAAACACTAACAATACAGGGAAGGGATAAGATCCGGCCGGGCCAGTGAGGACTCACAGAGTCCCCCAAGAGCCTACATCAAGTTTCCTGGGACCACTCCTCATTGCCATGGCAACAGAATAAACTCCCCCAACTACCACTTTGAGGGGAAGGATTCTGAAAGCCTGAGCATTTACCTGAAAGAGATGGTTTTAAACCAAAAGGAGACTGACATATTGTTAATTGGCTCATTTAAAGTTCACATTTGTTTCCCTGCTACCTCAGGGCTGAAGGATCTTGAAGAAAATTCAGTCAGTTATAGAGAAATAAAGAAATTACATTTTCTTTGCACAATTGGATTTTGTGAGTAAATTTGTAATCTTGCTACACCTGCTATGTAACAGACACTATACACATATGTTTTCATAGAGTTCTCCCACAATCCTATGAGGTAAGTGTTATTATATTCCCATTCCACAAATGAAGTTGAAACTCTGAGAGGTTAAGTTATTGGTGCAAGGTCACACAGCTGGTAAGTGAAAAGGTGTGTATAGAACCCATAATTGTCTGATTCTAATTCTCATGTTCTATTCACTGTACCTCTGTATTAGTCAGGGTAGGCTAACTCCTGTAACAAGCATTCCCCAAATCTCAGTGGCTTTGCACAATGAAATTTTGATTCTCACTGTCACAGTCCAGTTGATGCAGGTTGATGGAGGAAGGTTTGCTTTATATAATGATTGAGAAACCCACACTCTTTCCCCCCTCTGACTCTACCCTCCTCTAAATCCTGAGTCCTCTCCACTCAGCCAGAAAATACATAAGAAGAGACCATAGAGGGCTGTGTAGGGTATGGGCCAGCCAAGAAATGGTATACATCACTTCTGCCAACATCTTTAGGCCAGAACTCAGTGACATGATGCCCCCTAATTGCAAAGATGGGCTGGAAATGTAGTCCCGGTGTATGCTTAAAAGACAAAGGAGTGATATTTGGTAACACATACTATTCTTTGCCACACCCCATATACCCATAACCTAAAGGATGTATGTGGCATCTTTGCCACTTTCCTCACTCCAGAAGAGTCAGATTTACCTATCCTTATATCTGAATGTCAAAATTCAGATTAATCTGGTAGTAAAATGGTAAAGATAATAGATGCAGCCAGAAAGCTTAAATTTGGCTTCATGACACTCTATGTTTCATCACGAGTTAACTATGATCAATTTTGGTTTCATATAAAGGTAACTAGCAGCTGAGGTCCATGTTCTCTGGGTTGTCTGTAGGAAGAAAGTAAGCTCTGGTTGATTCTAGTTGCTTAGTGCAATCACAGAGAGACCAAAGTCTGTGATGTATCCATGGCTTGAATGTTGATGTTCTTATGGGAAGAAAAATCCAAGACAGCTTTTTTTTTTTAACTTTAATCCTAAAGTGGCCCAAAATGCCTAGGCTTAAAACAGTCTGAGAAAGTAATAATAATAATATGACAACTTAGAGTAGAAGCTACCATGTCATATTGAATATAGTCTTGTATTCCCAAGACTAGGAGGCACTAGAGGAGTGCTTATTGATTTGATCTTACCAGTACATTTCTTTTAATGGTCATCATTCGAACACAGGCTTTAATATGCACCTTTGAGATTAGTACAATACTTTTTGAAACCATTGATGTCTTAACATAACTTTATGGTTGATAAATATAGAAATGGGATAAATAACTTTCAACTTAGGGATGGTTCCCATGTGTCCCTGACTTAGAATGAGATCAATGATATTTCAGCTGTGCTTTCTGGTGTCCTTCAAAATTTGATGGAGTTGCTGAAGAAACCATGATTTATGGAAGGTAGACACAAGAAGGGCACTGATACCCTACTCTTATTTCAAGCCCAGGGCTTTGTCTTGATCTCTTGAACATATTGGTTTACCATATAATATCTGAAGAAACGATACTGAGGTTAAAGTCATTGGTAAACCAATGGACTAAACCATTGGATTTGCTTAGGCATCATGTGTAGCATAAATAATTCTACCTATCTCCCTGTGCCTGAGAAAGGAACAACTGGGCAGGTGATGATGGGCAACTCGGAGTCTATCTTTCTCAAAGGCAATTTGGAGAGTGGAAAGGACATGGATTTGGGAAGCAGACAGCCATGAGATCAGTGGATCTTATTAGTTGTGTACAATAATAATATGACCTTGCAGGATGGTTATGAAGAATATGCAAGACTACAGATTTAAAGGGGAGACTATACATTGTAGTGGTTACAAGTATAAGGTAGGGAGTTGGGCTGCCTGATTCTAGGCCCTGCCCCTCACTAGCTGGATAACCATAGGCAAGTTAATTAGCCTCACTGTTCCTCAGTCTCCTCATCTATGAAATGGATTTAATAATAATATTCACCTCATAAAGTTGTGATAAGGCTTAAATGAACCAGTGTCTGTAAAGCACTTAGCACAGTGCCTGGCACATAGTAAATGTCCAGTGATGGCCATTATTACAAATTAGTAATGAAGTTCCAAGCACAGATCCAGATACACAGTGGCATTCAACAAACCATAGCTACGACAATTTTAAGACTAGATCTCTCCTTAGAAAATGTAAAACTAGGGCAGTCCCAGTGGCTCAGCGGTTTAGCGCCGCCTACAGCCCAGGGTGTGATCCTGGAGACCTGGGATTGAGTCCCAGGTCAGGCTCCCTGCATGGAGCCGCTTCTCCCTCTGCCTGTGTCTCTGCCTCTCTCTCTCTCCTCTCTGTGTATTCTCATGAATAAATAAATAAAATGTTTTAAAAAAAGAAAAAAAATGTAAAACTAAAGTGAAGAAAAAGGAAGGAGGCATGGGTTGCTGATAGAGAGTGGAAGAGTAATTCTTTCTTAAAGAGTTGAAAATGGGTAGAAAAATTAAACAAATAGATAAGCAAAAGAGTGGAAGTTGTTCGTGGACTTAAGGACAACAGATAGACACCCTGGGGCCAGTTTCGTGCTCAGATTCAGAAATTACCATGTAAGAGGAAAAGCTAAGAAGACTGGCATGACTCAGTGGGCCTTATTCCAAAAAAGGAATAGGCTCAATCAAATACACTCTTATCAGCTTTATGAACCCATTCCTGTGTCTTACAGGGATGACCACCCAGCTCATAGCCAGATGCTGGCAGGCAGCTGAGACAAAGAAGGCCAAGTAAGGAGGGATGGTTAGCCCAGAAAGGGGTCAACTCTGTAGTCAGGACCTCCGCTTTTCAAATCAGCTCCTCTATATCATTTAACAAGCAAGTGTACAGTATCCAGTTATGCAAGATTCCGCATTAAATAATAGACAAAGAGAATAGCATATATGTAGCTCTTGCTCTCAAGCACCTCAGGATCCAAGACTCATCAGAGAATCCTTTTCCTAGGCATCCCACCAGGCAATAAGATCAGATGTTAACTTTGCAAACTCATGTTTTATCTTCCTAATATAAAAGCCAAGTCCCTCAAATTATCCATTAGAGGCAAAAGAAAAGAAAAAAAAAAACCACCTCACAGTAACTTCTAAAATGCAAACTGATTAATTTCTCAAGTGAATAATTTAAATCTTAGACATGAAATCATTTGGAAAAGAGCTTCTACTTTAAGTAATTTCATTCTGTACCTTTCAACACTAATGCCTGCCACAATTTCACAAAACCTAATGTTTATCCCATCTGCAACATGACTTCAGTACCGCCAATCAGAGGAGGCAAAGCTGAGACGAAAGGCAGGGCAGGGTTCCCAACCAATTCCGAAAAGGAAAGAGCAGAGCCAGGGTGCGAGGCAGCCAGGTCAATCCCTTTGTCCTAAGCAAATAGATCCTTATGGGTGAATGGTCAGGGATTGAGATGCTAATCTAGAAGTGTTATCTGGAGACTAAATGGACTACTCATCTTCAAAACATTTGAGTACAATAAGATGCACCCTGGAGATTACATTTTAATCTATCTTTAATGATCAAAGCCATCATAATAAATGTAAATCGTTATTATATATATAATGTTGTTATATATTAAACAACAATTATAGTTCTGTGGAAGCATATTCAATAACAGGCATGCCAGGTGTATGTAGAGCAGAGAGGTGAGGATCACGGGTTCATATCCTGCCTCGGCCATTTATTGCCTATGTGACCTTGACTCATCTCTGCACCTCAGGTTCCTAATCTATAAAATGGGAATAATAAGATCACTTATCTCATAGAGCTGAAGCGAGGATTAAATGGTTGACGTGATCCAGGCATATAAATTAATACAACATCTGACACATAGCACTCTTCCTCTTTACTATTGTTAGACAATACAGCATGAGGTTGTTTGAAAATGCACCATTTTCTTCCTTACATCTCACATTTATGATCCTCTCCAGACCCTTGAGATATGAAAAAGAAAAGTTTTCTGCATGTGTGGCTGTGACCTATTTCTCTAAGATATTGGAATCCAGAACACACTAGACTTGAGCTTAAGTCCCAGTTGTGCCCATTACTTACTGCATGACCTTGGGCAAGATGCTCAACCTTCTGAGGTCTCAGTTTACTCATCTGTGAAGTAGGGATAATAGAATGTGTGAGGATTAAATGAATTTCTATACTTCGGTCATTCAGCACAGGACTATTCTATCAATAGTAATATTATTAGAGTAACAAGCTTCACCTGTCTGGCTTCAGGATCCTTTTCTCCAAAATAAAGGCATTAGACTAGATGAATTCTAAGATCTGTTCCAGCATTAACATTTTTAAAATTTCTGAATCTATTGCCACTTTACAGATGCAAAAACTGAGTCACAATTCACAGATAACAAATGCAATGGTTTCCTAGACCATTGCCCTCATAACTAGACTCTAAATAGTTTATCCCGCTTTAATTTACAGTCCTACCAAAAGCCTGGGCCTTTTGAATGTTCAGCTGGAATGTTAATTATGGGAAATTCCAGAATCCGTGGCCTAGAGACAAATTCTCATTTACTCTGTTCCCTGGCACTGGGAACCTTCTTGCCTTGCCTTCAGAACACTGACTTACTTTCCAAAGCCCACGAAACCGGAGCCAGATGGCAGTGTCACCTGGTCCCGGCTGCCTGGGGCCCTCCCAACCCTGCCAGTGCTCAGAGCTCCTTCCCTGGGCCTCTACTTCTTAGTCCTCCTCACCCCAACCCCAGGTCTCAAAGGTAGCTCTAAAGAAAGTCTTGTTTTATACAACTTCCAGAAACACATTCTAAACCCTTTTCTGGGCCTGAGCCACTATGAAACAGGAAGAACTACAGGTTCACTTGTTCCTTATCAGATGTAACCATCATCCATTTTGCTCGCCCCTGTTCTATTTTGGTTTCACTCATTTTAATGGCAGTGACATTTCGTACACGGTAATGGAACATTTTACCATTAAAAACGCTGACTCCCCCATTAGCGTCTTTGACTCCTCTCCCCATAACGGGGAGCACCAAGTTCCCAGGGATGGGATCACAAGGCCCAGGGCTCCTGGAGTCACTAGCTGAGCTGTTTTGCCTCCTCTGCTACCTGACTTCACGACTCCGCAGGTGGGTGGGATGCAGAGAAAGGCCATGCTGCTGCTCCACGATGGGAGGCTCTAAACATGTGCTCAGTGGTGGAGGTTCGAGAAGATGGAGGTGCTGACTATTCGGAGAAGGGAGATGGGGTAGGTGCAAAGGATCTTAAAAATCCTCAGAGCATTCAGAAGTTAGAAAAACCAATGAAAACAACCGCAGTATTTCAACTCCCTGACTCCCCCATATTCTTTAAGGCAATGATCTTCCTGGTCCAAGGACAACCCCGAGGGGCAGGATCACTTTCGAGGGCAGAGGCACTAATTAACTCTTGTGGGTGGACCACTGGTGAGTCCAGCATCAGTCAGATCCTACTCAGTTCCTTCAAGTGAAGACAGGATGAGCAGACAAATGGCTGTATGGTTCTTGCCCCTGAATAGTGCGTGGCTTGTCATGAACAGTGAACGACTTTCCAAAATACTTTCAACTTACCCTCATTTTAGAGAAAAAAAAAAAAAAGTAGGCACTCAGGGATCAAAGGATTTTCTTTAGGTTACGTGGCCAGCTCTGCACAAGGAAGAATAGGACGGCTGGCTCCTGACCACCACCACCACCACCACCACCACCACCACGCACCACCCCCACCCCCACTGCCCAGGTTCTCTCCCCGGGAGGTCATTGTGCCTGCTTGGTGCGGACATGAATCATCAGGGTTTAAGGCATTGGCCTGACATGCTCAGGTGGGCCTGCCTTCCCTTCCTTCCTGCAGGGAACCAGTAACCTTGACAAGGGAAAATGAATTTTGCTAGGACACCAGCCAGAGTCTTGGAAGCCTTCATTTTTCTCCTCCAAGTACTCAACTCCCAGAGAGCCAAGCAATCTGCCTAGTGTAGCAGAAAGCTATGTCCATTTTTATTTGGAGCTATTTAATACATATTAGCAACATGCCAAGCACTGTTCCATGATCCCCAAGAGCTTTCCTCCCCATTTTGGACTGATTTATGCTAAAACAATTACACACCCTGGAGCTTCACTCAAACACTTGCTGTGAAGGCCACCCCATGGGACCCTGTGATAAGTAAATGTGTTAGAGCAGGATCTCCTCGGCATTTCGAAGGTTAGGCACCTCAGCTGCACTCAAAGGCAGATGGGCTTTGCATCAAGTGTGTGGGACATGCATGGGGTTTGGTTGAGGTTTCAGTGTATTGTGCAAAGAGATGCTACTAGAACCCTAGAAACTCTCTCATTTGAGACTAACTAGCTGCCCAGCTGCTCAGGTCACAGGCACTCTCACGTCCCTCTGGAGGACACACAGAGGCCCTCAGCATGTGAACATCCAACAGCAGGGCCCCCTCTAGTTACCCAAAGGCTTCTACTCCTACAATCTCAAGTGTGTGATTACCAAGAATCGGTTGTGTTGTTGCTTAGACTCTTTCTTCCAAATTTCCTTGTTATTATAATTATGTAATTTTGGTCAATATTATGAAACCTGATGAAATGTGAGTTCTGGGGACAAAAAAAGGCTGTTTCTGTGAAAACTAAACTAGAATAATCTGGAAAGAATAAAGGCTGTTGCTTAAAAAAAAATGCTGTTTAATGAGATGTGGCAAAACAATTGTAAATAACTGGGTAAAAGAGTAAAATTCAAAATGGCCCTGCATTCAGACTGCTTCACAGGTGTCTTTCAATTTGCTTCCTATGTTAAAAGAAACCAACTAGAAATCACAGGTATTGAGTTATGGGTGTGGCTTATGCAAAACTACTGGAGGAGATCCAATCAGTGCACCTTTTACTCAAAGAAAAAGCCTTTGCTCTATATATATAAAAAAAAAAAAAAAAAAAAAAAAACCTGGTAAATGAAAGCTCATTTATATATGCTAAAATAAAATAAAAATATTTAAGAAATAAGTACACAGTTTTCTATAATATTCTTAATTGACTTTTTCAGGCAACCAACTACCAGTCTGAAAAGGGAGATTCAACTATATTAGGAGATAAATGTACCAATTTACAAAATGCCCAGAGAGTGAATTAGACATAACAATGTCCTTCCACAAACCTGAAGGCGCCGTCCTCTTTTATTGCCATTCTGGTCTTTCTTCTTTCACTTGTTCATTTCCTGAGTTTATTTATATTTATTTATTTTAAAGTTGGATTTTTTAAAAAAATTTTAAAGATTTTATTCATTTATTCATGAGAGACAGAGAGAGAGAGAGAGAGAGAGAGAGGCAGAGACACAGGCAGAGGGAGAAGCAGGCTCCATGCAGGGAGCCTGATGTGTGACTCGATCCCAGGTCTCCAGGATCAAGCCCTGGGCTGAAGGCAGACACCCAACCGCTGCTGAGCCACCCAGGCGCCCCTTCCTGAGTTTAAGGATATCCTGAAGTGCTCTCCTGGAGCGCCTCCTGTGAAGGGTACCCTGCGGGGGACTAGGATGTGGGGAGAAGCACAGAGGAGGGCAGCAACCCCAGGAGGCTCATTTTGCCGGGGCTCTCTCCTCTGGCCTCAGCACCCACTTTCCCTTCCACCTACCAGCCCAGCCTGACCCCATCTCTCCCTCACCCCATGCACTGTACCCCCCTCAGCTTGACCTTTATGGTCTTCACCTGGAATCTGCTACCTCCATCCTCAGGCTGTCCAAAGCCTGCCCATCCCCCGTGCCACCTCCTCCCCTGCAGAGTCTCCATAGGCAGAGGGGATCCCTTTCCACTGGGACTCCCACAGGATTTCCTATGTGGAAGGATTTTCTTCCTTCCACATGGAAGGAAGAAATGTATAGGTTTCTGCCTTAGACTTAATCCCCTTCCTAATTTGCAAGGCCACTTTGGTCACTGACCAAGACTTATTCCTTCTGGCATCTCCCCACTGCCTAGTCCAGGGTCTTCTTCATAAATTCTAACGGCTGCTTTAGTTCCTTAAGTGCTACATATAAAGATTAAGCACAGGAGATGATCAAGAAAAAAAATACCCGTTGATAGATTACGAATGTGTCTCCTTGTCCCTAAGAAACATTTTTAATTGACTATGCAAACTTCAAAGCATCTTTTATTCACCAGCTAGTTTGCAAGTAATACAATGAGATCTGCTAAAAGGAAAATTCTTTTGGAAGTTTTATTTGTTTGGGAACCTTACATTCTATGGAGATTTTCCTTCCTGCTGGAAAACATCTGGATATAAAATGAAAGAAATTAAGCTTTTCCTCATATTTCTAGAAATATTATTCTTCCAGGGATTTTGTTTATTCTCACATGCCCAGATGGAGAGGTAAGGGACTATCAAGCACATGATACCTCTTTGGAAATTTCAGAATTCTAAAGGCATTATTCTCCCAATTGCATTATAAGGGATGTGAATCTGCCTTCTCATAACCTAGGCAACCGTAAATGACAATGACCTAAGGAATTACCCAGGACAGCCATGATTCCAAATCATCATAGCAGTTACCTCTATGAACCGAACACATCGATAGGTGTTCAAAATTGCAAGTCTCGGAAACACAATCACTTCCAAAGAAAATAATTACACTCAATAATGCTCTTTATGTTGTTAATGAGAGTTGGTCGGTCACCGTGCTGACACAGACTGTGTCTGCACAGCTTTGGCTACTGTCCATTGCTAGCATGCCACGGAAGTAGATTATGTCTGGGAGGAAATTCGTTTACCGGCCTTTATGAAGGACTTGGAGAGAAGCAAGATCTCACAGTAGAGAGATCACCAGCCAGGGGGCCCAACATCCCAGGCTAATATTTGGTTCTGTCCCTTGTGAGCTATAGACCTTAGTTTCCTCATCTGCTGAACGGGGGAAAGAATATACTCAGAGGGTTGTGATGAGAAATAAGTGAGATTTTTACTGTGGGTAAAATGGTTTGTGCCTAGATTACCATGGATGTGCTGTTGAATTCCTTACTTTGGTTCGAGTTTGTTGTTCATAAAACATTTGCCTACTCAACTCATTTGACTCTCTTAAGCTCCCTGGAAGAGAGGTAAGACAAAGTCTTTGGGTTGAATTGTCTGAAATGGCTAATACTTGACTATTTTAAAACAGTTTGTGGATCCATCTAAAATTATCCTATCTTACAGATAAGGAAACTGCAGAACCCAGTAGTCCTGTCTCGTGGCCCATATGTGGTATTCCACCAAAGGATCTGTCACCAAAGACTCGTTCAAAATAGAAAAGACAAACACAGCAAAAGAAACATAGGCAAAGCCTAGGAGCAGACATTCCACAGAAGAAACATAAGTGGCCACTAAATGCAAAGAAAATGGGCAAACTGACCAGTAATCAAGGTATATAAATTCAAACAGAATGAGATGCTTTTTCCCCACGCCTATTAAATTAGTGATTTTTTAAATGTTACTTCTCAATGTTGTAGAAGATTCAGGGGAATGTATACGCTCATGCATACTGTGTAAGTGTGTGAAGCAGTATAACCTTTCTGAACTTAAATATGTTAAAAATCCTAAAACAGTTCAGGAGTCAGTGTCCAGAAATTTGTCTAAAAATACTTGCAAAGATTCAAAAATCAAAGATTCATATTACAGTATTGTTTACAATATAAAATTGTAAACAACCTAAATACTCAAAATAGAGAAAATAATTAAATAAATTTGGCAACAGCCATATGTTTAGACTCTACACCATTAAAAAAATCATGTTTTAGAAGAATATTTAATTACAAGAAATATTGCATGTTATATGAAGCAAATGAGTAGGTTTAAATGATGTATACAGAGAATTTGAATTCTGTAGTTATACGCACATATAGACATACTCATGCATTAAGAAAATCTAGCAAGAAATAGAAAACAATTTTAATAATTATTCTCACTAGGGTAAGGAAATATGCATTTTTCATGTTTCATATTCCTTTGTAGTTTCTAGATTTTCTTTAGTGAACATATATTATTATTATCAGAAAACCTTTTTGCAAAATATCAACATTTATAAACCAAAGATTACTTTAAATAAAAGAAACAATTTTCCTAAAGAACGAAGAACTAATCATAATCCTTATGCATCATCTTACCAGACAAAACACTACACTAACATATCAAAAAATTATGCTAAGCAGTACAACAAAAACAGAGGTGCTAACCTTCTCACATGTAGAACATGACTGAACCTCACCCAGAAATCAGCAATGGGATGTAGCAGATAAGGAAAAACAAAGATGTAGATTTAACTCACCCATCAGACCAATGATCAGTGTTATCAAGGTAATGAACATGTGGCTCTTGAGTTCAATGATTGGAAAACTAGAAATTGGTGAAAACAGAAAAGCCAGGCAGTTGAGAAAATTAAAGGACAGAATGGCCATCTATTGAACATATTTGTGGAGCAAAAAGGGCAAAAGGTCTCTATTCTACATAGTATGATAGGTTTTTTTTATTGCTATTGTTGTGAGCCTTCATTACTTATTCTTTTATGCTTCACCCACTCCATGATAATGTGGCTCAATCCATGCAGCTTAGTTTGGGCCAATGTGCCCATAAATTACCCCCCGCCCCATAACACATGGGAAGGTCTTCATGTCAACCTAATCCTAGCTTATACAATCCACCAGCTCCATATTCACAGTGATGACTTCAGAGGTGGGCGTATGACTCAGTTAGACCAATCGATCTTTCCACAGTTCCTGAGAAACACAATTAGTCGGGGGTACCAGTAGCGATCTTGGTATTCATGGATAGAAACTTCCTGAGAATTAAGCCAAGCATAGGCATGCAAAGAAGAGAAATGATAAACTGGACCCAGCTATTCCCGGAGCTAGCTGTTGCTCATGAACTTATTGTGGTAGTCATTTTGCAGTATGTATGGATATCGAATCATTATGCTGTACATTTTAAACTTATGTAGTGTCATATATTGATATCTCAATAAGCTGGGGGTGGGGAGAACTAAATGTATAGTCATTTACACAGTGCCAAGCACTGAGGAGGCACTGGGCGACAAAGAAGATGAAAATAGTCTCTTCCCCTGTCGTAAAATGACATACAAGGTGCTCTGGGAGCCCAGGGAAAGCCTGAAATTCCCAGGAAAGATTCACAAAAGAGAGCTTATTTGGGCTGACTCTTGAGCAGAAGTCTACTTTTGCACAAGGCGGTAGAGAGCTTTCCAGGGAGAGGGAGCAACAGAAGCCTGGAGGTACAGAAGAGCGTGGCATATGCTATCAATGGTCAGAACGTCTGGGTGACTGGAACATAAGTTAACCCATGGCGGGGTGGAGAGGAGGGACTGCAGCATTTATGAGAAATGGCAAGTTTTCCATTATTTAAACTAATATTTTACAGATATCAGCCAGAAAGATAAGAGAATATCTACATGGATAGCACCAGCAGGGTAGTCAGCCCCTGAATTTCTTGAGCTCCTTCTCTGTGCCAGGTCCTCTTCCAGGTGCTTGGAATACATCGGTGAACAAACCAAAGATGCCTGCCCTTAAGGTGCTTACATCCTAATGCAGAGACAATTAACAATGAACCAAATAAATAAGCAAACTATCTAAGAAGATAGATGATAAGCAAAAAAACAAAAAACAGAGTAGGCCGTAGGACAGGGTGGGGAGGATCAGGAGTACAGAGGTTGTGGGGACAGATTTTATGGTTCTAACTAGGGTGGTCAGGGAAGTGAGACTTGAAGCAGGTAAGGGACTAGCCAAGCAGACCTGGGAGAAGAGGTTGCAGGCAGGGAAGTAAAGGGTCCTGAGGCTGGAGGACCAGCAGGGAGATCGGGGAATGGGGTGTAGAAGTGAGCAAGGGGAGAGACACAGGAGATGAAGTCAGAGAGCTGATGGAGGGCCAGATTACGTGGGGCTGTGTGGCGACTCTAAGGACTTTGGCTTCTTCCCTGAGTTGGGAGCATGCTGATGACTCTCCCCAGTGGAGTCAGACCTCAAAGATGCGAGAGGGAAGGGAGAGGGGCCTTGAGTAGATGATGAGGGACTAGCTGGAGATGGGAGCACAGGTAGCATATCTACAGGAACCTGTGGACTTTCTCCTCGATGGTTTCAATTTTCTCAGTGAAGTAAGAAGCAAAGTCATTAGCTGGGAGTGATTGTTGGGGGAGGAAATTAGTTAACCGACACAGTGAAAGGACCAGCATTAAGGGCCAACTAGAGGTTCATGGTCATGAATTGAAAGTGAGACCTGTCTGTAGCTGTGTGTTTTTCTCCAGCCATATTCAGCTGCACGGATGGAGGAGGAAGAGACTTGGTTTTAACCAGGATTGTGGTTTCGCCAAATGAGTTTGAGGAAATGAGGAAGGGGCAAGGGGGTCAACAGTATATGGCAGGATGTAATTATGATAATTGAGCGTGGAATTTAAGCCCAGTAAGAAGAAGAATGAGGACATCAAAGGGGTGAGGGCCAGCGAAAATGTGGAACAATCAATAGAGTATGGTCCTGGTGGCCAAGGGATTGTTCAGGCTGGGCTACTACAGAGAAGGAGCTGGTCAGAGAGGACATGGGGGCCAAGAGCAAGGACATTACTTTGAGATTATAGAAGAGCTGTTATTTTGGCAATGGCACAAGAGTGAGTAGCAGAAGAGCGGTGGAATAGTTGGAGATATCATGTCTGGGCTACCAGTGCTAGAGGCAAAGATTCATGGGTCATGGGTGTTTGAAGCCATGTTGAAAGTGAGAATCCCAGAGAGAATTCAAATGAAGAGAGAACAGGGCTGAGCCCAGAGTCCCAGGGGGAGTGACACTGGAGAGAAGGAGAGCAAGCAGGAAAGAGTGGTGTCCTGGAAGCCAACAGACAAACGTCTGGAGGAGAGAAAGTTTGCCAACAGAGTCAGATTCCTTAGAAAGGTCAAATAAGTAAGGACCAGACATTTGTCCATCACACTTGGCAGTAACACCTCCTCAGTGAATTTAGTAGCAGCTGGTGGAGTGAGGAAGTGGTAAAAAAATCAAGGCAGCAAGCGTGGACCCCAATCTCTTTGAAGAAGCTCAGGAGCAAATCAAGCCAGTTGTTAGACTGTGTCTGCTAGTTACTCCCCCATGGCTATAAGCTGGGCCTACTGACAGGCCCTTCCCTGGAAATACAAAATGAAAAGAGAAAATACAAAATGACTTCATTGCTTTAAATCATGCAGATCAGCATGAGTACAACTGTAAAATTCTGTTGTCAAGACAACTGACAAAGCCTCACAAGCCCATCCCTCACTTCATTCATCTATCACCTTGTTCTATGCCTGCGGGCGCTTGCCTTCGTTCCGATGCTGTTACATAACCCTGATTTAGATGAGGACCTGCCTATTTCGGACACAGTGAAACCATTATTATATTTTGGAGTGGACAACTGTCCATTTGAGGAAGTGGTAGTGAAGAGGACCTGAAGTAGGAGATGCAGGGATAACCATGACCCAACACACTAGACAGCCCACTGACAATCCCAGGTGGGCACAGATGACCTGAAGAATTCAGCCCTTCATCAAATATAAATATATGTATATATAAGTATATAATTATATGTAATATATTATATGTAATATATATGTAATATATATACATATATACTTATATTTGCAAGCAACCCTAAGAAATTCAATTGATGACAGATATCCTTGAATCCTTGATGAGCTCTGCATTATCTCTGGCAGATGAGAAGGTAACGTAAAAGACCCAATTTCACATACCTGTAAGTGCCAGAACCAGGACTAGAATATAGGTCTATTTGACTCCGGTGGTAGTAGTGTGAAAAACCTGGAGGCAAACTCCATGCGTGTCAGGCTCTGTTCAACTACTACTCCAGATATCCACACTGGAGTAGTGCTGCATCCCAAATAGAGACTTGAATAAGCCAATGCAGGTGAAAAAGAACTAAAACCCAAGATGGGAACGTCTTCTAAACCAGGATGTCTTAAACACTTAGTCAGCCTCTGTTTTTCTCAAATGTGTTCAGTTTATACAACCACACTTGTGTGGGTTTTTTATTTTTACCTGTTTTTTTTTTCCTCTCTAATTTTAATACTATAGCTATTCTGTGTCATGGTGTGGACACCCTTGGGTTCATCTTGTTTTGAACTCTCTGTGCTTCTTGAACTTGGATGTCTGTTTCCTGCCCCAGGTTAGCGAGTTTTTCAGCTATTATTTCTTCAAATAAGGTTTTTGTCCCTTTCTCTTTTCTCCTTTGGGATCCTTATAATGAGAGTATTTGTTTGCTTGATGTTGTCCAAAAGATCTCTTAACCTATTCTCATTTTTAAAATCCTTTTTAAAAAAAATAAAAAATAAAAAATAAATAAATAAAATCCTTTTTTTTTTTTTTTCGGGACACCTGGGTGACTCAATGGTTGAGCCATCTGCCTTTGGCTCAGGGTGTGATCCCGGATTCCTGGGACCAAGTCCCATATTGGTTCCCTGCAGAGAGCCTCCTTCTCCCTCTGCCTATGTCTCTGCCTCTCTCATGAATAAATGAATTCAAAAAACCTTTTAAAAATCATAATAAGAGATCCCTGGGTGGCGCAGCGGTTTGGCGCCTGCCTTTGGCCCAGGGCGCGATCCTGGAGACCCTGGATCGAATCCCACGTCGGGCTCCCGGTGCATGGAGCCTGCTTCTCCCTCTGCCTATGTCTCTGCCTCTCTCTCTCTCTGTGTGTGAATATCATAAATAAATAAAAAATAAATAAATAATTAAAAACATAAAAAAATAATAAAATTCTTCTTTTCCTTTTTGCTGTTCAGCTCGACTGCTTTCCATAGCCTATCTTCCAGATTGCTGATCCATCCTTCTGCATCCTACTGTTGATCTCCCCTAATAGTTTCCATTGCGGTTATTGTCTGCAACTCTGGTTCCTTTTCATATTTTCTCTCTGTTGAAGTTCTCACGGAGTTCTTCTACTCTTGTCTCCAGCCCATTGGGCATCTTTACAATCATTAAACTCTTTATCAGGGGTATTGCTTATCTCTGTTTCATTTAGTTCTTTGAGGTTTTTGTCTTGTTCTTTCATTTGGAGCACATTCCTCTATTTCCCCAGTCTGCTTCACTCTCTGTGCTTGTTTCTGTGAATTAGGCAGAACAGCTACTTCTTCTAAACCTGAAGGAATGGTCTTGTGTATGGTTGTCCCCTGTGTAGACTGTGTGTGCCTGGTGACTCTGGCTGGCTGGCGCTGTGGCTGGCGTGGGCTGGGGGTCCCAACGGGGCACTCTGTGCTAAGGCTGCCCTGGTGATGGCTAGAGCTGAAGTAGGCATGGGCCAGGGGTTCCTGGGGTTCTCCACACAGAGGACACCCTGGCAGGATAGTGGAGGCTGAAATGAATGCAAGCTGCTGTGTCTGCTGGGTACAGGGGGGGTACCCAGGCAGCACAGCAGCAGCAGGGATAAAACAGAGCCCCAGAGCGCTCCAAGCCAGTGGTGCCCTAGTAAGCCATCTGGAGCAGATGTGGTGCCAGGCATAGAGTGTTCCAGAGTGCCTTGTGCCTGTGTCACCTTGGTGTGAGAGCTGGAGCTGTAGTGAGCACTGACCAGGGCCGCTGTGTGCCTCGCTGAGGCAGCCTAGTGGTTGAGACACCCAGCATCCTGCTCCTGGCTGCTCTACCCACTGTCAAAGTGCAAGGGGGAGTAAAGCACGGCACTGGCCAGCCCCTCTGACCCCCACACGGTCCCACTTGCTCCCTCGCTGCGGGCGGGGTCCTAGGGCTGGTCCCTCTCTTTATAATTGCTCTTTTAAACCCTGGCTTTTTCCCTGCGCCGCAGGACCTCCCGGCGCCTCTGGGCAGGGGCCAGACGCACCTGCTGGGCCCCCACAGTCCTGTCCTTATCCAGCCCGGATTGCCGGCCCCAGGGTCGGGGTGAGGGGTCCCCTCTGCACCATGTCTCGAGCTCTTGCTGTTCTCCGTGGGGTCCCTCTACCCGATGCTGTGCAGGAGCTGGGGCCCGCCCTCGGTTCTTCCGGAGGAACCGCTCTCTAAAGAGGGTCAGGCTGGGTGCAGGGGCGGAGGGGCAGGGCGAGCTCAGGGCCTTGCTCTCCGAGAGTCCCCTCCCCGGTGGAGCCCTGTCACCTGCACACACACACACACACACACACACACACACACACCCCATCCTTCAGGGAGCCCATGGACGTCCTTCCACTTGCCTCCAGCAAGCAGGGCCGGGGCACCACCGGGCAGCCTGGAACCCCGAGTCTCATGCATTTAACAGCCGCGCGTCCTTAGCCCGGTTAGGGCCGCGGCCCTTCCAGCGGCCTCTATAGGAGGAGGCAGAGCACAGCATGTAATTGCAGCTTTTTTTTTTTTTTTTTTTTTTTTTTTTTTTTTTTTGAGGACTTTCAACCCTGCCATGAACTAAATCATTTTATCAGTTTTAAAAAAAAAAAAAAAATTTTTTTTTTTTGCACTTGTCCCATTAAACTACAGAACTGGAACATACTCATGAATGGTTTCTTTCTGCTTCCACTCAAGGAGTTCCTGACATAACAAAAACTGGTAATTAACTGGCTCGGAGACTTTTACAATAGCCTCTTTAAACCCGCCGGGGCACCCCACGCTGCCCGTGGCACCGCGGCCCCCCAGCTCCTGGCCGCCCCCGCGGCCCGCCAGGCCCTCCGCCCGCGGGTCCCCCCCTCCGCTAGGCCGCTCCCCCCCAGGGTGACCGCAGCCCCCTCGCTGCCCCCACCCCTGGGCGCTGCTCTCCCCAGAGCTGGGGTCCTTCCAGCCTCGCGGGTCGTGACCCGGGGCCGCCGTCGGGTCCCCGCAATGCGGCTGCGAGGCCTCAGTCGGGGAGAAGGTCACCTCGCCCTTGGCTCTCCCAGTCAGAGGTCACAGAAGTGTCATCTGTCCCCCGAGTCCGCTTTCCCCTGCCAGCCTTGGCAAGAACGGCACCAAGGCTTTCTGCAAATAATCCAGTCAGTTCAACAAATTTACACAAAAGCCCCCTGAGTGGTTTTTCTGTTTCCAAATTTGCCCACTCTACCCCCGCCTCCGCTTCCACAAAGCGGCCAGAAGGCTCTCTGACAGCCTAAGGAATGCCCCTCCCTGAGGTTCCGCTGCCCTTAGGATAAATCGGATCCCTTACCTGGGCCCGCATTGCCTGGGACGTACCTACCTGACCAGGTTCATCTCTTGCAATTGTCCTCAGGTTGACTTTGCTCCCACGGCCCCTCTGCCCCTCACACCAAACTCCTTTGTGCTTGGCAGGCCTCTGCATCAGCAGCATCCTCAGCCTGCGGTGATCATCTGCACTGGGCCAGTTCCTTCCTGCCTTCAAATCTCAATTCTGAAGTCAGCTCTCCCGGGAGTGCTTCCCTGACCACCCACCCCACGCACAGAACCTGTCATCCCATCACATACCCCCATTTTATTTTTGAATAACAGCCTTACTCTGTAATTATTACTACAACCCTTTGCACCCCGGTACTTGTGTTTCACTCACAGAATGGAAGGCCCTCTCAAGCGGGGACCCCATTTATCTTGTCATATCTACTCTATCTGGCACAGAGAAGATGCTCAGGGAAAGTTTCTCAAATGAAGTTGTGATAGGAGCTATGCTAGACGCTGAAACTATACTGATGACCAAGGACCTGCCATCTGGTATCCACAACCTAGAGGAGGAGACAGATAGAAAAATACCATTTAAATCAAGAACACGTTTGACAGTGCAGTGGTGGAGTCTTGCATGGAAGCAGAGCCCTGCCTTCCGGTTAAACCCGCCTTCAGATTAAACCACCGTGGCATCTCCAGAGCAGGGATAGGTGATCTTTGGCAGAGATTTGGTTCTAAGACTCAGTGACTCTGCCCTGAAGTTAAACACCAAAAACTAAACTGAAAAGAAGGTGGTTCCTGGTTAAATACACCAACCCTGTTACTAACTCACCCTGCTGTGCAAATTTATTAAAGCAGTCTCCAAATAAACAAGTCCTAAAACTAATCAGGAAGTGGAAAAGCATAAAAATAATCCCCAGCCCACAACACACACCCATGAAAACAAGAAATAAAGAAAAATGTTCTATATAAAACCCATGGGGCCTAACTCTGTCCTCAATTAGTGGTGCAGGCTGCCAGCTGAAGTCAATGGAGGTTTTCAGTCCAATAATAGAGGCAGGATTTGGGGCCCACTATGCATTGCATTCATTTTTAGGTAATAAATCAGGAATGTCAAGTGGGTGTGCATTGGCCTTCCTGACATGGTAATTAAACTGAACGGTACTATCTTCCACACTGAGATCCACTGGAGCTCGTAGCAACCAAGGTAGTTCTGAAGTATGTGTGTGTTTGTGTGTGTGTGTGTGTGTGTGTGTGTGTGTGTGTGTGTGCAGGAAGAGCATGGGTCATGTTGGACATCTCTGGGTGGGGAAAAGAACGCTTCCAGCCAAAGCCAGGCCTATGTCCCGCCCAGGATTGGCTATGTAATTTGTGGGCTGCAGGGGCAAAATGGAAATGCCCCATGTTCAGAAATAATTTAAAATTTCAAGATGGGGACAACAGAGCATTAAGCCAAATCCAAGGCCCTTTCGAGCAGAGTCCTGAAAACCTGCACAGGTTGCTCATCCATGAAGCTAGCCTTGACAGTAGGAATAATTCTGGAAAAGAAACTTGGGGTCAGGTTTAAAGCTCTCCATCAGTATCACAGCTGATAATTTTGAGCATTTCCCATGTGCCAGGAAACTGTTCTAAGTACTTTACATATATTAACCCCTTTATTCCTCAAAATAGGCCCATAAGAAAAGAAATCTAATTATCCCCATTTTATGTTAAAGAATCTGAGCTGCTGAGGTCATAAGGCTTGAAAGCAGCCATGCTGGGATTTGAACTCACAGAGTGAGATCCTAAACACCTTCTCACCCTGTTAGTCAATGCACATGCCATTCCATGTTTTTCTCATTCTCAAGCCCACCCATGTCTCTTGAGACCCAGTCTCATCACAATCAGGGACTGTCAGAATTGAAATACCCACTCTGTGGCTTGCTACTTGTGAGACTTTATGCAGCCTTAAACAAGTACCTTGACCCCTGCCAGTTTCCTCATCTGAGTAAAAGAGATTAAAAGAGTTCCTATTTCATAGTCTTTTGTAAGAACTTATTGGGTTACTTGAAATAAAGTGTCAGGTGCATTGAAAATACTAACAAATGTTAGCTGCTAAATAAATGTTATTATCATTATGATAATGATTCACAAACCTTACATAGAAGATGGCAAGCTTATTGCTGCTACTTGCTCTTTTCTCCTATGTGCTGGAATTTCTAGTAATAAAATTACTAAAGGACTATAACCTATCATATTTTGCCTAGAAATTTACCCATGAGCCTGACAACAATAATTATAATAGTAGTAGCTACCATGTATTAAAACATCATACACCAGGAACATTACATAAATTATTTATCCTTTAAACCCTAATAAAGGGTGTCAAGACGGTTAAAGAGAGGAAGAATTGTCTTCTTGACAAATGATGTCAGGACAACTGGATATCCATCTATGTACAAAAGAATAAAAGTGGAACCCTACCTTACACCATGCACAAAAATTCAAAATGGATTAAACACAGTGTTCTAAGCATAAGAGCTGAACTACCAAACTCTTGAAAGAAAATATAGGAGTAAGACTTCAAGACCTAGAGTTAAGTAGTGGTTTCTCAGATATGACACCAAAAGTGCAAGTTACAAAAGAAAAAAATAAATTGGACTTCACCAAAACTAAAAGCTTTTGTGCTTCAAATGACACATTGAGAAAGTGAAAAGACAACCCACAGAATAGGAAAAAACATTATAAATCATGTATCATGCAAAAGGACTTGTATCCAGAATATATAAAGAAGTCTTAAAATTCAACAATAAAAAGACAATCAAACCAATAAAAAATCAGCAAAGCAGGGGTGCCTGGATGGCTCAATTGTTTAAGCATCTGCCATCGGCTCAGGTCACGATCTCGGGGTCCCAGAATCAAGCCCTGCATTGGGCTCCTTGCTCAGCGGGGAGTCTGCTTTTCCCTTTGCCCTTCACCCTGCTCTCATACTCTCTCTTTCTCTCTCAAATAAATAAAATCCTTTTAAAAAATCAGCAAAGCGGTTTAATAAGTATTTGTCCAAAGAAAATATACAGGTGACCAATAAGTACAAGAAAATATGTTCAACAACATTAGTCATGAGGGACACGCAAATCAAAATCACAATGTGATACCATTTCACACCTACTAAGATGACCAAGGTCAAAAAGACACAGTAACAAACATTATTAGGATCTAAAAAAATTGGAAGCCTCATTTCTCGCTGGCAGGATTATAAAATGGGGCAACTACTTTGGAAAACAGGCAAATCCTCAAAAAGTTAAGCACAGAGTTTATAGATGATTCAGCAACTCCATCATAGGCATAGACCCAAGAGAAATGAAGACATATATCCACACACACCTTTGTGCACCAATGTTCATAGCATTATTCATAATAGTTGAAAAGTGGAAATAACCAAAATGCCCATCAATATATATCAGATGAATAGATAAAATATGGTATATTCACACCATGGGAGATTATTCAGGAAGAGAAAGGAATGAAGTACTGATGCATGCTACATCATGGATCAATCATGAAAACATCATATAAGTAAAAGAAGCCAGTCATAAAAGATCAGACAATGTATGTATATGAAATGTATATGAAAGGACTAGAATAGACAAATCCAGAGAGACAAAAATTAGATCAGTAGTTGCCAGGAGTTGGGGGAAAGGAGAAACGGAGAGTGATTGCTAAGGTGTATGAGTTTCTTTTGCAGGTGATGGAAATATTCTAAATGTTCTAAAATAAGGTAGTACTGACGGTTGCACACTGTAAGTATATGAAAAACTGCTGAAATAACTTTAATAGGGCAAATTTTATGGCACGTAAATTATATACCAATAAATCTGTTATTAAAAACAAACCCCCCAAATTCTAATGAGGTCAGTTTCATTTTCCCTATTTGGTGGACAAGGGAAGTGAGATTCAGAGTGGGTGAGTAACTTGCTCAGGGTCAAAGAGCAAGGCAGGAGGGACTTCTATTTAAACCCCCATGCTGCTCATTTCCACTTCTATGCCTTCACCAAATGGCTGCGAAGCTTTGGAAAGGAGAAAAATTCCTCCTCGAAAGAAGGAAGAAGCTCTGCCACAGCTGGCTTAAATCTGAGGTCATTTAATTCAATCCTCATTTCCCCAGGTCCTTTACTGCCCGCTTGATCCCAGGTCTCTGGCAGATGGGTGTGTGGCAAGGCACATGAGAAGCCTACGAAAGGTCATAAACCTTACGTCAGTGCGACCACCGACCCAGACTGTGGCCCCCTGGCTCTGATCGAGAAGTCTATCCCAACAATCGATAGTAATGGCAGAGGTTCAATTCAATTGCTCACAAATCCCCATCCATCATTAGGACAGCAGAATGACAGCCCTGGCCTTGCTAGGACCTAGTTTTTCCCATTCATGGGCTTAATGCAAGTAGATGGTCCTTTCACCCTTAATGATTCCCCATTTCGCAGCACTGAAGCTTCTCCTGAAGTAGTACCCGATACATACTCCTATTATTTATTGTACATTGTATTTACTATGTGCTACATGTCATAATTATCCGTTGACCTGTCTTCCTCCACTCCCCCCTCTGCGATTCTTAAAGGACTGTGTTCTATTCATTTTTAAACTTCCCACATCATGGAAACTTCCCATCGCTTATTAATAAAAACTCTAGTTCCATTTCCTGTGTGTATACCCTGTGCCAGGCTCTGGGCTAAGGTTTTACAAGCCTGATCATATTTTGATTCTCCCAACAACCCTAGGAAGGAGAGACTATCACAACTCCAATTTTACAGCTAGCAAATGGCACCCCAATAAATCTCTTTGAATTTCTCTGGAATTCATTCTTGGTCACTGTGAATATTCTTCTTTCTGGTTCCCAGACATGGAAAAAGGCATGGGCTCTATTTTCACTGACTCCGATCATGTTGTATACACCTGGCAAAGAGAGATGCCAGGCAGGGTGGTGGCAACCAGAACATAACAGATGAACAGCATTCTCTCGGATTTGCTCATAAACACCATCCCAGGGGTCAGCTGCCTAAATTCCAACCTTCCCATTCAGAAGGCACGTTTATACAATTGTGCACTTGAGAATGACCTTTGTTAAAACGTCTATTACTAGACGAAAGCAAAGTGAGAAATGATGTTGTGTTTTCAAAGTCTGAGTAATTTAGTGGAATGCCTTTCTTTTTCTTGTAGGTAGAGGTCGGAATTTCCTACGATCTGGGGTTATTTTTCTGACTAGGGGCTATGGCACCCGCAGTCTGACAGTTGGTAACAACTTTCTGGAGTTTCGGAGATCACTTTCAGCGACTAAGCCAAATCATAAAAAATGGAGCTGTGTTCCTCTATTCGCAACTGGCTGGTTGAAGAATTTGAGGTGCTTTGCCTCCATCCCAAGCACTCATAACATTGATTTTTAAAACCCGCTATCCACTTCAAAATCCATCAGCCAGGGCTTGAAAAGGAATATCCTCAAGTTCTTTTTTGTGTGTGATGGTGGCATAGACAAGATTCCCACACCTTTATCCTCTCTGCATAGCATTCAGAAAGGCCCATTTTAATGGGCCTTCCGGTTTCAGCTTCCCACTTGGGGACAGAATTTAAGACATCAGTTCTCACTGGCATGTACATGAGAAAAACTGAGGAAGGCATAAAATATCTCCATGGCCACCTTCTGTTGCCTGGGCCCGATGCGCCATCCTAAATTACCATTTGTACCCCCACGCAACCAGGTCACCAAGACTTTGCTGTCCTTGTCTGTTCCCACCTCACCTTACCACCATCTGGAAAGAGGTGCTTTCTTACTGTGATAGATTTTGTTGGGGGTGGGGAGGATGAAGTTTCTATTTCTGTGCCAGTTTTAGCTTGGGACATGTATTTGCTGTGCTTTCATTTGGCAGGAAGGAGGATAATGAAGTGGAACCTCTTTTTTCTTTACCAGTCGCCCTCCTTTCTTGGTCTCTGCCTCTCTCCCGCTTCCTGGTGCTCTATGTTTCCCAATATCCTTGCCTCCGGTGACTCAGTCCCCCCCATACTACCAGCTGGCCAAAGGAGAAAAATGGCAACATGGGAGAATAGAATGTTGATGTTGGTCAAGATCAGAGCAGGCTGGGTTAGTCTGGTGAAGCCGTGAGCTACCGGAATCGGAGGTAACCCAGATGCCAGCCAGATGCCTTCGATCTTTGCAGGTACGAAGAAGATTGCCCAGAACCCACCTCACCCATTCTGTGGCCTTTGGAAACCCAAAGCTTTGCTCCAAGGCTCTGCTCATTCCAGAGGCTCCTCATCAAGGTCTTTGGCTACAACTTTCTAACTGATCGTCTCCTTCCCACACATCAGCCCTGGTATGGATCCAGTGCCTTCTTCATTTTCCATAATCAAAAGGTGAAACTCTCCCACCCAACTCTTTCATAGGTTTGTAAACTTAACCAAATGTCCCAGGCAGGTTTACACTCTCTCTCCTTCCTCCCACATCTGCTCTTACTACCCCAATTCCTAATCTCCACTCACCCGGCTCCAAACTGTTCTCCAGTTATCACACAGAGTGGCTTCCCTTCCCCTGGAGCCAGTCCAGACACCTCTCCCCAGTCACCCAACAAGACATCTCTTTAACCAAAGACACTTCTCCCCTCAAAAACGCTCTGTTGCCAATCATTAGAATAAAATTTTCTCCACCCCATTACTCTGGGAAACCCTGATGTTGTTCAGAAAATGGGAGGAGATCATGTTCTACTGAGATGCTTTTGAGAGCGGAGATGCATAAATAAATAAAAATTAAAAAAAAAAAAAAAAAGAAGGGATCCCTGGGTGGTGCAGCGGTTTAGCGCCTGCCTTTGGCCCAGGGCACGATCCTGGAGACCCGGGATCAAATCCCACATCGGGCTCCCTGCATGGAGCCTGCTTCTCCCTCTGCCTGTGTCTCTGCCCCCCTCTCTCTCTCTCTCTCTCTCTGTGACTATCATAAATAAATAAAAATTAAAAAAAAAAAAAGAGAGCGGAGATGAATTTAGGCAATAGTGAGGAAAGGTGGGCAGGGATTGAACATGTAGGATGACATTTGGGCTGCACAGATACCAAATAAGGAGGGAAAAGTGAGAGAAGAGGTTTTTCAAGGAGACGAAAAATCAGTGGTTGGAGGTCTGTGGGAAAGCTTTGGCGACGAAGACAACAAGGCAAGGGCAGCAGGAAAATCTCTGGAGATAGGCTGCCCCGGATCTACTTCTCAGCTCTGTAGAGACTCCTGAGGGTTCACTCCCAGTGTCGGTGGGAAGCTGCGCCTCCCGGAACACCAGAGATTTACCAGCACTCCTGAGCCACGGGTAGACCCTCTTGTAGAATCAGGACACTTGATAGCTCAGCCTCTGAATTTTGGGACCCCGGAGTCTGACAAGAGGCTCAGGGTGCTTTGGGTTCCCTCAGCATCATGCCCTCCCTGCAGCCTCACGAGCTGACTTCAGCAACACTTGAGCTCCCCGATTGTAGGCGAGGAATGTGTTGGGTTCAAATCCTGATTGAACAATTAACTAGCAATGTTGCCACAGGCAATTTCTTTGGAGTCTCAGTTTGGGTTTAATTTCTTCACCTGGCAGATAAGGACAGTGACACCTGCCTTACGGGGTTCTGATGAGGACTAGAGACCATCTATAAAAGGCACAGGTGCTTTTTATGGTGGTGCTCGGTAAAGGGCAGCTGGTTACCTAGGTGAATGTGTATAAATCATTTATGTTTAACTATCATTGCAAACAATAAATGAATGTAATATCCCATTAATTTTGTTGTAAGTTTCCCTGAACTATGATCAGTGGTGTGTTGATAAATACATTCCACTGATTATAGTTAAATTACAACCAGATTGGGGCACGGGAAGCCTGACTTGAGCACTTGCTGACTTCCATCGTGTCACTACTCCCACTGCCGCCGACTGCCAGGGACCAGTGTGATGTCACTGGCATGGCACTGGGAAGACAGGAGGGCTATCCCACGCACCCTTGACTATCATGCTCAACTCTCCACAGATGTGTTCAAACGTCACATATTGATGCTCGTACATTACAGTTATGCACTTAGAACAAGAGGAAATAGTGTAGAATATTCCCACTAAATCAAGAACTGCCCCTAACAGGAAGCAGGGATTGCCCCTGTAGATCTCCATATTCTCTCAATCCCACATTGTGCCCCTTTGTCAGCATGTGTTTTCATGATTTTTATTTTTATTTTTTTGTTTTCATGGTTTTTAAGGAAAGAAACCCCCATAGGATGTATATGCACATGGGTGCACAGGCACAGGGCTTTCCCACCCTCTTCTCCGACTATCCACATAAATATGGATTATATTTGAAAATCAGCCTTGACTAAACTCTTTTAATAGCTTGTAACATCAATATGAGGATAGATAAAATTTAAAAAATTACACTCCCCTTTACTTAAACACTAAGTCGTTTTAATTGTTTTATTAAAAAAAACTAATTTCTCCATGTAATTATCAATATATTTCCATCACCCCAGTAAATAAAAAGACTCCTTTCAGGGGCATTTTTAACACCTGTAAATCCCCCAGATGTTAAGAAAAGAATGCTTATTTTATAGTCTGGCAGTTTCTCAGTTTGCTTTTTATTTTTTAAATCCTTTCATTGTATTTTTGATTAGTTGTGGATAAATAATGTTTGAAATAAAAATCCCTACTGTATGATTATACTCATTCAGGCTCCCAGTCTCCCACACTGAACATTTAATGAGCATATATATAGGTCTCAATGTGAGAATCACGATGGTCATACCTAGAGCAGGAGCGAGCCGGAGAGGTCCTCTCACCCCAACTTTTGCTTTGTAAAGGAGAACATTGAGGTACAGAATGGCACCGTGATTTGCCCACATGGTGTGCGGGGAAACACCTGCTAGACCACCCCCCCTACTCTCACCACCACCCCCAGACATACACACACACGTTGAGATGTATAGTCACAAAATTCAGCAGCAACTATAACATTGGATATGCTCCCCCCACAAATACAAAAGTAGGGAGGGGGGCACTTGATGGGATGAGCATTGGGTGTTATTCTATATTTTGGCAAATTGAACACCAATAAAAAATAAATATAAAAAAAAGAAAATATTGAGAAAAGGAAAAACAAAAAAACAAATACAAAAGTAAGAATTTTAATAATAATTTATTTAAGAAATATTTATTGGACACCTACTATATGCTGGGTACTGCCATTCTTTTTTTTTTTTTTAAGATTCTTCATTTATTTATTCATGAAGGACACAGAGAGAGAGGCAGAGACATAGGCAGAAGGGAGAGGCAGGCTCCCTCTGGACAGCCTGATGTGGGACTCGATCCCAGCACCCTGGGATCAAGACCTGAGCCAGAGACAGACTGTTGAACCACTGAGCCACCCAGGCGCCCTGGGTACTGCCATTTTAACATTATCTATGTTTAAGTTTGTGATGGAAACTCTTGTCCTTAAGCTCCTGCTTTGTTAGTATAACACTCAGCCCTCAAAGATGTAGACTTACCCATTGTGCTCACCAGAGACTTGACTGTAAGATCCCATGAGCTTTGGATTTACATTGATAACAAAACTTGGGGATTTTGCTCTTTGCTGTTTCTTTGTTTAGTTCTGGACTTTGTAAAGACAACAGAGGATTTGTGGGAATGATCAGACCCTTACTGTGGAAGACGCACACCCTGTGGCTTGCTAAGCAGTTAACTGAAACAGGATTATGGCCGTAAAGTGCTTTTCCCCCTAAGTCATGCCACCAACGGCAAAAGAATGGTTCTTTGAATTAGACAGTTCTAGGAGCATACCCAGCTCCAGCATTACCTGCCGGGTGACCTTCAGTAAGTTACTGTACTCCTCTGAGCCTCCGTTTCCTCATCTGAAAAAAAAAAAAAATGGGAACAATCTCACTTAGCTCAGAGGCTTGTCAGGAGATAATTTTTTTTTTTTAAGATTTTATTTATTTACTCATTCATGAGAGTACACAGAGAGGAGAGAGAGGCAGAGGGAGAAGCAGGCTCCATGCGGGTAAACTGATGTGGGACTCGATCCTGGGTCTCCAGGATCAGGCCCTGGGCTGAAGGCAGGTGCTAAACCGCTGAGCCACCCGGACTGCCCGGGAGATAAAATGTAAGACATAGGTAGCACAGCA
The DNA here is from genome assembly GCF_048418805.1 of Vulpes vulpes. Lineage (NCBI taxonomy): Eukaryota > Metazoa > Chordata > Mammalia > Carnivora > Canidae > Vulpes > Vulpes vulpes. The sequence goes on from NC_132782.1 coordinate 135,872,577, forward strand.
CCCCACAGGGTAATCACCCTGCACACGTGAACTCCCTTTCATTTTATCTTCCCAGATGGGAGAGGAGTGGACAGGAGGAAGAGAATTCAAGAAGATCAGGAGCAGGTGGGGATGGGAGCAAAAATAAAGGAGCAGGGGAAGGAAGAAGAATGGCAGGGGCACCTGGGTGGCTCAGCGGTTGAGCATCTGCTTTTGGCTCAGGGCGTGATATGGGGTTCTGGGATCGAGTCCCACATCAGGTTCCCTACAGGGAGCCTGCTTCTCCCTCTGTGTCTGTGCCTCTCATGAATAAATAAATAAGATCTTTAAAAAAAAACAAAACAGAATGGCATAGATATGGAGCCCAAAGAATAAGAAAGACTCAGAGCCCTCCTTAGACAATGTTAACCCCCAGAGGTTTCAGAAGAAGGCCTCGGGGAAGCTTCCACTAAAGTGCCTTCTCAAGAGGACGGGCCCAACCAACTCTGAAAGTTTGCTTTCCTAGGAGGGGTTTTGCTTTCCTAGGGGGGATTACGCAAGTCTTGAGCCAAAGATGAATGGCTTGTAAGTAGAAAAAAGGCAGATATTGTCATTAAAAGTCCTTCATTTCTGCCCATCCCTCATGCAAACTTCAGCCTCTCTTCTAGAAAAATAGTAAACAGATAATTAAAAGGTGATATGTCACTGTCTTGGCCTTGGACTCCAGATCCATTACGCTGGGCATCAAATCCCCTGCCAAAGTAACCGTGGATCAAGGTTGGGTAACGATCTCTATGCTGGAGCAATGGGTTTGAGACTCAGAGCAGATCTGCCTTCTATAGCCTTTGTTCTCTGGAGTTTACCCTACACTCCCTGGAAGCTTTCACCCCAATATGGATCCATTTTTTAAAAAATATGGACAATAATAACACTAATCTTCACAGTATTAGCGTGTGAATTAGATGAGTTAGTGCACATCGGCAGTCAGTGAATACCAGAGATCACGGAGATCACGTTATTGCCCTTGGCATAGTGGTGGGGTGGCATTTTCATCCCTTTTCGTAAATACTTGCCTGGCTGCCTCCCCAGCCCCAGTACAGCTTCAGAATGGCTTGGGTTGATCAGTGTCACTGTCACCACTACAAAACTTTCTCTGTCTACAAAGAGTTCGGCTAATAGTTCTCAAATTAAATAAAACACAAAAGATAATCTCCCATCTCAGAACACACAGTATTTGATATTGCAGACCAGGGAGCCTGCATTCTCCCGGAACCATTCTTTCTACCTTGGCAACAGAGGCATTTTCAAATAAATATAAATTCCAATAGGGGCAGTGCCAGGACCCAGTTGTGACCGAGCCACCAGCCAAGCCAGTGGAGTTACTAAGAATGATCTCTTAAGGAGAGAACTAAATGTGAAAACTATGTAATGCCTGAACTTCACTCATAAGCATGGTTTTCTCTAGGATTGGGGGTGAATCACCTAATTTCAAATGCCTGAATGTATTCGAGAGTCAATCCCTGCCCCTCGGGCTTCTCTTAGGAAGTATGAGATGGGCCAAAGGGCTCTCCTGGAGGTGCCTCAGAGGAGATGCCTCCCCACGTCTGTGTCTCCTGTTTCTTGTCCCCTTTGCAGATGCAAACATGCCACAAAATGGAGCGAGACGACTGTGAACCAGCTTTGCAGCTGCTTCATTACTCTACTAATATCAATATTCATTTCTGTAGGCTTCCTTTTCCAGAGCATCGGGCCGGAGGTGCAATTTGTACAGACCCTGGTGTTTGGGAAGGGGATTTGTGAACCTGCTCAAAGGTCCCTCCCCTGCCTCTTCCTCCATGGCATCATGCAAGACTCTAGTTCAAACCCGAGGCGGCAGGCAGAGAGGAGGGGAAGCAGTCAGGCCACTTTTCACAGGCCAAATTGCAGAGGCTGAAAAAAAAAAACCAAGTACCTGGGTATCATGTGCCTGCCTCTCTGGTGTTTTTGCCGCCAATTTCCCACTTGGCCACATGTGCACATTTAATTAACGATCTGCTCGTCACCTCCTGCAAGTCATTAATAATGATGCTGTAGATATCAGCCCATCTCAGAGCCTGCCAGAAGCTTGCCACTGGCCACCATCTCCCAGGCAGTCCACAGCCGCCCACCGGCTGCTCACGTGGCCTCCCAGCCAGGTTTCGATCCATGAGACACAGCTCAGAACCAGCTCGGTTGAATTCATCTTTCAAGTGAGATTTCCGGATGCATCCATTTCATTTCCTTCACCCACTAATGTTGTGGAGGGTTTTTTTTTTTTAATTCTATTAAAAAATGCAATTAAATTTGTCTCATGGAATTTGCTCTTTAAAAATCCAGACAGCTGCTTGCTCATGGTGGCATTATGCTCTTGATTCTTACGCATTTTTTTCTTCGTCTCCATTCCATTACTTTACTGAGGATTAAAGACAGGCTTACCAGATGGCAAATGCCAGGATCTCTTCCCACCCCCACCTCCCATTCGGAAGACTAGTATCATATCAGCCATAATACATACCCCAGGTTCCTCTGTGCGGCTCTTGGAAGAGACAGCAATTGTTTCATTTAAATTCATTAGCTAATGCCCAAAACCCAATGAAAGGGCAGGAGGTTAGGAATGAGAAAACCTAAGCACTGCTCACAGGAACTTGCTGGAAATGCTGCAACCGGTCTCTCCCCCGTGCCTCAGTTTCTTCATCTCTCCCACCTCACTTGCTTCCTCCACCAGCTCTCAGCCATAAAGCACTCGTTAGGCTGGGAAGCAAATGAGGTAATGTCTGTGGCAAGATGGTTTGTGCGTTTCCAAAGAAAGACACCATATAAAAAGCATTCTGATTGCTAACAGTCAGAGATGCTGAGGATTTGGCCTGGCTGGCTTCATAAACTATTTAACTGCCTGCTTCTTGCAAAAACTATTTTTATCAGTTAATTACACATTTTTCTTATTAAATAACAATGTCAAAGCATTTCTTGCTCATTTTCTTGTCATGATTAATTTAATCTGCCGTCCTTTATTAAAAGTCCAGTTTTCCTTCTCTCGTCTTATCCACCCTGATAGACTAGTAAAAACCCCACGACCATTCAACTTCTCTGATTAACATTAACCCATTCTACTTCTGTTCTTTTCTTTTCCCCCAATCTCTGAGCAGTCTCTTTCACAGGAATGTGTGTCTGGTGTCTAAGGAAGCACCAAACTCTAAAAAAAAAAAAGGACATTGCCCTAGTGAATGGCTTCCCTTCTCTTTTCTTGGGCCCTCCACCGACAGGAAAATTCTCAGAGGCAGACCAGATTTAAAGGCAGCCCTGGGTCATATCCTTCCTGAGAAGAAATAAAGTCAGACAGAGAGAGCACTGGTCACATTTGATTTCAAAACAGACACACATGTGATGTGCCCAGGATTTGGAGGAAGGAGAAAGAAGAGAAATATCAATGCCAATGGCATTCACCACACTGTAAGACTCTTTCCTAACATTATTATTATTATTTATTATAAATACTGATTATTGAAATAACATTAATAATATTATTATGATTATATGCTTAAACCCTTGACATGGAAAGGGGACATAAAGGCATTATTATTCTGTGGTTCGTGCTATTGCTTGCACTCCCAGAGAGACACTAGAATTTTGAGAAGAGAAACCACAATACTTGAGGCAAAGTAGTTAACCACAATAATTACAGTTATGATAACAGAAAAAGTAATTTCATGCGTTATTATTATTATTATTATGACTATTATTTGCCACTTGTGGTAGTAGGCAGCCTCTACAATGGCTGCCTCTTGATATTCACTTCTCGGTGTAATCCCTTCCTCTCGAGTGTAGGCTGGACTTATTGATGCACTTCTAATGAATAGGATTCCCCATAAATGATGAGGTGTCACTTCCAAGGGTGAATTACACAAAATCTTCTTTCTTGGATACCCTCTCTCTCACTTTGCCAGCCACCATGGGGTGAGCTGCCCTGTGATGAGGCCCAGGTGACAAGAGCTTGAGGCAACAGCCAGTGAGAACTGAGGCCCTCAATCCTATGGTGCATGAGGAAGAGAATCCTACCAAGAATCAGGCAAGTCAGCTCAGAAGCAGACCCTCCCTTCAGCTGAGGCTCCAGATTAGACTGCAGTCCCAGCGGACAGCTTGATTGCAACCACATGAGACATTTTGAGAGAGAAGCACTCAGCAAATCCACACCCATATTTCTGTATCCGACAGAAACTGTGTATAGTAAATGTTTGGCTTTGTTAAGCCACTACATCGGGGGGTAATTTGTTACTCAGCAGTTGGTAGCTAATACATGACTCTTCCTATAGCACAGTTCATCTAGAAGTAACACTACCTGTGGATGGGAGGGAGACACACAACATGATGAGGATGGGAGAAAAAATACTCTGCTTCCCTATCCTTTGCCCATGAAATTATTAATCAACCCAAGCCCTTTTTCTTGCTGGATGTGATCTTGAAAACTTCTCAACAGAACTCTCCAAACAGCCATCCCCAATTAGTTAGTTTGACAGATGAGAGAAAATCTATCTGCAGACCCCTGAACAGTGTAAAGAAAAGACTCGGAGTTAAAAAGACCTGATTTCTACTTATAAGAAAAGAGACTTTGGGTGACTCACTTATACTCTCTGAGCTTCATTTTCCTCTTCAACAAAATGAAGCTAATCTCTCTGGGTACTCTGAGGTACAAGGAACACAATACTCAAGTAAGATAGCCTAAGAAAGATTCCTCTTCCTTCCAGCTGGCCATCTTCAGTATGTTGGCATCTCCCCTTATGGCCACAAGATGGTTATATCAGCTCCAAGCTTCACGTCCTCCCAAAATAATTCCCCCAGGCATGAAAAGGAAGCATTCTTATCTCTTGATCTATACCTGAGAAATGATTTCTTCCCAAAAAAATCTCCAGGAGAATTCCCCAGACATCACATTGATCAGACCTGGCTTGCATGCCTACCCCAAAGCACTCACTGTCTAAGGGGATCCAGATGAACCATGATCAGCTTAGACCATCCCCATTTCACCTCACCTACAGCAGATGGCCACCCAGAGAAGAAAAGCAGAAGCAGAATTTGAGCTTCGCTGCACACAAAATGAAGAGGGAAAAGTTAATTCTGGGTAAATGTGTTCACATAGGCCCGGTTATGCTGGAATATAACATATATGATGGCTTAACCCAACAAAATCTTCTATCTCACTCATACTACATGCTCAGTGCAAGTCAGTCAGGGCCAGGCTGACAGAGGCTCCACTTCACCAATACAAGACCTGGGGACTGGCTGTAGTAGCAGAGAAAAGCTGGAGTGGACTTTCCTACCATGTCACTTTACTCACTTTTTTTTCTTTTTTGGCCAGAACTAGTCATGCGACCCCACTTAACTACATGGAGGCTGGAAAGTCTACTCTTTCTTGTACTGGAAGGAGGAAAAATGGAACAGGAATGGTTTTGACCCTAATAGACAAACAAGACTGTTTGCAATAGAGCCTTATCTCCTCATAAGATTTTAGAAGGTTCAAATGAGACAATGTATTTATTCATTTCTCAAACATTCACTGAACACATAAGATCTACCAAGTACTGTGCTGGAAGAGCTCAATAAGACATGATCCCCACCCTCTTCACAGATACAACCGTTGAGAAGATAATCCAACTTCTAAATCTGAATGTCAACCAAAATTTATTTGCCTTTTTCTTCCTCTTCCAGGTCTTCAGTGCTCATGTCATGTATCTTGTGTTCCTATTATTGGTTTTAATTTTGTCTTCCTGTTGTTGGTCCCAAAGTCTTCACAACATTCTCAAGAGGAGTGATGGTCAGAGAGGACCATCATTAGTCCCCATGAGGGGACTAATCTGGAGTGGCAGTGTCCAGGGATATGCAGCAATAGTTAGCAAGACAACTCTGTAGGCAACTCAAAACCATCCTCTTCTCATGGAAAAATACTCCATGAACTCAGCTTTCACAATGCTAAAAGAACCAGCCGTTACCTTGTTTCTTTCCAAATCCCTTTACATGTGGCTCTGGGCCTCATGAGAGAGAAGAGATTCCTGCTTGCGCCAGTTCTTATAGTTCACTTACTTCCCTCCTCCTTTGGTCAAACATTATTGCTGGCTTCACCCCTCTCCTGAGTACCAACTTCATCAGGAAGGTACCCTTATGTTGTTAGGGTTGGTTTATCTGCAATTACAGAAAGACTTTGAAATTGCAATGGCTCATACAAACTGCTTGCTAGGATTGCCTACTCAACTCGGGTCTCTATGGAAGGTCTTCTCCACGTGGTCATCGGAGACTCGAGCTGACAGTGGTTTTGCATTTTCAGCCACGGCTTCTAGGCTTGCCCTGGGCATTGACAGCCCCACAAACCACAGAGGAAAGATCATGGACAGTCCGCAAGGGAGATTTTCAGCAGGGTGAGTCTGGAAACAGCATCCTACATTTCTGCTCCTAATGCCATGGGAGAGAACTCAGTCACATGACCACACCTAATTGCAAGGGAGGCTGGGAAATGTAATTTAGTTATGTGCCCAGGGAGAAAGGAGAACAGATTTTGGTGGACAGCTAGCAATCTCTCCCACACTCACCCACACAACTTCCTATTTTTCAACTTGGCAAAAGCTGAGTTCATGGAGTATTTCTATACAGCATTATATTCTTTGGCCTGCCAAGGCAATGTTCTTTCTGGAAGAGGATTTACAAACCTCACGATGCAATTGATGGGCAGAGACCTAGCCTGTGGTTTCCCTTCATCTCAATTCTCAATCAGGTCCTCCAATCCTAGACATAATCTTGAAGATAGAAAGTGATCTAGACATTTCTCACTTAGGTACAAGCCAGCAGATGTTCCTCCCTATGAGAGTATCATCCTTTTCCAAGTAGTAACAAAGGGAGAAAGTCTTATGTGAAACACATTTCACCAGCTATCAGACTTTGGGAGAGGTGCTTCTCCAAGCATCTCTCATTCACTCATTCACTGAACAAATATTTATTGTCTACCCAGTGTGTTTATCAGGCACTCGATTAGGCATTGGCGGTAAATACACTGAGGAGCCAGGTTGACATGATCTGCTGGACCCTATAGTCTAAACCAAAAGAAGAAAGTACATAGAAATATAAAGTCAATATATATAGTAATAAGTAATTATAAAAGAAAAATTGGGGCAAAGGCAGAGAATACCAGCAGAGGCAGGTGGGGTGACAGGTAAGTTAAGATCTGGAAGGTACTAGCCTTGCAAAAGAGAGAGGAGGAGGCGGCAAGCACTCCAAGCACGGGGGCACAGCATGTGCAAAGGCCATGGGAAGGGAAAGAGTCTGGCAGGACTGAGGAACAGAAAAGCACCTGGGGTGGCTGAAAATGAGGAGGGAAGACTTGGCAGGAGATGAGACTGGAGTAGTGGGCAGGGCCAGATCATGAAGAGTTCTAGAGGTCTTGACGTGGAATTTGAATTTGAATCTGAATAAAACAAGAAGCCATCTGGGGCTTTAAGTTGTGAAGGGACATGATTGCCAACCGCATTGGCCTGCTACGGCTGCCATCACAAAGTACCACAGACTGCGTGGCTTGAACAACAAAAACGTGTTGTCTCACAGTTCCAGAGGCTGGAAGTCTGACATCAGATATCCACGGGGCTGGTTCCTGCTGAGAACTGTGAGGGCAAATCTGTTCAAGACCTCTCTGCCAGCTCCTGGTAGTTTGCTGGCCACCTTTGGCATTCCTTATAGATGCCACTCTCCCTGGGTCTACACATCATCCTCAGTCCCAGGGCATCTCTTTCTCTCCACGCGGCGTTCCTTCTATAAGGGCTCCAGTTGTACGGGAGAGGCATCCACCCTACTCCAACATGAATGACCTCATCTTAACTAATTATGTCTGTAATCACTCTACTTCCAAATAAGGCCACATCCTGAAGTGCTGGATTAAAACTTCAGCATATGAATGGGGATAGGGACAGACTTCAACGCCTAACAGGAACCTGGGAAGATTTACATACACTCTGCTCTGCTCATTATAAATGAGAGATGATGGAGTTAGGGTGGAAGTAGAGAAGCAAGATGGGGGGCTGGCGTCATTGTTGCCAAGGTGAGAGGTGATGTTTGCCTGGTCCAGATGTCCAAGGAGATTTAAGATATATTTTGTTGATAAAACTAGCATGACTGCTGAGAGATTGTATTTCATTGGTGAGGGAAAGGGGTAGATCAAGGATGACTCTTTTTTCTTTTTTTTTTTTAAAGGATGACTCTTAAGTTTCCAGCTAGAACAAGAGGAAGACAGGGATACAATTTGGGAGAGGAGGAGGAGCCGGAGGACAGACGTGTTTTGGGGTGGAGCCCCATGGCTTCATTTTGGATGTATTAAGTTGAGATATGTATGAGCCATCCAAGTAGATAAACCACGTAGGCAGCTGTCTGTAAAAATCAAAGGAGAAATCCGGGCTAGAGATACAACTGTGGAGCCGTCAGCATATAGTATATTTAAAATCACTCAATATGGTTGAAGGAGGGAGTTCCCCTCTTCTAGCACATCTTGTCCCCCAGCAACCCCAGCACCACCAATGTCTTTTATCTTGGTGTTTCTGTGGAGTTGCTCAGGCCTACCAGGGGGGGATTGAACTAGAGATTTAGAGGCTTTGTTGCTCCTTCCTGAAGGCTGCAGAGGGCTAAGAATCCTGTCTAACGTGCCAACCCCTGATTGTTCCACCTCACTCTCTACACACATTCTATGGATCCTCGGTTTCTGGAGAAGATGAAGACTGTGTTCCCGGCTTTCTCAGGTTTAAACAAAGCGTTCATCATCTACGCCCAAGAACACCCACCTGGCCCAACGTACGTGTCCACCCAAATCATACGAACATTGGTGAACATGCATACACACACCCTGTCCCTTCAACAGAAATGACCTAAACTTTGTGAGGTTCACATGTCCCTAGAGATGATCTCATTTGCCTGCTTCAAAAGCGCTTTGGTCTGCACAGCCTGTAGCAGCAAATTTACACTTCAAAAAGCAGACAGCTTTTTCCACATCTTATTCACTTAATGGGTGAGAATGTAAAATTAGTTCCGTTGCTGATGAGGACCTTGAGCCAAATGAAAAGTGTTCATTTGTCAGCACAGACTTACAGCCTGAGACATGATTATATAGCTAATCCAATAATGGGTTTTGATGCCGAGCATTTATTTATATACAGTATGTCTTGTTATCTGTTGATAATCAGGACCTACAATTTACTCTTTCTTGTGCGCGTAGTGTAAAATAGCAACATCTCCCAGACATATTGCATTTAAGTACCAACATGCGAACACATACAAAAAGTGCCATCATCAGCAAAATATTTTATTTGCTTTCTTTTAAAAAAGAAAAAAAGAGAGAGAGAACCAGTGCTTGAATTCGGGCTTTTATATTTTTAAGCATAAATAGTAAATAAAGTCTGAGGTCTCTCACAGGACTATCTGAGGGTAAAAAAAGAGCTCTGAAAACAAGGTTTCTTTTATCGTCTAGAACCACCCTAGTCAAGGGATTTCTCCTTCTTGTTCTCCAAAAATTCCATCTGCAGGTCAGATCCTACACACATTTTTACATGTAATGATATAAGCCAAAAAGATGTGTCAAGAAAATCTTCACAATGCCTCCACCTGACTCTGGGTACCTGAATCTTACAAACACTCTGCTGGTTGCAAAGATGCACATTATCACCGGGTGAGCGTGGAAACTGTAATAATTATCACAAGCAAACCTTTCCTTAAAACTCAGTCACTTAAAATTAAATATAAAACCACCACATTTCTATAAACTCTTCCAGAGACTACATACCGCTACACTATATTGTTTCTTGCCCCGTGGATGAATGTAAATGTCTATCACTAAAATATAGGGACACTTTCGGCCTAATATAAACATAAAATGCATAAAATCCAACATTTAAAACAAGCAGGCATTTTTATAGGTATCGTAGAGTATGATGCATTGTAACATATTCTCGCTATAATAAAGCCTATGGGAAAGAAAAGGCACACCAGGATTAAGTATTCTGTTAATTGCAAATGTGTAGCACACCTGCAAAATCTGTGAAAAATCCTACAACACTCGGAGAAAGTCAGTGTAAGTTCCTTTCCATGCTACCATCTCTCGGATGGGCCTAGAAAAGTCGAGAACAAATGCAGGGAGGGGGGCATCAGAGAACCGATGTGTCCGCTTGCCACTTTACCCCACTTAGCGGCCTCTGACCCAAATGAAGCTCAAAAGACCGGTCAGTCTGTGATATATGAGAAGAAAGGGGGGCAAAGCGCACTTTTTTAAAGCTGAAATTTATTCCGCAATAAATGCTTCAATGTTGGTGAGACATGATGTTTTATTGGATTACACTGGTTTGCTTAAGAAATCACGTCGGGGATACCAAAGCTTGCGGTTTTGTGGGTAATGCGTTTGTAATGTGAGGGCTTTACACTGGAAGAGTGTTGGAGAAGGATAACAAGGCAAATTAGGAAGTGGCTAAATGCATGCAAATCTATATGATGGTAATACTTGGCCGCCTAAGTCCAGGAGATTTTTGTGGTGGTTGGTTCACCTAGGCTGGATAATTCATTAGGTTTTCGACTCGGGGAAGGAATAAATGAATATAGCATACATTACATTCTTACTTTCGTCTCAGAAACAAATCTTCCTTGTACCAGCCAGTGTCATCTTCAGAGTTTTCCTTATATTAAACACCTCAAGAAAAATGCACCTCGGTAAGATTTACACTTTATTACTCTAATGATTCTACAAACACTACCACAATGTGATGAAAGGCAGAGCAGTCCCGGACTGATTGAGAGCTAATAAAAATCAGTACTGAAAACTGGAAAGAGCACCCTTATCATCTTTCTTTCATTTAGAGCTGATTACTAGGGGATTATAATGCAATCACAGCTATGTGTGAGAGGTAGCTATGGGAACCAGTTTTAACTGTTTATCTAGCCAAAGATCTTAATTTAAGTTTGAACACTCTGATTCATTTATATGTAAGACACCAAGGAGACAAAATGCAGAAGAAACAGATGCGCACTTGTTCTTTCCATTTAACTTCATAAGCTACCAGCCAATTTGTCTTTCAGGGACAAAATTAATTTCTGATGACAATGTGAGCAAGTAATAAACTAGAAGTTCCTGTCCTGGGAAACTTGTTAATGCCATGTAATGTTCTGGAGTTATTTAGGAGGGGGAGAAAGAGATTTGCTCCTGGAGTTACGGGGACGTCTGCAACAAGCTTGCCTCTGTCCCAGCTCCTAGTCACTCCTGCGGAGGTTTATGACACCTTTTCTAGAGGTCGAATTGGGAAAGTTCAAAAGAAACCACGACACTTACCATGTCGTCTTTCCTACAGAGTATTTTTAAGCTGCTCATTTTCCTTCATATTCTCTCCCATGATTCAGAGCTGTTCATGGCCCAAACCTCCTGCTCGTTGCTTCCCAGCTCTGGCACAGGGGTGAGGCAACTGGAGAAGAGATGAAAATGAATCCCAGGACCTCCTTCATGGAGCCCCTGTTGCAATGAGAACACAGCCCCTTGCACAGAAGAGCAGTCCATGAAAAGCTCCCCGCCATGGCCAACACTTCACAGAGGACCTGGGAGGTGTGCAAGGAAGTCCCAGCGCAGGGACTACATGTGCTGACCCCCTGCCATGGGGAAAGAAGGGTGCCCGCACCTCTGACAAAGCGCATGCACATCTACGCTCAAGTGGAAGTGGGGCCTCCAAGCGGTCTGAGAAGCTAGCTATGCCCTCCCGGCAGTGATAATAACAATAATAATGGCCATAATAATAAAAGATCATATTTATTGGGATGCCTGGGTGGCTCAGAGGTTGAGCGTCTGCCCAATTTGGCTCAGGTCATGATCCCGGGGTCCTGGGATCAAGTCCTGCATCAGGCTCCCCACAGGGAGCCTATGTCTCTGCCTCTCTCTGTGTCTCTCATGAATAAATAAATAAAATCTTTAAAAAAAAAAAAAAAGATCGCATTTACTAAACACTGTATACCTGGGAATAAGGTGGACACTCTACACAGAGTATCTCATTTAATCAGCACAGCAATCCTTGTGGATGTCGTTCCAGGGCCATTTTATAGGCGAGAGAGCAGAGTCCCATAAACATGAGCTTGCCCCACTGTCACGGCTAGCGAGCAGCAAAGTCACCATCAAAACTCAGTCTGTCAAACTCCAAAACTTCTATTTTCCAGCACTCTCCTCGGGCAGACCTCGGCAGTCTTATTCATCTTAGCCGGTATTCTTTTCCCATCTCATTATGCATCCAGGGTTTTTTTTTTTTTTTAGTATCTCTGGCCTGTGTTGGTCCCTTAATCCTTGGCGTCTGTGCTCTGTCTTCCCCGCGATCTCCCCAGCCTGTATTTTTCTGCTCCCCGGGGGACCCCCCACGGCATAATGGATGTCCATTAGTGTGTTTTCAAAACCCCGCTCGCTCCCATCCTCTGACAGTTTTCATATGCTCCACATGAAGGATCCTTTTCCAGAAATACTTTTGAAGAAAGTCTAAAGTAAGCTGAAAAGTATTACATTTTTCATCTCAACAGGGAAATGGATTTAAGAAAAGGAGAGAAGAGCCTGCAGGTCTTTCAGATTTTAAAAAGAATTCAACACACTGCTGCATTGGCACTGGGAACATATCTAGCACGGAAACCAAGAGAGCATCTGCATTTACACGCCCAACGCTTCCCTGCGTCCTTGATCACGATAATGACTTCAAGTTCGCTGGGCCTTTCATCCAGAGGGCCCGGAGCAGCTCCCTCCACCGCCAAGGCTGCGGCTCCCCCAGGGTGAAGGGGGTACAGCCTCACTGGGGAAAACCGAAAAGCACAAGTGAGCACTGTCCATGCTATTTCCAAAGGCAACTAAAATAACAGTCGGACTGTCCGTATACTTAATTGCCCCATCTGGAACTCGGCACAACAAGGCAGTCCCGGAGAAGCCTTCCACCAGGCGTCAAGAGCAGTACATGAAAGAGGGGGAGTGCTCTCAGGGCCTAGAGGAAGCCTTGCCCTGGGAGCACCAGGACATTTTACTAATTGCCCTATTTCCGGTTTTTAAAACCATGTCAGGCACCTGGGGAGGGGGGTGCATTCCTTAGGACAGTTCTCACATGCTCCCTGTGGTCCTCAGGAGTCTGTGCCCCGGGTCTGGTGAGAATGAGGAAGAAAGACAGGACGGGCTAGTCTGCGGTTTGGGGAAGGCTGAGACCTAGCACAGAGCTGCCTCCTTTACCAAGCACAAGCCACCGATGGTGTAAGACAGAACAGGGATGGCAGGCTGTGCTCAGTGGGTTCTAGAATCCAGGGTCAAAGGCAGACTCACTGTCAGCAGGACATGGGGCTGGAGTTGCCCTACTAGCCATGGGGTGAACTGGCCCCCAGCTGGTCATTCATGTGTTACCTACATGGGCTGGAGCATCCACCTGGAACCCTGCCCCCCCCTTCACTCCTTTTCCACTGCCAACATTCAGCTCAAGTGTCCTCTTCTCCAGGCAGCCTTCCTTGGATGCCCTGAAGTTGGCCTAATGGTTTCCTTTCTGTTCTTTTATAGCATCTCATACAAATCTTGTTGTATAATAAATAGGCATCAGTTATCGAACGCTTACTGTATACCAATCCTCATGCCAAGCACTTCACACATAAATATCTCTTTTCATCCTTGCAGTCATCCAAAGTACGAATATCCTCATTTTATCAATAAGAAAACCGAGGTCTACAAGATTAAAGTCTCACAACTAGCAAATGGCAGAGCTGGGATTTTTTTCCCGTCCCCCCGAGCCCAGGCTCTTCCCCCCTGGTTTCAGCACTCTGCCCCCATCCATCCCAGGATCCCCAGCACTCATACATTCCCAGCATTTATAGACACAGGACACACACTTGTTGAGCTAAAACACCGCTGGGCAAAACTTACGGAGATCTCCCTCACCTGGACTGGGGTAACCGGAGTAAACTGGCCTTGTTAGCCTGACAACCAGTTGACTGTTCTGATTAGCCTGTGTGGCAACAGAGCTGTTTTGGTGTTTTTTGTTTTTTTTCCAAAAAAAAGAAAAAAAAAGAAAAGAAAAGAAAGGCAGAAGCAGTTAAGCAGGGTCCTTGGTGTCATGCTGACACACCAGAAAATGTGTCGTCTTCCTGAACTCAGGTGTTCTTTTCGCTGAATTCAGTCAAACCAGTTCTGCGTATTGACACGGAAGGTGTAACTCAGAGCGAGTTAGTTGTTAGGCATCACTGCATAATCACTTCTGTCGCCCACCGCGGTCCCTCTCCATCAGCGGTGCTGCCACCACCACTGTGGCAGCAGCCGCGTGTTTCCCTGGAGAGTCAGTGTGGCCCAGCGCTCTGGGTGCAAGGGCTGGGACAGGAGAGTCCACTCTCCTTGGGATGACAAGAGTTCTTTGGGTCCGACAGACGGGCAGCCCTGCTCGTCCTTCTCCTTCCTTCTCCACACCCAGGAGTTCAAGCCAGTCTACTTCATCTCCGTAAAGGGTCTCCCTTCCACCCTTTGTCCCTGCCGCTGCCCCAGCCCAGGAAGTATTCTCTGGCCTTCTGGTTCCAATCGATCCGGATCTTTCCACATGTCCTCACCAAATTATTCCACCGCATGGCTTGTTTGCTGTCTCACCCCTCCCTGCACTCAAAAACTATGTGTGGCTCCCACTGCTTTCAGATAAAGTCTGAAGTCGATAGACATCCAAACCCTTCACCACCTGGCCTTCGCCTACTCTTCCCAGCCTGTCTTCCACTATTCCCTCACTCGACTCCCTGAGCCACTCAGCTTTCTCCTCTCTGGGCCCCTGCGCTGGGCCCTTGCCCATCCACTTACACCCTGCCTCTTCTTCAAGGCCCAGTCCCGGGGCTTCCCACTGTCTAGAATCCCCAGAGACCCTTCTCAGAGTCTCATGCACTTCCTGTCTGTTTTACAGTCACTGATTTTGTACATCCTACTGTGGCCAAACATTCTGATTTAATTTTGTGGATATTTGCATCCAACATCCCCGGTGAAATTACAGGCTCCTTGACGGCAGAGACCATCTTTCTCGTCTACTTCTGCTCCATGAGGACTTAGGCCATCCATGTTTTAGTGATGGCTCCAACACCATTTAGCCATTTTTGCCATCTGCGAACTCTATCCCAGGCATAGCAGACTCCTTGTAATTCCCCAAATGAGCCATTTCTCCTCTTATTTCCAGGTACTCGAATGAGATGTTCCTTTTGCCTGGAACTTTTAACAGCCCATACTGTCCCTCCCTCCAGCTGCAATTTTCCTAGGACAGGACATGGTCTCAGCTCAGATGTCTCGGCTTCTAGAACGTCACCCCTCATCCTGCAAGACCAGATGAGTGTTGGTTCACCTGACAGCTGTGTTAGCTCCAATCAGGTTGTCATGCCCCATCAGGTTGTATTACTTAAGACTCTGGTTATATGTAATGGAAAACCAACTCAAACTAGGGAGAAAAGAGGGAATTTATCATCTTGGGTAACTGCAATGGCCACGCAGAGCAAGACTCAAAGTATATGGTCAGTTTACTTTCTCTCTTGGTCTCTCCTTATTCTCTTTCTCTTTTTCTCTATCTACTAGCTCTGCTTCACCCTGTATGGGCCTCATCCTCCATGCAGCAGAAAGTAGGGGGGTGAGGGTGGGTGTGAGGGAAAACCTGACTGCAGAGTGTACTGGGTTTACATCATCCTAATGACCTCAGAGGATGCAGAGCTGCCTTCTACTGGCAGCCACATATTAAACCCCAGGGAATTCCTCCCATTGGCCTGGCTTGGGTGTACATGTGTATTTCCTGGATAGTCACTATGGCCATAGGCACATATCACCTGCCCCCCAACTTCCCATGGTGCTGTAGGGTAGAGGAGAACTGTTCTGATCAGTGTTCTCCCCAGAACACTTGGAATTGAAAAAGAGAACTTCCTCATGGGAAGGAGAAGTGTTGCCAGGAAAAAAAGGAAGGGAGGGATGCTAGATAGACAAAATCAATATATGTTCACAACATAGCATCTGTTTGCCTTCTCTACCTACGGAAAGCTACCCTAGGATGTTACTGTGCCTTAGCCACTAGCCATCCCTGCTACCTGGCACATGGAGATACTCAATAGTATTTGATAAATTGTATGAATGAATGAATGTTCTGAGTGCCAAATACCTTGAGTTCTGGATAAGGAAACACAGTGTCATATTCAAAAAGCTTAGGTTTGTAGATGGTGGCCATTGGCTGCTGCTTTGCTTTCCCAGACAATGCAATAGTGGCTGCAAATGGATTCTTGGACGATTGGTGTTGGCTGCTCAACAAATTCATGAAGCGTCCAAAGAAGGGCCCAAAGCTTAGCTTAGATCTGGCAGGATATGGACTGAAGGTCAGCCACCTACCCTCTTACACCCTAGTTCATTCAGTACAAAAAAACATCCAGAGCAGCATTTTATCAAGGAAGAGGACAACAGGGGAGAAGCTACGGGAAAATCAACAAGAAGACTTCTTCACTTCTCACCTGATGAGAGTAAAGAGCGTTAGGAAGTGATTTGCTTTATCTGACCATCCTGTTAAGTATATGCACATTGTGTAAAAATAATTCCACTCAGTGATTGTTCTCTAAGTGTCATATATTCCTACTAGATGGCAAACTTTTCAAGAACCTTATCTTTATCTTCATGTACTCCTACCAGTGACTGACCCAAAAAAGTCTCACAAAGAGGAAGCTGGAACTAAAGAACCCATTTGAAGTTTTTACAAACCTAACTTTGCAAACCTAGATCTGAAGAGATCTTGACTTTCACCATCTTGATTGATTCATTGCTTCCCAAAAAAACTTCATTTATATTGCTGGAGTTATTTTATCTCTTTATAGGTTCTATAATTAAGGTAAACAAACATGCTTTTTATAATCTATTTGAAAATGTGGGTCTTACCCATTTTTCTGTCATCTGCCAAGAGCTTGGAGTCTTTCTAATAGTTTAGATAGCAGAATATAGCAAATGTAGTGATCATACCCAATGGTGCATCATTAAATAATTTTGGCCAAACATACACATACACATGACCTTGAAAAATAAGTTCCTTTAGAATCTCTATGACAAAAGAAAGTCACATTCTTAGTCTTGGAATGCTCACAAGGAATTTGAAAATAAACTTTAAATTTTAATTCCTAAATTTGTTACAGTTTTTGATTTATCACTAAATAAAGCTTGCTATCAAATAGTTGCTGATATTATCTATTTTACTTCCCAAAGCCTCTGTTAACATTATAACCTAAAATGGCAACTTTTTAAAAAAAGATTTTATTTTTAAGTAATCTCTCCACCCAACATGGGGCTCAAACTCCCAACCTTGAGACCAAAAGCCATATGCTCCACCACCTGGGCCAGCCAGACACCCCTAAAACGGTAACTTTTTTTTTTATTAATAAAGTTGATATAATTAAATATTGGCTATCTTTCTGTCTAGTCTTCACATTCTTCTCTCCCCATGCTTCACAACTATAATTCATAAACACATCTTAAGCATATTGTAGCCTTCTCAAGCACAACCTTAATCATGTCCTCTCCTCAACATCTTCTGACTGGGCAAATTCAAATACCTTAGCTGACATTCCAGAACTTTCACAAGGTTCCCACACCGTTGCTTTCAGACCTTTTCCTTCCCTGATACAACGTGGGCATTCTGTGCTTTCATCACCTACCCATCCACCATCCACTGCACACAGCAACCTCTCAGCCACTCTTCTCCACCAGTCTAACTCCTATTCTTGCTTCAAAAGTCATAGGACAGTAGCCCCCTTATCTGTGGGGGGATACATTCCAAGCCTCCCAATAGATGCCCAAAACCGCCAGAACCAAGCCTGATATGCACTATGTTTTTTTCCCAATACATACATACCTATGATGAAGTTAATTTATAAACGGGGCACACTGAGAGATTAAGAACCCTAACTAATAATAAAGTAGAACCATTATAACAATATGCTGTATAAAAATCATGTGAATATGGTCTCAAAGTATCTTAATGTATTGTACCCACTCTTCTTGGGATGATGTGAGGTAATTAAATGCCCACATGATGAGATGAAGTGAAACTGATGACCTAGGCATGTGAAACAGCGTTAGGCTACTGTTGACCTAAGGAGGATTATCCACTCTTGCACAGTGGTTGGCCTCAGGTAACTGAAATGGTGGAAAGTGAATCTGCAAATAAAAGGAGGCTTCTGTATGTTTTACAGGCTCGAGCTGCCCTCCATGAGTCCCCCAGGCCTACAGACAGCCCTGCCTATGAAATCGGGACCTTGGCAGGCTGGCCTCAGCCTTAGCACTGAGGTACTGATGGGTGACCCACTCGCTGTTGCCCCGAACTTTTTTTTTAAGATTTTATTTACTCATCTGAGAGAGAGAGAGCAACACAGACAGCAAGAGAGAGCGTGAGCTGGGGAGAAGAGAGAAGCAGGGTCCCCGCTAAGCAGGAAGCCCGACGAGGTGGAGCTCGATCCCAGGACTCTAGGATCATGACCTGTGCTGAAGGCAGACACTCAACCGACTGAGCCACCCAGGCACCCCGCCCCTAACTTTTTCTGCATCTGTTTCCTCCTTTGCTGGGTAATGAGTATATTGAGGAAAGGAATCTTATATTTGTTTGCATTCCCTACAGCACTTAGCCCAAGACTGTCGCAGTTTTTCAACATATACTTCACTTTTTTTTTCAATTGCTGATGCTTTTCTCACATGTCCAAAGAACATTAGAAGACACAGTCCTCTATTTGAAACTACTTCACTATTCCCTCTGAAATTCAGGATAGGTGTGAACTCTGAAGACAGTGGACCAGAATGGAGTTTCAGTGAAGAAAGTTCTCTCCTGAGAATTGATTCCTTCACAGAGTATTGGGTTCTGAAATGTTTTAGGGAAGGAGAGGACAGCGTAGAAAAGGCAGTAGTCTCCTAAATGGATTTTTCAGTATTACTTTATGGTTTACTTTGAGATGGTGTTATACTCAGGAGAGCAGATACATCCAGATTCAGATTCCAATTCAAAAGCATAGAGGTTTTGAACAGGGAGCTCTGATTTATGATCGTGTCCTGAGCACAAATTTATCTGCCTCCCTTTCCTCCAAAGATCCTAGGGAAATTATAGAAAAGAAATGTTTTGAAAATGAAACATTTCTGGCTTAATGAAACCAAGCCTGTTCAAGAAAAGCGGGATGCCGCATCAGCGGAGGAATAGAGGAATTCATAGAAGTCAGCACATGGGACTAGGGTGACAGAGAAATGAAAAGTGAAGAAAACTGCAAGGAAGTCCTGGACAAGTTCCAAGTTCAGAGGAAACACATGCAGAGCTGGAAGGGGAGGGGGGTGGCGGGTGGGGAGTGAGAAATCATAAGAGCAATTAATTAAAAGAACTACATTTGGAACAGCTGAACCAATGAGGCAAAGCACTCCCCACACCCTATGCTTGCAGATCAGCTAACAATTAATAGCTTTTGCCTTCTGGGTGAAGCCTAGAGAATTATTCCCTAGAGAAGGGGAATGATCCGTCTAGAGCAGGGTCCTTTATTGGGGCTGGGCACTGAGGTAGAAGCAGAGCAGAGCCAGAGACAATTCTGGACTTCTGTAACAGCTGCCAGGGAGAAAACTGAAAAACAAAGCTGCTCTGCCTTGAGTAGGATGACCAGTCATCCTGGGTTGCCCCAAATGTCCCAGCTTATGTTATAAGCCCCACACAATCATTAATAAGCAGCTGTCCTTTTATGCTCAGAAAGGGGAAGAAGCTAAGAGTATATGACGACCACTCTGGGATTTTCTGCAGACCCCAGCTGAAAGCGAAGCGTGGTCCAGGAGGCTTCTGCTGTTTTAAACTGTAAGTTTTATTCTCATTCAGGTATGATCAGGAAATCAGGAAATGGCTGGAGGGAGAGTCCTTGGCTTCTCTTATTCACAGTCCTGAGCGATTCAGAGAGTCCAGGTTCCAGAAGTTCTGCAGTGTCACATCCTCATTTGGGCCCCTCAAAGCCAGGTCCAGCCACATCTGTGGGTGTCACCAATTCCATGGCCTCATCATCCAGTGGCTGGGCAGCCATCCCTCCACTGCTCACAGTGGCTAGGGACAGGCACCAACTGTGCCAAATGTCTTAGTTATTTCTCAGTTTGAATAATAAATTATATAGTCATCCTATCCATGAGTGAAATACACTGGAGCTATATTTCTCAAACCAGAGCCCAGGAACCAGGCACGAAGTCAATCCTGCACAGACTGGTCTGTCTGTGCAAATCATCATCCATGCAGAGGGCTCTGATGTCATTTGTGCAACACAAGACATGGATGTCATGGTATAAGCACAAATGTAAATGTGAGTTCTGACCTTGCTTGCCACACAAGATATTCCAGAGTCAGTAACTGATAATTTATTATTATTTATTTATTCATGAGAGACAAAGAGAGAGAGAGAGAGGCAGAGACACAGGCAGAGGGAGAAGCAGGCCCCATGCAGGGAGCCCAATGTGGGACTGAATCCCAGGTCTCTAGGATCACACCCTGGGTGAAGGCGGTGCTAAACCACTGGGTCTCCAGGATCAGGCCCCAGGCCAAAGGCGGCGCTAAACTGCTGAGCCATCCAGGCTGCCCAGCAATTGATATTTTAAAAGATTGTCATTAAAATGAAAACCAAATTCAAAAATTGTCTTAAAGGACTCTTGGACTACAGAGAAAATATATATGCAGACATATTCTAAGGATTATTAAATATCAAAGGAAATTAAGGGATAAAAAAGGAGAGGGAGCAAGTTACCCTACAGGGAACAGTGATTATACAGAAGATAGAAGATGATTTTGTATAAAAATTCAGTTTCAGGAAACCTCCAAGAAGACAATGGCTCCCATAACCAAAAACAAGGTGCTATTTTTCTCAAAGTGCTCAGAGAACAGAATAAGAATTCTTGAAAAAGAAAAACATAATGTCTAAGTGGGCAATCTGCCTAATCGAATGTGTTATAGATGACAAATGAAAATCTGGCAAACTCCAGGAAATCTCTCAAAATATGGCACAAAAAGACAAGATAGCAACTATGAGGAAAGGGAAAACATTTAAGAGATCAGTAATCAGCTAATGGGAATTCTGGAAGCATAAGACAGAGACTATAGAAGGGAGGAAATAACCAAAGACATGATACAAGAAATGTTTTCTGAACTGAAGACATGAGTCCTTAGATTTAAAATACCCACTAAATGGTGAGCAGCTGGAAAGAAAAACCCATTTTAAGGTACATTCTAATGGAATGTCAGAAATCCAAGGATAAAGAGAAAAATCTCAGATTTCCACAGAAAAAAAAATGGGCGACTCCCAACAGAATAAAGCTTGGGTTTACATGAGATTTCTCATCAATGACACCTGATACTAAAAGGTAAATGCCTTCAAGAGCAGTAATGCCTTTAAGTTCTCAGAAAAATTATTTTAAACCTAGAGTCCTATAGTCAAGCAAACTACAAATAGAGAATGGGGACAAAATAAATATTTGCAGAAATGCAGAGGCCACAAAGTTTGCCACCATGAATTCTAAATGAAAAATAATTACTCAAGATATGGTAAAAACAAACAAAAAAGAGTCAAAATAGAAGGCTACAAGAGATAATAGGAGTGCAGTTGAGCTAGAAGACATGAATAGCTAAAGAGACACTGTGAAAGAATCCATTTGACCTTAAGATACTTAGAAAATTCTCTTTTGAGAGAAACAGGTTGGTGACACAGGCTTAGTTTGTTTCTCTTTAGGTCCAACCACAGACTTCTTGATTTATAGTGAATAATATTTGCACAATCATTGGACTACTTGTGTTGGTTTTTAGTTTTTTTAATCAAATTACAAACTAAGTGCAGAACACATTATAATCACAAAACAAAATGCAAATAGAAATTTTAACAAGGTGAAAATGACATAATCAAAATTGCGAGAAAAAATAAGAGCTTCAAGAGAGTATAGGTAAACTAATCTAATTTTTCATAGCAGGAAATAAATAGAAGTCTAATTTTAATAAATCAAGAAGCAGAGGGGTGAATATATATTAATTAAAATTACAAAGATAGTTTTGTAATAATTAAGTATAACTAACAAAATCTGAGAATGAAGTGGATGAGAAGAAATTAATAATATTACAATTTCCCTAAATACTTCATGTTCCATATCAAGGAGTCCATAAACAGCACCCATAGTGATCAATCCACAGAAGTACACCGTTTTGGGTTATAATGGCAGCTATAATAGGAGTTAAAGACCTAAGAGTGACTTGTTTTATATTACTCCACTTTTTACTATTCTTTACATGTGTTTGCATTACTTTTCGAATTTAAATTAGCTAGTTTAAAAGCTTTGGCTGTGTGCCCTTCACAATCCACAGACACCAAAAGAAGGTATCTCTTTTGAAATACTATTTAGGCAAAGACTAGCCCATCCATCAAATTGGAATTATTCACTTTAGCTATGAGGAAAACTCATCACTGCCTGGGCAGCTTGCTGTCAGTGGGCTGTGTGGCTGAATGAACACATTTAGAAGGCCTAGACCCCTTTCCATAGCCACCTTATGTCCAGCACCCTTCCATATTAATGTAGTGACCAGGACAATCACCAGCCACAGGACGATTCTCATGGTGAGACTGAAGGGTGTTGCATTCTTGTTGTGCAAATATCATCGCACTGTAGTAGATAGGGACAAGGTTATTATCCCCACGTTACAGATGATCAGATAATTTCGGAGAAATTAGACTTGTCCAACACTTAAAGCCGGGTACCCCTACTCCCTCACACTCCCTCAATGTCTCTCAGATGTGAGGAAAGGGTTTTTACAGTGCTCAGGGCAAAGAAGAGAAAAGGCAACAGCGTGTATTTACTGGATGACAATGAGGTAGATGAGAAAGGCATCAAGCTCCACCACCTGTGTATCTGCAAACCATTACAAATTCAATTAACCAAAGTTTGGAAGGGAACAAGAAAATAGCCCTCTTTTTCAGCCTAATAGCTTGATCTCAGCAACAATTTCAAAAACCAAGACATTCTTCTGTAAATTAAAGTGACTCTAGACAAAGTATCTATGACACCCCTTTTTCATGCACTGAAATGAAAACATGTCTTTAGACCTACCCAGTTTATAATTATTCATTGACCAAATATGTAGTTGGTGCATTACCCAGACCTTTCACAATTCATTGTTTTACTTAATCTTTTTAATTGCATTCTTTATTACCCTTTCACCATTCCTACTTTCTGAGATCATCATCACTATTTGCCCCATTACATTTTTTGACTGAAAAAAATTCATTAAGTTTGTGATACTTCTTGGGAATTTCATCTTCCTATATCATGAAACCCCACACATCAAGAAAAGAAAAAATCAATGTTGGAAATAACCTATTCTATTCACAATCATATCAAATTTGAATAGCATTAACTTAACTTGAAAACTTGGGTGGCTCAGTGGTTGAGTGTCTGCCTTCAGTTCAGGGCATGATCCTGGGGTCCTGGGATCGAGTCCAACATCAGGCTTCCCACAGGGAGCTTGCTTCTCCCTCTGTCTCTGTCTCTGTCTCTGTCTCTCATGAATAAATAGATAAAATCTTTTTAAAAATTTCAATCCTTTTCAAGGGAACTTTTTTCTCTTTTTTGAGTGTGAGAAAGTTTTCTTTATCATTATTATGAAAGTTTTATAGTAAAAATAGTTATAGGAATGGAAAGGTAGTACACATATTCTCTAAAACAGAACTGGTATCCTCAAACAAACAAAAAGTCGGCAGTTGCTAAATAGACAAAATTTGCCTAAAAATAAACTGATATACTAATAATAAACTAAGCAGCCAGGGCTTGGTAGGTCATTTTCTGACCCAAGACTCTGTCGTTCCTATCTCCCTTCCACCTGGGGGGATATTGTTGGCTTCACAGTAGAATACTTGAGGGGTCCCTGCAAAATGGACTTTGCCTTCCTTTGCAGTTCTACACCACTTGGCAAAACTGAACAGTCTATGGAGGGTTTAAAGCTAAGGAAAGAGTAAGAGCAGGTGAGATGCCTAATGGTAAAGCTGACATGGATACTGGGTGAAGGAACGTATAAGCTTCCCTTGGTTTGAGCATGGCTGAATCTTGAGTTGGGCTTTCCCAAGGCTAAGGGCTTACAAACAAGAAAGCCAAGGGGCTCCAAGAAGGCATGTTCTTTCCCCCCATAGCCTCTGGGATGAGTTTATCAGGTTGTCTTCTCCAAAATAAATTACCAAAGGAAATGGGCTGGACAAGGAGCAGGAAAGCTTGATGACTAATGAAATTGGAGGAGATGTCTGGAACTTAAGGACCTGCCCAGGGAAAGGAAGTGGAAGGATACTGACATTCACTGAATAATTACTCTTCTGGACATCACTGAGGTATTTTACATACAGCCTCCCAACTGCCCCACAAGCAGAGATTACAGTTTCCATTTTCTAGGTAAGAAAATAAAGACTTAAAGAGGTTTTATAACTTGCCTACTTCAATTGTCTATTACAATGTAACAAACTATCCCAAAATTTAGTGGCTTAAAGCAATAATTTATTATTTTTCACAATTCTGTGGATTGACTAGGGCTCAGCTAGACAGTTCTTCTGATGGTCCCCCTTGAGTCTCACATGGCAGATAGGGCTGGAAGGTCCAAAATGCTCTCTTCCATGACTGGTGCCTTTTTTGGGAAGGGCCACAAGGACAGGGGCAGCTATGACTCTGGGCAGACCAGGCGTCCCTCTTGCCTTGTAATTTTAGGGCCTGTCTCTCTTTACATGATCTCTCCAGGGGGAAAACCAGACTTCTTATGCGAAAGCACAAGGCCTCAAAGAGGAGGAAGCAGAAGCTGCAGATTCTCTTAAAGGCTAGGCTCAGAAATGGCACAGTGTCATGTCCACCATCTTCTTTGGTCAAAGCCAGTCATAAAACTAGCCTAGATGCAGCAGCACCTCTCAAAAAAGAGGATGACAGGAAATTTGCCGCCATTTTTAATCTACCATGCTGCATGAGGTCACACGGACAGCAGACCCAGAATATTTGACTGGCCTTGGTGCTCCTGGACCGGGCCGGTGTGGGATGGGGTTAGTGCTATGCTGAGAACTCGGGGCTGTAAAGTTGTTGGAAGGTGGGGAGGGACACAGGCAAGGACAATGATGAACAGCTGGGAGAGGAACAGCTCCCTAATCTAAGGCTAAGAACCCATTCTGGCCTGAATTGATGAATAAAGTGTTACCCATCCAGGCCAAGGCTTCAGAGCAGACTCGGATCTCCAGAGAAGATTGTAGAATCAATGGCACATCATGCAAGCATTTTCAGGAAACGAAAATGTGTCCCGTTTCCATCTCCACTTGAGGAACCATCAATGGCAGTTGAGGCAGAAAGGTACACAAATGTGTCTGATCCTATCCTGTGGGACACAAAACACTGAATTCACCGTATAATCACACTCTCTCACCTTATATCTTCAGGACAATCCTTTGCTCCAACCACAACTCATTCATGCAACAAATTATTATTATCATCAACTCAAACACTGTTCTGTGGGCTGGGGATACAGGGGTGAACAAAAGAGAAAATCCTGACCTCCATGGAGCTCTACAATTTTGGGGGAAAGTGACAGGATCATGCACAAAATAAACAAGTAAATCATATACTATTTCTTATGGAGATAAAACGGAGCTAGAAGCTGCACTGAGGTGGGGTAGGCAGCAAGTTTATTCAAAACAGAGAAGTCCGAGGAAGCCTCAGAGAAAGTGACATTTGAACAAAGACGTGAAGGAGGTGAGGGAGTGAGCTCTGCTTCTATCTGAGAGAAGAGCATCCCAGACCAAGGGGAGGACAGAGGCCAGTCCCTGAGACAGCCATGGCTGGCCTACTACCTTGTTGAGAACAGGTGGCAAGGGTAGAGACATTCATTCTTTGATCCCTTAATTGAACCATATTTGCTAAATACCTACTGCTCACCAGCATTTCACTCAGCACTGGGTGTACAAAGATACACAGGTCGCTACCCTCAAGGAGCTGACACTCCAGAAGGGGGGGGGGGGACAGGCAAACAAAACCCCTGACATGGCATTTAGAAACATGCTGATGGGTGTAAGTGGCGGCTCAGCAGGCAAGCTGCTCAGCTGAGCTGAAAATGTCTGTTCTCAGTCCATCTGTTGATGGATCAGAGAGACAAGGGTTGTGTTTTGTACTTGAAATAGAATCTGCCCATATCCTCAAATATTACAGAATCATAATTTTTATTAAATGCAAATTTTATTATTGCACTTTAAAGCAAAAGTACTGGGTAAACTGCATAATATAATCACCATATGACTATCACTTTGAATTAGTATTGCAGATACTTCTAACTACTTAATTATTTATTTTTAAAATATATTCCAATATTTTAATTATGTTCAGTTAAGTGTACTTGAATATTTGCGGCACTCTGCATTATTTATATTAGAGAAAAAGCAGCCTAAATCAACTTGCTCTGGCATTCCATAATTTGTGCTTGCACATCTCTAAAATAGATTTATATATAGCTATCAAATGGTTATTCTGGATATGCTATGATTTTAAATTTTTATCTGAATTTTATTTTAATGTACCACAAAAATAAAATTTATTGGTTTCTTTATACTAGTAAGTGTCTTATCTGATTATTCATATTCAATATTTGTGGAATACTAACTAGAGCTGCACTCTCTTCAATTAATACAAATGCGTAGATTTCAAATCACCAGTCCTAACCCCCGGCCCACTCCACCCCTTGCCACGTTCCTAGAAATATTCCAGATTTGAATGAACCAAATTCTCTAGCAGCTCAAGGGTAAAGAGTAAGGGAAACTGTATCAACTTGGAACAACACCATTACAACCAGGGAGAGGGGAGAAATTAGAAGCCCCAAGGGAATTTACTATGCGGCACCAAGGAGCATAGCGTATTACTGCTTATGAGGAAGAAACTGGATAGGGAAGCTTACACAGATGCGGGCTCTGCTATAACTGGCCTGAAAAATAATGAGAGCTGCTTTGTTCTTTGGTATCTGTCCAATGCCTCTCCTAGTTTCTAAATTCATTTAAGAGTGATTTCAGTATAGAGGATAAAAAATATTAAAGTTACAGTATTTCAATAACCCTCTTTATGTCGTATAAATCCAATGGACAGACGCCCACTAAAGAGATTACAGTTTGAATACTTAATCCCAATTTGGATGTTTTTAAACAAGGCAAACCTGGCCTTAAATGCGATGTGTGCAATTTAGCTAAGTATAAAATATTAATGCACAAACATGACTATAAATACAGCCAGGGAATCTGGCAGGTGGAAGCCACCCAATACCCTCCTCTGCACATTATTCTTCCCAATCAAGGACGGGGCGAATAATGAACATGCCCATTTCCAGGTCAAAAGTACAGGTGGCTCGTGACAGACCATCTCAAAGCCTGGGTAGGGAGAGCTGCTTAGAATGACAGTCACTTTAAAAAGTAGTAGCTTTGTTCCAACAGGGTTTGGCCTCCCAATCTCTCCTGTTTTCCTTGGATTCTTTGTGAAAAAGAACCAATATAGTCTCAATGCTCAGGGATGTGGTTTGTACCCAGGGCAACATGGAGCATTATTACAAGCATGAGCTCAGGAGTCAGGTTGCCTGGGTTCAAATCTCTCCTATACCACTTGCTAGTTGAACCACCTTAGGGAAATTGCTTAATTTCACCATACCTCAGTTTTCTCACATGACTGAGAAAATCATTAAAGTTGCCAGTGTAAAGTCATAATAGGAGTCCTGATAAAAGTCATTTTGAGAATTCAGTTACAACCAGTAAATGAATTCAGTAAAGTCACAGGATACAAAATTAACATACTGAAATCAGTTGTGTTGCTATACACTAATAACAAGCTATCAGAAAGAGGAATTAAGAAAAAAAATCCCATTTGCAGTTGCATCAAGAAAAAGAAAACACCTAGGAATAAATTTAACAAAGGAGGCGAAAGATCTGAACTCTAAAAACTGTAAGACATTGATGAATGAAACTGAAGATGACACAAACAAATGAAAAGATATTCCATGCTTATTGATTGAAAGAATTAATATTATTAAAAATGTCCATACTACCTGAAGCAATCTACAGATTCCATGCAATCCCTATCAAAATATCAATAGCATTTTTGACACAGCTAGGAGAAAAAATCTTAAAATTTGTACAGAAGCAAAAAGACCCTGAATAACCAAAGCAATCTTGAGAAAAAAGAACAAAGCTGGCAGTATCACACTCCCTGATTTCAAACTATAACACCAAACTTTAGTCATCAAAACAGGATGGTACTGGCACAAAAATAGACACATGCATCAATGGAACAGAATAGAGAGTCCAGGAATAAACCCATGTTTATATGGTCAATTATCTATGACAAAGGAGGAAAGAATCTACAATAGGAAAAAGACATTATATTGTCTTCAATAAAGGGTTTTGGGAAAACTGAACAGTCACATACAAAAGAAAGAAAGAAAAAGAAAGAAAGAAACAAACAAACAAACAAACTGGGCCAGTGTCTCATACCATATATAAAAATTAATTCAAAATGTATTAAAGATTTGAATTTAAGGTCTGAAAACATAAAACTCCTAGAAGAAAATACAGGCAGTAAGCTCTTTGGCACTGGTCTTGGCAATATTTGTGGGGCACCAGTCTCCTCAGACAAAGGCTACAAAAGCCAAAATAAACAAATGGGACTACTTGAAACTAAAAAGCTTTTGCATAGTAAAGGAAACCATCAAGAAAACAAAAAAGACAACCTACAAAATGGGAGAAGCTATTTGCAAATCATACATCTGATACAGGATAAATACCCAATATTTATAAGGAACTTACATGACTTAATGTCAGAGAAGCAAACAACCCTGATTTAAAGATGTGCAGATGACTTGAGTAGACATTTTTCCAAAAAAGAAATACAGATGGCCAACAGGCACATGTAAAGATGCTCAACAGCACTCATCATCAGGGAAATGCAAATCAAAACTGCAATGACATATTTCCTCACACCTGTCATTGACATATTTCCTCACACCTGTCAGAATGGCTAAAAACACACACACAAAAATAAAAGAATAGATTGATTAGAAGAAAAACCACTCAAGAAACAACAAGTGTTTGCAAGGACGTAGAGAAAAAGGAGCGCTTGTACACCATTGGTGGGAATGTAAGCTAGTGCAGCCACTGTGGAAAACAGTATGGAGTTTCCTCAAAAAATTAAAAATAGAACTACCATATAATCTAGCAATTCCACTTCTGGGTATTTATTTGAAGAAAACAAAAATTCCGATTTGAGGAGACCGTGCACTCCTGTGTTCACTGCAACATTATTTACAATATCAGATATGGAAGCCACCAAGTGTCCATCAACAGATGAATGAAGATGTGATATATATTGTATATGGAGATATGTATGTATATATATATACACACACACATATATATAATGGAATACTACTCAGCCATAAAAAGAAGGAGCTCTTGCCATCTACAACAACATGGATGAACCTAGAAAGGACTATGCTGTGTGAAATAAGTCAAACAGAGAAACACAAATAAATATTGTCTGATTTCACTGATATGTGGAATCTAAAAAACAAGTGAACAAATAAAACGAAACAGAAACACTCGTAAATATAAGGAAACAAATCATTGGTCATGAGGGAGGGGAGAACTCAGGAGGCAAGTGAAATAGGGGAAGGGGATTGAGAGCTACAAACTTCTAATTATAAAATAAATAGTCATGAAGATGTACAACATAGGAAATATAGCCAATAATATTTAATAATTTTGTAGGATGACAGATGATAACTAGAGTTACCATGGGGATCATTTTGCAATATATAAAAATACCGCCCCATGGGGTGCCTGGTGGCGTTGTCCGTTAAGCGTCCGACTCTTGGTTTCAGCTCAGGTGGTGATCTCAGAGTCCTGCGATCCAGCCCAGTCTTGGGCTTCCTGCTCCGTGGGGAGTCTGTTTCCCCTCTCCCTCTGCCCCTCCCCCTGCTCGTGCACACTCTCTCTCTAAAAATAAATAAACCTTTAAAAACTAACTAAGTAAAAATGCCAACTCACTATGATATACATGTGAAACTAATAAGATACTGTATGTCAATTATACTTCAACAAAGAAGAAAAGTAAGTGAGCTCAATAAATATTTGTTGGGTGAATAAACAAACTCCCAGGCTACTATTTCTCAAGAACACCTGCTGCCAAACAGCCACCATATCCATGAGAGATAACGTATGAGTGAAATGCTCTTGGCTACTTCTAGTGCTGACCTTGCACATATTTTGGTGAATAAAATATTCCTGGATAAGATATAGGAGAAGAGATGGAAGAAAAAGGGAAGAAGGAAGAAAAGAAGAAGGGAAGAAAGAAGGAAAAAAATGGAGCATGCCTTCCCGTCCTTGAGGAAGCTAGCAACAACAATCATAGTATTGTGATAAAAAGTGGGGGCTGAAATAACATCTTGTTCTTTGTTTAACTCACAACCCACACTTATTTGCATTTTATACTGAAAATGGCAATAAAATTATAAATTTCACATTTTAAAATGTCTTGTTATAAGAACTTCACAACAATAAACACTTCTTCTCTTCCATAAGTGGAAATAAAACCCTCACAAGAACTAGAAATGCCAGTTAAAGAACTCTCAAGGGTTTTGTTTCTTGCTCTGGAAATCTCAGTAATTTCATCAAAAAGTGGTCCTATTAAAATATCACAGTCTTAGCTTCACAAAAATAAAGCTCATTCCTTCTACTTTGAGTTCCTCATCTAACTCTGACAGTGGCCAGCTCAAGCACAAAACCGTGACGATGCGTCAGACTCTTTCTTCTTTCTCCCCCCTGCAAAGAAATAATTAAACAATCCATTGGCATGTGGGAAGCCAAGACCACTAGATTCTCATCCCAACTCCCTGCTTCTCTGACTCTTTGACAAGTTTCCTTAATTTAAAATAGAAATAACCTCTGCTTGGTAGGTTGCTGCAAAGTTTAGATGAGAAAGAAATATACTGATGAAGTGGTTAGCGCATAGGATGTGCCTAAAAAGTGTCAGTATCAAAATCATTACCATTATTAGTATTTTTACTAAGCAGAGAACTGATTTTGGAAGAGTCATCATTTAACTTCTCTTGGTCTCTTTTTCCTTATCCTTGCAGCCAGAGTCAGGACAAGATTCTCTCTATGATCATTTCGGACTGTAAAACTGCTTTCTTCATGAGGTCCTTTCTATTTAATAAAGCGCCTTTGTGTGCATTTCTCATTCATTCTTCACTACCTTTGGGGACAGGTGGTATTGTTTCCCATTCTAAAGCTAGGAAGTAGAGATTTAAAACAGCTAAGGGAATGGTCCAAAATAACTTATGCCAATTGGTAGAAAAGCCAGGATGCAAACTTTGGTTTTCTGGCACCACAACCATGTTTTTCTCAATGCACAGTGCTGCTTCTCCTCCTGAAGCTGTGTGTATCTGTCCTAGGGTTCCCTTTCCTGTTCAGACCCTGGCTCATTTAATAGTTTCTTTACTCATTTAACAAGTACTTATTGAATGCCAGGCATAGAGATAGATACTGAGTGTACAATGGTGAGCAAAAATATATATATTCCTTCCATCATGGAGTTCATAGTCCAGTGAGGGAGGCAGACATGAATTAGATAATCATGGAAATAATGTTAGATTAAAACCATGGAAACAAGATGCATTTAGGATTTTGAAAACATACAACAACGAGATTTGGCCTAAATTAGAGAAGTCCATGAATGCCTGCCTGAGGAAATGACTATTGAGTGAGCCCCAAAGGATGAAGGGTGGTGAGAAGACACAGAATGAACAGCATATGCCAAGGCCCCGGGCTGAAGGAAGTATGGACCATTCAAAAGACTCGGAGAAGACCATTGCAGGGAAGACTATGAGAAGGAGGAGCAAAGTGATTCAAAGTTTTTCTAGAGAAATAGACCAAAGCCAGTCCAACAAGGTCAGATGAGGCTGTTTGTCTTTATCTTAATAGCAATAAGAAACAGAAGGGTGACATGATTCGATTTTAATTTTGCAAAGATCGTTCCGGCTGCAGTGTCTGAAAGGTGGATGGGACAGGGCAAGAGTGGATGCGAATGGACTAGTTAATAAGCTATTGCAGCGTCCAGGTAAGAGAAGACCAACAGAGCTGGAGTGGTAGTAGATCTGGAGAGAACCTGGTGCATCCTTTTTTTTTTTTTTTAAGATTTTATTTATTTATTCATGAGAGGCACAGAGAGAGAGAGAGAGAGGCAGAGACACAGGCAGAGGGAGAAGCAGGCTCCATGCAGGGAGCCGGACACGGGACTCGATCGCAGAACTCCAGGATCACGCCCTGGGCTGAAGGCAGGCACTAAACCTCTGAGCCACCCAGGGATCCCCTCTGCTGCATCCTTAAAGCATATGATGGGCTAAACCAACAGGATATAATGGTGGCTTAGGTGTGAGATTATTTTAACAGGCTCCCGACTGTTCTTCCCACACCTACTCTTTCTAGTCTGTGACCCTCCCAGGTGCCACTGCAAAACAATCCAACCTTCCACAGTGTCCATTATCTATTTTCTAGACATGGCTTTTTTTTCCTATTACCTATTCCTATTTTCTATTACCTCTGTTCTCCATATATATATACAAATAATACCCATTCCTCCATGTTTTGCTTAAATCTTTCCTCATTCATTTAATAGTCATCAAATGTTTATTGAACACCTATTATATTCCAGGCATGTTTAAAGTGGCAGAACACAGTGACGAGTAAAAAAATTCCTGACCTCATGGAATTTGTGTTCTAGATTTCTTTGATCCCCCTCTCTTATAAACACATACATATGAGTCATATCTCACAAGTTGGTGTTATCTTATTCTTTTCTATTTGTCTCGGTATTAACCTTGCCTCCTCAAATAAAATTAACCCACTCTTTGAAAGAAGAGATCAACATCTTCATTGCCTCCCAAATTCACTCACCACCACCTGTAACATACTAAGAACATAAAGATTAAAAAGACTTAAAAAGATTGGTTGGGGGCACCTTGGGTGACTCAGCCAATTGAGTATCACACTCTTGATCTCAGTTGAGGTCTTGATCTCAGGGTTGTGAGTTCAAGCCCCACACTGGGCTCCACGCTGGGCATGAAGTCAACTGTAAAAATAAATAAATAAATAAATAAATAAATAAATAAATAAATAAAATGGCTGTAATGTTAAAAGCCTCACATTTTAGAATTGCAAACAGAGTGATTCCACATTCATTACATCATTAAGACATCTCCAAATTATAAAGCACTTTTAGAAATGTATTGTTGCTATTATTAATGTTAATATTATTACTACTATTATAGCTCACATTGTCTACTGACTAGACAGTAAGTCTATTCCCAGTCCTGGTTCTGACAGATTGTAAATGATGATTATTTTATAGTTGGGAATCTATATGTAAGATAATATTTCTTTGTGAGAAAATTCGGTTTCTGAAGAACAATGGACATCCATTGATAGTAATCTAAAATAACACAGACATCAAAGGTATATAAATCCTCATTTACTCCTCTGGAAGGCTACAAGGAGGCAAAATTCCAGAAGAAAACCTCCCAATAGATGGCTCCATCTCTCTTTTAATTGTAGCCCTTCTCTTGTTGAAACTGTAATTGTGACTAGTTGAGAGACTGTCCAACCCAGTTCTAAGCACAATGCGATCCGATGTCCCAGAGTCAGAAGGCTTTGTGATATCCTATCTGCAATTGGTAATTTACCCTTATTCCCCCAACCTCCAGAGAATAAAGATTAAGACAGCCACCTTTTAGACAGATTACACTTGGTGGGAGCCTATAGAATGACAGATTTGGAAAGAAAATCAAAATATAATTTTTTGAAAAAGACATATTTTTACCCTTCAGAAACAAGCATTGAAATTCAGTGCGTCAATAAAGTCTTTATATTTTCTTCCATCATAACCAATATTTCCCACTAACCTGACTTGTTTGAGGGCTTTGCGTGGATCTTTATGTAAAAGAAGAAAAAAGTTCCAGGAATATCACATACCTGCAGTTACTACACTTGACATAAACAACTAGGCAACATATGCCTTAAGTAGCATATTGCTTCATATTTTTCCAGCAAAATATTAAGAGGTAATTATCAAGGACTTACATAACAACATGAAAAACCATATTAAAATTATAAGGGCCCCAAAAGCCTATGAAAATTAATTTTACAGGCACATGTTTTATTAAAATCTATTGTGGTATATGGTCAAAAAGGTCATTTAAAAATAGTATTTAATAGAGGCATGTGGGTGGCTTAGTTGGTTAAGTGTCTGCCTTTTACTGAGATCATAATCCCCCAGTCCTGGGATCGAGCCCTGCATTGGGCTCCTGGCTCAGCCAGAAGTCTGACCCCGGCTGAGCCAACCAGATTCTCTATTGAGGATTTGGAGTTGAAACCAAGGGAACATTTATTGGACTCTATAGGTGCCTGGACCTATAGAGACGCTATAACATAATGTCTCTTCATGTGATCTGAGAAACGGAAACCCATGGTAAGAAATGGATGGAGAGAGGGGGAAGAAAGAGAGCAAGAAGGAGGAGGAGGAGCAGCAGATAAATAAGCAGCAGAAATGAGAAATGAAGAGATTCTTGATTTAAGACCCTAGATCCGTTCTGGTCTTCAAGTCTGGCTGCATTCCCACCCTTGGGTTCTGAGACATCCCAGAACTCTTACAACATATTCTCTTCCTTTTTGCAGAACCAAGTTCAAGTTTGTTTCTGTTGCTTGCAACCAAAGAGCTCTATCCAAACACTCTTTAAAACAATCAAATGAAGTTTGGTCTAGAAGGCCATGCGTTTATTGATTCCACAATCATTTCTAAACCAGACCATGGAAACACAAGACATGAATCAATCACATCCAAAATTCTCACGTTCTGTTGGGAAGGCAGAGAAATGCATTTGGAAAAAGAAACAAACTTCCATGAAGGTAAATACACAATGTGGGTAGTAGATTTACTGACAAAGGAATGTACTGTGAACAGTGGGGTTTCAAGGGAAGGGGTAGTGAATGAACATGACCTGGGAAAACCAGGAAGGCTGCTCAAAGAAGGCGATGCTGATAGGAAATCTTGAAGGATGACTAGTCCAGACAAGGGGAAAGTGTATCCCACAGAAGGAAGAACACACACACACACACACACACACACACACACACACGAGAGGACGAAGCAGTCTGCTTTGTTCAGGGAGTTATGAAGGATCCCTTATGTTGATGCACCTGGTTCAACAAGGGGATGAGGCAATGAGACAGGAGTAGAGAAACCATGAGGGCACATGGCACTCAAAATGATGAGTGTTGGGCTCAGGGCACTGTGCACCCACAGGCCTGGCTGCCCGCTTAGCCCTTTCCCATTCCTAAGGACAAGGAGATGGCACTTGCTTCACTTTTCAGGTCAGAAAAATGAGGCACTTGACGGAACTACAGGACTTGCTCCTGAGATCATCTGGGAACTCTGGATACAGAGGTCCAAAGTCCAGTGACGGTCACAGCTTCTCACTCACAGCTATAGAAGCTTCAAAAGGACATGCTGAGAAAGTAACCCCAAAATTGGGTTTCTTGAGTATAGGTACAGAATTATTTTAAATTACATCAGGACATATCTCAATAGAAGAGTCCATTTGAACATATCAATAGAGTTTGTTTGTTTCTTCAGTTACATCTGTGCTAAAAGGACTAGTGAGAAAGAAAAACGGGAAAATGCTTTGGGAGACAGATTGAAGATGACAAAGAGAACCCCAAAATATCCTGGGGCTGAACTTAGAAAGAAATAAGTAAAGAACAAATACAAAGACAGTGGAAATGTAGATAATATTCAAAGCAAAATTCAAAAAGAAAAAGGAAGGTAGGGGTGTGTGTGTGTGTGTATTTGTTCAGGGGGAGCAAATATTGATTCTTGAAGAAAAAGTTATACTAGCATTAAATGAGATAGGCTCAGAGATACCCAAAGCAAGATGTAAAAATAAAACCAATTTTCCTAGCTCAATTTTCCACTCAAACGATTTAGGAAAAAAAAAAAACTTTCCGGAGAGAACGGCAGGTGGGACTAGTTCCATTCTTTACTATCCCAAAACAATTATTGATAATTGCTTGTCCTGAATTAAATTAAATTATTGCATCCTAGAGAACCAGATGGTCCAAGCTAGTCTTTTATTTGGGGGATTTAGTGAAGTTCAAACAAACTTTGCCACCACACAAAAGTTTAATAAAGTCAGAAGGAACGACTAGTACTTTCTCGCAGGCTGTCTTAGGACCTCTAATCCAACAGCTCTGGCAGGCTGGCCTTGGTGCCTGGCCTGCTGTCTTTTTATGTTGGTCCTTGATTGCAAAATCACTCCAGCTGTTGAGGGACTTATTAACCCTTTCTCATTAGAACAGTGCAAGAGAAACAAAGCATCCATCTGGGCCTGCTCAGCGCTGGGTCAACTGAATCCAATCTTAGAAAGGTGTTCTGCACCCAGAAATGCTCAGTATGATTCCTCAAACCCACCCAGCCAAGATAGTTCCCTCCTCCTAAAGGCCTTCTCAAACTTTAACGTGCATGCGGATCACCTGGGGATCTTCCTAACTATAGATCTGATCAGTGGGTCTGGAGCGGGGCCTGAGACTCTGCATGTCTAACAAATGTCTCCAAGATCTAGATGCTGTAGACCAGACTTTGCAAAGGGAGCCCATGGAGGGCTCCCAAAACAAGCACCTGAGCAATCATGCAAGACGCTTAAAATACACATCAGGTGAGAGCAGGTGAGTCCAAAGCAGAAATGACCATAAGACGTAGGAACTTCTAAGCTTTCATATCAGCTGCTGCAACAATATCCCCAAAACAGTGACTTTCACAACGTGCCAGCTGGAGGTTGAGATAATCACAGGACTTCAGACATGGACTTTATTGCCAGGGCAGATAATCATACCAAAAAGGGGAAGAGAGCCAGCAGGCATTCAAATCTCTGGACAAACATGACTTGCAACTTATTATCATGTGAAATGTGTAAGTGGCGGCAGCATTGTGATTTTTTTTTTCAGGATATAGAGCAATTGATAACATCAGAGTTGAGCTATCTCCTGCCAGTGTCCCCTCCTGGTGCCGTCCCATCCACTGCGGACCTGGAGGGCCTCACTCATCTCCGTCTATCAAGGGCGTCATGTGTGATTACACAAGCCAGATCGAAAGATTGCAAAAGAAGCCTGACAGGGCGATGGGCCCCTTTGCACCACAAGAGTAACGTTAGGAACAACGGACAATTATTTTCCCAGAGGTAATGTGGCATCTGATGTCCCTCCACTCCTGTTTAGAGAAGGAAAGGTCACACACATGGTGATGGAGAAGCGGGATCTGGGGGAGTGGCTGGGATCCAGGTCCCCTCGCCTTCGTGCTGATCCCTCCTATCCCTGCAGCAGCCCGGAGAGCCCCTCTTGGCCAAGAAAGGTGTCCCGGCTCATATCATTAAGAGGCTCGGCAGTCTTCAGGCATCGCTCAGATTTTTTTTTTTTTTTTTTTACCTTATTACCAATCTGCCTTTCTTAGCAAAGGTCATGAAATGGACAGGGGACGTCTCATCTTCGTTATAATCCACTGTTTGAAACATTTCAATTAAGCTTCAGATCAGGCGCCAGAACTGAGGCTGTTTTAACGAGGGGAAGTAATGACCTTCTGTTGCAGGTGGTTTCTGGCACACCATCAGTTTTAATTCTTCTTGATCTTTCTGCACCCTTTGATAGCCGGGATCAAGGGTTTTCTTTATATGCTTCAAGCACATTGGAGGACTTTTAGGGACTCCACTGACATGGTTTTCATCCCTGCGTCTCAGCCGAGCTGGTTGTCACCTGCAAGTTCTCCACGCTTGTTCAATTTACCAAAGATTAAAAGACAGCTGAAAAGGCAGGGCCCGCGTGCTAAACTGCGAGTATCTGCA
Organism: Vulpes vulpes; assembly: GCF_048418805.1. NCBI lineage: Eukaryota > Metazoa > Chordata > Mammalia > Carnivora > Canidae > Vulpes > Vulpes vulpes. The sequence goes on from NC_132782.1 coordinate 135,910,553, forward strand.
TGTGTTCCCAGAGCAAGTGAGCATCGGGAGGGTTCCACGGCGACAGTGAGCTCACTCCTTTGATGCATGCTCCCCGGGAGGAAGGAAGCCTCTCAGAGGACGGAGAACAGCAGCGTGGGCATGGTGCGCTTAATGGGGTGCACGCTGGGGGTGTGGTATGTGTGTGTGTGTGCGTGTGTGCACATGCGTGTGCAAGTGTGTCTGGAATTGAGTGCGATTTGAAAGTTGCACTGGTTTCATATTGAAGGGTCCTGGCTTTTGTGAAATTTCATTTCCTTAACAGTGACATGGACATTTTAAGGAAAGTAATCCTTTTGAAAAGGATTTATCACATTTCTCATCCTGGATAAAGGCCAGGAAGGACAGATAAAATACCTACTTTCCTTTCAGTATTGAAGAATTTCATTCGTTTTACTTATTCTTTAACAATTCTTGGACCCTACTGTGTTCCAGCCTCATTGTTGGGCTGTCATGGGGCTGGGGCGGAGGGGAGGGGGGGACAGGCAGCAATGAATAAGACAGATGACCTCTGCCCCTAGGAGTTTATAGTCTATTCCTAGGAATATAGGAAGTTTATATATATATATATATATATATATATATATATATATATGTTTATAGTTTATTCTGAGGAATTATAATAAAAAATAATCATGCAAGGGCAGCCCTGGTGGCGCGGCAGTTTAGCGCCGCCTGCAGCCTGGGGTGTGATCCTGGAGACCTGGGATCAAGTCCCACGTTGGGCTCCCTGCATGGAGCCTGCTTCTCCCTCTGCTTGTGTCTCTGCCTCTCTCTCTCTCTCTCTTTCTCTCTGAATAAATAAATAAATAAATAAATAAATAAATAAATCTTTAAAAAGACAATAATCATGCAAATAATTGTTTAAAATAAAAGGTGAATGCGCTGTGCAGGAGAGGTAGAGGTGCCTGTGCGAATGTGCGTGAGGAGAACCAGTCTGGTCCGAATGGTCGCATTTTGGCACATGTTCCAGGGAAAGGGCAAGATTGTCGGTTAGCATCATGGTGATGAGTCGAGGCTTGGAATAAAAATGAAGGCATCTTCACCAAGCCAAGGCTAGTAGCAGGTGCTTGTGGGTGTGGATGTCAGCAAGAAACAGCCAGAAATCACAGTTAAACAGCCATGGACTTTAAGAAACAAAAAACACTTTATTGGCCTGTAAGAAGCTATACATATTTAATGTTTACAACATGATGAGTTTCAGGATAAGATCACACCTGTGCAACCATCACCACCAACAAAGCCACAGACATACCCATTACCTCCCAAAGCTCCCTCGCAGTCCCTTTTATTATTATCATTATTGTTATTACCTTGTGCGCTCGTAGCAAGAACACCCAACATAAGCGCTCCCCTCTTAGCGAACCCCAAGTGTGCAGGATGGTATTAGTAGCTGTGGCTCTGTGCGGTTCGGCGGGTCTCCAGAACGTTCGTGTCTCGCATACCCTCTGAGCATCACCTTCCGATTTCCACCTCCCCCAGCCCCGGGTAACCACCACCCTACTCTCTGCTCCTGTGAGTTGGACTATTTGAGATTCCACCTATAAGTGAGACCAAGCACACTTACGTGACCTGCAGGGACGCATAACCTAGCAGCTCAACGCCTAGACTCTAGAGCCGGGGTTTCTGGTGCAATCCCTGCCTTGGGGATTGTGACCTTGAGTGACTTCCCAAGCCTCTGTGGGCCTCTACCTCCCCAAAGGAAAAATGGGACTGATGGGAATACAGATCTCATGGGTTTCTCTGAGGATTTTATGAATTAACAAGTATTTGCCATCATTAGGAGATGGGCACCAGAATCATCTCTCCCTCCAAGTCTACCGACCGGTGGTGGTGGTTAGCCCGCTGGGGCCTGCAAGCTGTGCCGGGCCCGCCTCCGGTTCCCCAAGTGGGGGGCACATCCTGCCTGCTTTCAGCGTGTCCCCCTCTCCTGTTACGAGGACGTCCTCCCACCAGGACCCTGGGAATGGATCATTTGAAAGAAATGGCTCCTGGTGCCTTTTCATTCCTTAAGCTGTTCTCACTTGCAAGCAGACGGTTTATCAGGAAGGGTATCGGCAAACACTGCGTGCTTTACTGCCGTTAGACGGCACGGCATTGAATTGAAAAAGCCTTAAAAATGGCCATCAATCATTTGATATACGTAGCCAGTGATCTATATTGATACGGCTCCAGCTACCATCTGAAATGGTTTGTCTTTCATTTTACCCTTTATATGAGGGTTATTACAGTGCACACCACTTACAACAGACATGGTTATTATGGACAATTGGTTATAGTGGACAAAAACTGATTTCCCAAACCAAACATATTAAATCCAATACATTTTTCATAGGTTATAACCGACAGAAACCTTGGTTTCGGCTGACATTTTCTGGGGACTTTAATGACATTACTATAGGACTCCAAAGAGGGAAAGGAAGGATGGCAGGTATCAAAACGAGGCCAGGGAACACCAGAGGTTTCATTTCCGACAAAATAATTATCCAAGGGCGGGAAACTATTTTGGAGTTAACCCCCAGAGCGCCCCTGCTCGGGTGGCCAGGTGCCTGCCAGCGGTGGCCCTGCACCCCCCACCCCAGCCACAGGCCTCGAGGGGCGGGGGGCAGGGCCAAGTGCAGACGAGCGAGCGGCTTGTCCCACACAGGCCTCCTCCCCAGGAAACCACTGGGCCAAAACTTGTCATGCCTTGTCCATGAAGGTGGCTGAACCTGAACCAACCAGCGCTTTCTTTTTCTTAATACATTCGGGCCCACAGACCCCCTTCAAGGGGTATTTTTAAGAGGTTAAACAGAGACAGGAGGGACAGACCTCCTGACCTTGGGAATCCGTGCCTTACATCCTCTGTCTCTTCCTCAGCCCAAGTCACAGGAAATGCATGTGGAGCATCAGATGGGGCAATAAATGCCATAACTCGACACAGACCAGCCAGGAGCTTTCCTCTCCGGGACTCTGCTTGCCCTGAGAGATCCGGGCTCAGGGGATGAGCAAAGCTTCCTCGTTGCCAGGATGCAGGGTGAATTCCGCTCTGCTCACCCTCTGCCCCAAGCCCACCCCTCCCTCCCTCTTCCCCACCCAAGGGAGAAGACAGAAAAATGAGCCGGCACCCTGCCCCTCAGAATGTGGACACTCCAAGCAGCATGAGCTCTGGAGTCCAGCGAGTGCGTGTCCCCATCTCTCTCCTACCGCCCTATTATTACCAGGTCACCTCCAGCGACTTTCTTGACCTCATGGAGCCTCATTTTCTCTGCTGAGAATCGCAGGATGATGCCTACGTCACATGATAAGAGGTCATTCTGAGGCATCATACAGGATGGCGTCTGGAAGGTTCTGGCACAGAGTTGGCCCAGGTGAGTGTGGTGCCCCTCCTCCGTGCCCCCAGAGCGCGCTCAGAGCGTCCCCGGGTCACCCCGCGTTACCGCGTGTGGGCTCGCGTCCCTACCCACTCCCGCCCTGACCACCTGTTCTATAAAAACTAAGACCTCAAGCCTCTCTGTGTCCCCAGGGGCAGAGCAGGTGCTTGCTACAGACCTGTTGTTTCCCTCCCGATTCCTTCCCTCATGGGTGGTTAAGATCTTCTCTTGGGGATTCGGTCTTGAGGGTTTTATTTCCAGAATTTGAACATCACGGTATGTGATGTCCAATCTGAAAAGGAAGCCTGTGCCTCTGTATTCGGATTCTTTCCCCGCTTGTCCTGGTCGCCCTCTCTGCTCCACCTGGAGGAGGCAGGTCATCTGTCCCCTCCAGAGGCTCAGACCACATCAAGTTTAAACTCCCCACGTGCCCCCCCTTCTCAGGCACCCAGGAAGCAAGGAAAGGGCGTCTGTAAACGCAGAGCAGCGTCGCTAACAGAGCAGGTCCCTGCAGACAGAGCGCCCGGCCTAATCCTGAGAGTCGTGCACTTCCCCTTTGGGGGTGCTATTTGACTCCTTCATTCCCCTTTAGGGGTGCTATTTGAATCCTTCACTGCTCAAGTGACTCTCAGACCAAATCATCTCTCAAGGTCATTCGCACACGACTGGAAACTGAGCGGCAGAGTGACAGTTTCTCATTACCGGAGCCTGGCACGTCTCCTTAGGCCCGCCGCCTGGGTGCTTGCACCCAAATGGCCTCAGACACCACCAGCTCCATGCTGGCGAAGACATGCCCAGACACACGGAGCGGAATATCTAGTTCCACTCCTTCTGCATCACTAAATTCAACAAAATGACTTCCTTAAATAATCCACTCCCACCCTCCTCGCCTGAAAGAGGTTTGTTCTCTGGGGAAAGGCAGTGACGTGGGCCATTGCTAGGGACGTGCTGCTCAAACACCTCCCCCACACGAAACCCTCCGCCCTCCTCCTGAGCCCCACACCCCCCTCCACAGCTCTGAAAGTCAGCAGAGATGAGAAGGCACGAGGTACAAATGATCTTTTCACCTCTGTCATAACACCACTTATTAAACATAAAATTCACACATGTTCTTAGGTGGGCCATTATCAAAAATGTTCCAATTCGCATGAGTTTTGAAAACACATTCCAAAGGAACATCAATACTGTGTTTGTAGACGTGGTCACTGGTCCTTCCGGCTTCTGCAGCTTTTGCCATGGGAGGGGCAGGAGAACAGAATTAAAATCGAAGGAATGTTCTGGAGCAACGAGTCTAGGTTCTAATCTCAGCGCTGCCACTGACTTCCTGGATTAACTTGACAAAGTTTCGTGCTTCTCTGTGCCTTGGTTTCTTCATCTGTAAAATGGGAATGATAACAGTAATAATAGTACCTTCTTCCAAGAGCTGCTTTGACAATTAAAGAGACTTCATCCATGTGAAGTCTTTAGGACAGGGCCTGACGCACAGTAAATGCTTAATAAGGGTTAATTTTGTCATGATCTGCACTTTGGGGAAAATAATAACTCTTCATTGAGGCCTGGTGAATCTTAAATGAGTTGGATGCATATAATGTGCTGGCAACAGTTGGCAAAAAGTATTCAGTGAATGTAAGCCCCTTCCCGGGCCGCTCTGCCCCTAACTGTGCCTGTAAAATTCCTCCCAACCAAAGCCCCAACTGGAGCCCCACCTTCCCCTTCCATGAAGCCTTTCCTGGTTAGCCCAGCGGCAAGAGGGCTTTCTCTTTCCCAATCCGCCATTCACCCAGGTAACGTAGTATTTGTGCACACACCATCTCCCCAATCTAACTAGAAGCTCACAGAGGGCAGGGAATGGATTCAAATTATATGCCCCTTCCCCATCATAAGCCCTCAACAGACTTCTGTGACTTTATTACATAAATATAAGGATGTTCTGATGGAATTGTGACTTCTATGATGAAAAGACAGTATTTATGGGCGGAACTTTATTTTTTCATTGATTTCTTTGGAGCCCCAAAGCCCATTTGGGTGGTCACAGTCTCCTTTCCCTGGGGGTGGATCACATGAGGGATCTCAGCTCAAATCATTTTTGAAGCAAGGCAGAGAACCAACAAATAAATAAAATAAAAGGGAGCTATCCTTCTCAGGATGTGGAAGCATTCGCACAAAAGGAGTTATTTAGGAGGGGAAAAAATGAGCTATTTAGGGTGAGAGTGTAAAAAAAAACAGAAAATTCTTTCTGTTGGTGAGTGAGGAGAAACTGGTTTTAAGCCCTGGGGTTTTTAAAAGGACTCCTTCAGCAAGCAACTCTCTGTTGAGAGAGAAGGTTAACTATTCCTTTTTGCCTTCATTTTCAAGCCGCTCTTTTTGAGAGACGGAGTAGGGGTCACAGTTGGTTTGCAAACCAGTCAGAAGCCTTAGCTTGGTGCGTGTGTGCGTCTCCCCAGCCCAGCCCCTTGAGGCCTTTCTCAGCCACACTAGGGGCAACAGAAGGAAACCGGCGAAGCCAAGTCAGTTCAGTTCATGAACAGTAATTACGGCGCTGGGTTTGAGGGAGAATGTGCTAGAGTAAGGCTTCCAGCTAAAACTAGGCTTGAGGAGCTATGGGTAGACTCATTTCACCCCAGTTACCTCTTCTTTTTCTCTCTCCCCTCCTCTCTCTCTCCCCTTCCCTTGCAGTCACCATGGAGAACTGAGAATGTAGACTTCTCCAAGCATATCCTTTGGGCCTGGATGGCCTCGAACATTTCCCATTACAGACCCGCTGGCCTTTCCAGGGTCCCACCTTTCCAGGGGGAGCCTTCCTGAGAAAGAGGCCCTGGGGATGGGACTCTGCTCTAGACTTTTTTCAGGCACTTATGAAACTCCCATCTCTAGGGAATTCTCTGTAGTTTGTGTTCAAAGGGACAACATACTTTCACTGGGTGTTTTTGGTCTTTCGTGAGCGTGTGACACACAACCCTCCCCCCCGACATTCACTCCTCAGTGTTTAATGACTGAAAAACTGATGGTTCCCCCTAAACAGATGAGTTGCAAGTCTTCTCGGAACACGTAGGCTGTGTTCCAGTTCAGTGATTGGTTTCCACGCCCCGCTCCCAGACCAAGCTTAGCCCCGGGGGACTCTCATTTCATGGGTGGGAGACAGGGGATGCACTTGCTCACACAGATGCAGCCCTCCCTGCCTAGTGAACCCGAGGCCCAAAGTGACACCCAGCAAGTGCTAAAGACCCCCGTGGCCAAGGCCGTTCTTCCACCACCTGCAAATGCCACTCTGTCACCCCCAGCATTGGTGGCAGCTGCAGTGGGCAGCAGTGTACAGAAACTGAGGCAGACAGCGACTCTGCTTTCTCCACGTATCAGGGAGTGGCAGAGGCTAGGAAGAGAATTCCCCTTTGCTCTAAGTATTGGACCATACTCCATCCCAAACGGCTTTTAGCTGCTCCACCTTCTGCTGAAGCTCTGGCCCAGGAATTCCAGCCCTGGAGTTTACCACATAAATTCCCCAGAGCCGCAGCAGAGGACCCCCCCCCCCCCCCGCCCCCGCCCTGGGAGGCTGGAACTGCAGAGTGAGAATTACTTAGTGGAACAGATCAGACTACTCCGTTTTGCCAATTGAAGGGCCTGTGAGTGAATGATCCACCTTTATTCGGTTGTAGTTACTGACTTATTAATCCATTATTTAAGTGTTCCATAATTTAAAAACTCCCTTGCTTTGAAAGTGGTAAGAATTTCCAGTTAAAGACAATCATTGTAATCCCAACACCCACCCTGTTCCTAATTAGCTCTGTAATTAAATTACCAATTAAAGAGAACCGAAAAAAAACTCTTCATTGGATAAAGCGTCCTTAGTTATGATGTCGTATCCTCGACGAACAGAAGCAGAAATATATATACATGCACACTGACACGCAAGAAATTAAATATATATGTACCCATCTATAAATGTCATCTTTTCATAGACTTTTCCATACCAGAGCTTCACGCTCAAGCTACACGCCAAAGTTGTGACTCTCCTTAGTTTTTTTAAGAGGGTGGGTGAGAGAGGAGAGGGACGAAGCAAGACAACTTTATTGGTTTAAACTTGCCTCATGAAAATAATGATATTGATCAAATTTATAGGGCTTGATTCAAAAGGGAATTGTTCAAGCTCCTTCCAAATGAGAGCAATATAATTTTTTAAAAGGCACATAAGATGTAATGCTATCATCTAAAGGGCTAACTTTTGCTACCTATCAACCCTGCGCTCTCTTCACATAAAAGCAGTTAGGAGGGTCTATAAGAGGCAAGAGTGATTTAGAGGAGCCCCTGGGTATTGCGCCTTAGTGGGGTCTGAGGGCTGGGCTCTATAAAGCCTCATGTGGCTTTCATGTCTTCCCGAAGCATCACACGAAATAAAGACTGCCGTGAACAGGAAGGAAAGGAACTTTATTTTTTTTTTCCCCCTCTATTTACATCTTACAAAATTTACCATTTTTCCCTGCGGGGATAGAATCACTAGTGAGTTAATTAAGTTCACAACTGTACATACCAAGTCAGGAAATACTCAAAGAAGGAGGTGGAGGAGGAGGGAGGAGAAGCAGCAGAAGCGAAGAAAGAAAAAGAAAGAAAGGGAGGGAGGGAGGGAGGAAGGAAGGAAGACAAAGGCTTCTTGCAGCAACACCGAGTTGCTGGTGTTGCCCCTGGCATATAATGAAGTTATACACTGCCCTGCTTATTCAAGCAGTCCGAATGCTGAATGTGCCAAGCAAATCACTTCTTAATTATTGGGGAGTTTAATCCATTTCCCCAGCTCCCCCCTGCCTGCCCCCTGCCCGCTGCCTCTCCCAAATCATCCCCCATACCTATGTGTTTCAGTGCCTCAACTTTTTACAGCCTTGAAGCTACATTCTGCGTTGTATACTTCAATCGGGGAGAAAGGAATTTAGCACAAACATTCCAAAGGAAATTCTAGTAGGGCGATGAAACTTGGGGTGGAAATTTTTATCTCAAAGGGACGTGGGTTTGGGAAAGTTCTTATTAAGCAGCAATTTTCCATGGACTAACAGTGAACTCTTGTCGCTGCTACCGTGAGCAGAACAAGAGCCACGTTGGAAAATACCCTCTGCGTGGCTGAGCATCTGTCATTCTGAACGGATCCTAGAATGGAGACCTGACGTCTCTGGGGCACTTGCTACTGTTGGGTTGGTGCCCAACACGACGAAGTAAAACGGATCCCCCTGCTTCCCTAAACAAGACAAAGCAGAGACAGCTTCCAGGTGTGTCTTGGCACTTTCCTGGTGAAATTCTACAAAGCCCCAAAGAGGCCAGAGAAGAGTAACACGTGCATTCGTAGTTGGTGGCTAAAACACAAAAAACACGATTTCTAGAGCCCGGCACTTTCCTTCCCCTCGGTTCTTAGAAACGATGGGGGGCTGTGGCTTCCATCTCACAAATGAGGAACCTGAAGCCCTCAGGAGCTTCCATAAACAGTCACAGAAAATGATGGGCTGTCAGGCCACACCCGAAGATAACAGCAAAGCCAAGATCGAAACCCCCAAACCCGATCATCTTGACTCTGCGGAACGTGTCGAACTTATTAAAGCCAATCCCACCGAGTTTGCTCAAGTTCTAGAAAGTCAGCCTCCCATCACCTCGGAGAGATGGTACATCTCCCAGAGCATGTGATGTTCTGTTTTTGGCTGAGAAAGCTGTACCCTATATCACACAGCTCTGCAGCAGGACCTCTTTCTACTAAACACGCTCGCTTCCCACATGAGCTGCCATATGTCTTACCCTTCATAAGAAGTTGGGTGTGAATCCATTTTTATTTTAGCAAGGACTCTGATTCTGTTCGTCATTAATCTTCTCCCTTTGTCTCATCCCTCATCGCTTGCCAAATGACTTTTCAAGTACTCACTGAACTTATTTTAAAGGACAAAGCATCCCTATACTCCCTCGGCGAAGAGGTGCCATGAGAAATGAAGAAAGTGACTGGAGGACTTTTTTTGCCTAAGGAAGGATTTGTGGACAGGCTTCCCACGTTTTAGTCAATGCCTTTCACTAAAGGGAACCCATTAAAGACGTTTAGTAAATCTACTCCAGGGGTCTGGAAGCAGACCCTGGTCCAGGTGACGCTCAAACTTCAGTATCTTTCCAGGACCCAGGGCCCCATCCCTATCCAGCCCAGTGCCTCCCGGGCCCAGGAATCTGCATTTTTCAAAGCTCTCCAAGTAATCCTGATGCAGGTGGTCCCTGGACCACACCTTGAAAAACACTGATCCGGTGGATGTTTATCCACATCTCAAAGATAATTTACAGCCTTGGCTCCGGCAGGGCCTGGCTTCGGGACACTGGAATGTTAAGAGGTCAGGGCCAAAGGGCTTGGGCTGACACAGGGGGTCTGAGATGTCAGAGGTCACCGGCCCACTGCTCTTCCGAGTCTGAGGAGTAACTTAGCTTTTCTTGTTTTCCTGAGTTCCAAACTCACCCGTTAGCAAAATAAAGAGCAGTCTGTTCAAATTCTTTTCTGTGACTCTTTCCTGGGTTCCTTAGGAGCAAAAGGCCTGTGTTCTCCCAGGGGTTGGCTTTGCTCTTTGTATGGCTGAGTTTCCCTCTTCCCCAAAACTGTCAGTCCTCAGCTCAGACAAAGCAGTTTTCTTGTTCCGAATCACATTTTTCATGTGTACCATAACTAATCAGGACTTTGAAAATCAAGATGGGAAGCATAACATGTGATCGGAATGCAATTTTTTTTCCAATAACCGGAGCTCTTAATAGTTAGTTTTGCTTAATGACCTGAGACATGGATCCGTAAGGATCGCTATTTCTGCCCCATTCCATTCACACACAGAGCAGAATTCACACAGCCTGGCTTTAATTTTTTTTTTCATATAAATAATTAATTCTACATTTAAAAACACGTTAAGATGTTTTATTTCTTAATCAGCTAATTTGACTGGGAAACAAAGATGCCTTTTATTCACATTCTCTTTGAGTCGTGTTACTGTAGTAAAAGTTCCCCACAAGATTTGGCCTTCGCTCACAAGTTTCGCGGCTGCCAATTAGTTTCCAGAGTCGCTATTTTACAAAAATGCTTCTCACTTTTAAAAAATGTAATTGAATGTCTGTTCATCACAGAGTTTCTTGTGTTCAAGCCCAGGGTGTTAAACATTTTTCGGGTTGACTTGGGTCAGCTTTGAAAAATTTCAGACAGTGAAACTTGAGAAGGGACCGTATGCTATAGTGTGTCCCTCACATCCTGTTAAGTATTAAGTGGATATTTAAATGGACTCGTTATACCTCGAGACCGCCTTAAAGTGAGCCATATAGTTTATAAGACTATTAATTAAATGAGAGGATTGCATGGGATGCACATGTATTTTCGAAATCTTTCACATTGGCCCAGAGTTGCCCTGTAATTTTCAAACTAATTCAAGTCACACTCTGCACCGTAAAGGGTGCGTGGCCACCTCTCCTCTCTGCCTCGATGCTAACTAACACTGATGCAAGTGGCGTGGTGAATTTTTCCTTTTTAAGGGAAGGAAAAGGAGTGGGAGAAGAAAGAATCTGAGTGGACCTGACTCCATTCCATTCATGGCTCCCTGTTTGTTCCACTCCTGGATCGAGTTTTTAATTTAACAAGACTGCATTTTGGGGGAGTTTTCATCCCCATCTGTTTGGGGCCAGAGTGTGCCCCACCTGGTGGTGCAATTGATTTTTGAATTAAGTGAGCTTTATTTCAGTACAATAGAGCGATTGTTTAGTTGCTTTTAAGCACTAGGATTCTTGGAATCTGATGGGCAAAAAAATAAATCAGACTGCAGCGTGCAGCTCTCTGGGCTGCTAATTGCATTTGACCCATTATCCTCCGCAGCCCCGGTTCAAACTCTGACACAGCTGACTTGGAGTTTGAAATGTAAATGGAAGGCCCGCCTTTGCAGGTTATCGCACCGTGCAAAGTCCATGCCCGGAACACTCTCCAAGGCCTGGAAAAGAGAAGAAACAGATATAAGCAATTATCCCAGGATTGTACGGCTGCGGGCGTGGGGCTGCCAGACACAACCCCGGGGCCCCGGCTCCCTCCAGCACCACGCGAGACAAGCAGCGGGCTGGGTGGGGGCAGCAGACGGGGTGTCAAAGGCCCCTGTGTTCCTGGCACCCAAGGAGATGGGGGCTGGGGGGATCTCCCCTCCCGCCTCCCACACCCCACCCTGGACAATCATGTTGCACCTGCACACAGTTAGCAACTCCTTTGCTGCCTCTGCAGCTTTATCCTCAGCCCGGTGCCACCCAGAAAGTCTCTTTGAAAAGAGCACAGCGTTAATAAAGCTCCTCTTTCTCTACAAAGAAAAGTTCCTCCACTCCTGGGAAGCTCATCCAAAAGCAAAAGCTTGCGCTGCTCCCGGCCTGGGTCTAACACAGGATGTGAGCGCTCAGCTCACCTTCGTCTCCGCTCCCTGGAAGCACAGCTCCCTTGCTGAGGGGAGCAATCCTAAGTTGCTTGACCAGTGACTTTAAAAACAGGCCCAGGAGTGCTTCTAAGGGATGGAGGGAGTGGGGCCCCCAGAGGAGAAGGGGAGGAGAGTGGAAAGCACTGATGGGAGGGGAGGGGGCGGTGGAGATGGATTTCCAAGGCAGGAAGGACTTGGGGGGGGTGGCTCAGAAGTCATTGCAGCTGGGAAAACGGAATCAGATCCAAGCCCCCCCTTCCCCAGCTGCACCCAAGGCGGCAGCCTAGAGAAGGGCGTCACTCGGGGTGACAGCCACATGCAAATCCCAGCTACACTACTAGCTGAACGACTGACCATGGCCAAGTTCTAGAACCCTTCAGCCTCAGTTTACCAAATACTCAGATGGAGCAGTAATAAATAGTAACCACACGGCAGCGTTGCTGTGAGGAATTCAGTGTGAAAGCCTGCTGCAAAGCAAGTGTTTGATAAGTTGCAAGCGGCTTAGCGTTAGAACCAAGGCCAGGCCTCGTCCCGTTTGCTGAGGCGAGTTCAGGTTCTCCCAAAGACAAGCACCAGCACGGTCAACAGTGTCTACACAGCACACTTCTCCAGAGGCCTGGCTTCTGGCGGGCTGAGCTCCTGGCTCGCTGGCACTCATCACCAGATGGAGGAGGCAGAGGCAGCTACACCTGTCCAGGAATAGAAGCACTGGGGGGCCAGGCTCCTCGAAGCCCCATCGACCTTCCCACGCAGGCCTGCACAGTTGTCCACACTGCGTCTTTGAGGTGCATGCCCCTCTCTGTGCCAAGGCGACAGCGTCTCCAGGCCAGGCTGGGGAGGCTTCCCTCCCCACCCCTGCACCTCCCCCGCCTCCCCGAAGACTGCAAGTCATTCAACCCTACCTTGCTGCTTGCCAGATTTGACCCTGGTTTCTGTTCTCAGTGGGAAATCAGGAGAGGATGCTTTGTAAGAGTTTAATTATAGCTCCTGTGTATATTAAAAGGAGTGTAAGGCCCCCGACTTTGGCAATACTACAGGAGACATCCCACCCATGTGCTCGGCTCAGAGATGGAGAGATGTACTGTGTTCGGGGCCAGGTCTACACCACACCTGGATCCCTATATTTGCCAGTAAATAGAAGCACATGGAGTTATTAATTAGCATTTATGAGCTCATTAGCACTCATAAGTAATGTCAACACAAGACGATGAACTAAGCTGGATTGTTTGGGAAGGGGAGGTGAGGGAGAAAACCTCTCCCTCCACTTGGACTCATATAAATGTTACTTCCCTAGAATCAACCCCCACCTAGAAGTCAGCAGAAATAAACACAAATACTCAGGGCAAGACAGTAAATTCCCTGTATATGAGGGTGGCCTCTTCAGAGTTTCTGGTTCCCATTACTAATCTACTTCATATTGAATGGATTTGAGACTCAGTGTAAAGAAAACATACAGTAGCAATATTGCCACCCAGGGTGGCCAGATGTGATTCTTTTTCATGGAATTTTCAAGGTAAAAGGAAACTCAGAGATCCTTACCTCATCCGACCACATTTGAGGTAAGGAAACTCAGCTCCTAAAGTTGGTAGCAGGGCTGGATCTGGAAACGCCACATCTCTCCCCTTTTTCTAAAACTTAAAAGAGATAAAAGAGATCCATCCGATCTGGAGCCCAAAAGTTCATGTGTGTCCAATGTGATCACTTGGTTTAAAATGCCATCCTTTCCCCCCAAGAAGGCAGGCAGGCTTCTTTCATTCTAGAATCTTCCAGGAACCAGGCAGCCCTCACTTCCCTTTTTAGGTCCATCTTGAGCCCAGCTCAACAGTCAATGGCGGCTGAGGTCTGTTCTTGAGGCCCTTCCGGGCAGGGCAACCAGTGAATCACTGTGGGAGCCACCCAGCCTCTAATGGAAACAGGATGGAAACTATTCTGGGCTTACAGGGTCCAATTTACTAGGGCCTGAAAGGGGCTTCTACAGGGGAGAGAGCAGCAGTTGACGAAGGAGGGGACAGAGATGAGGTCAGGGATCAAGAGGACTTTTGACTCGGGGTACCTCCAGCCATTTGGAAATCTGGCCATTTTTATGCAGATCTACATATGAAGTAAATTTAATAGCAGTTTTCTTTTAAGATTTTTATTTATTTGGACAGCCCGGGTGGCTCAGCGGTTTAGCGCTACTTTCAGCCCAGGGCGTGCTCCTGGAGACCTGGGATCGGGTCCCACGTCAGGCTCCCTGCATGGAGCCTGCTTCTCCCTCTGCCTGTGTCTCTGCTTCTTTCTCTCTCTGTATCTCAAGACTAAATAAATTTTAAAAATATTTTTATGTATTTATTCATGAGAGACACAGAGAGAGGCAGAGACATAGGCTCCCCTGCGGGGAGCCCAGTGCAGGACTCAATCCCAGGACCCTGGATTGCAACTTGAGCCGAAGGCAGACGCTCAACCACTGAGCCACCCAGGCATCCCTAATAGTGGTTTTAATAGGTTAAAAAGAGACCATTTTTTAGAGCTTCTCCTACATGCAATTTCTACCAAGCATTTTGCTTACAAAAAGCTACTGACAAAAGGATGGTCCCACAGTGTTGATTGTAGCACTCGCTTGTTGTTGTCTTATACACAGTCTTAGCTGTATTGTTTGTCTAATTTCTAAAGGGTACCCTGTGCCTGTCAATTATGATGCCTGATTTCAAACCTGTCTTCACTAGCAGACCATCACAGCCACCCAGCCCTGACTGTCTGTGTGTAGTGTGTCGGTGATACCCTGGGCTATGTTGGGATAAATTTGGCATTTCTCAGTTGGCACTTGGCATATAGGCAAGATGGCAAATGAGGAAAGACCAAAGGCTGACACAGGATACAAACTGTTCAGTTCTTAGAAGTTTCTATGGATCCCTAATTTGGAACAGCTGGCCCAAGTGGGACATCACGGTGACATAATTTTTCAATAATACCACACACCTGCAAACAAGCAGCGTTTTCCCGCTGGGTAGACTGGCCTTCGCTCTTAATCTCATTGTTGTTTATTCCATCATTGGACATTCTGTGTGGTAATTAGTGACTAGAAGAACCAAAAAGCCAAAGATGACCTCTACCTCACATTGAGTTCATGTACATGATGAATTTATGAACATTCCAGGTAAAAGTTAGTGTTGACTTTTAACTTACTTGGTCAGGAGCTACTACTTTGTGGCAAAGTAGTTCACATGTCTCCTTGTTTCCTAATACATGATGATCTGTCTTGACATTTTTCCTTCTTTGCCTGTCAGTTCATCACTGGATACAATTTTGTCTGATCATTAAAGTTCATTGCCTTCAGGAAGCTCCCTTGGGATGCTAAAATCTTGGGTTTGGGGACTAAAATTGAAGGATAGTCTCATGTAGATTCTATGTCTTCAGAATGATCATCAGTGAGTAGCCCACACCAGTGTGGACTCTCCAAGCACCAAAAATGTGCAGAAGCCTCTGGACGGCTATCTCAAAGAACCAATGTTCTCCCGGGACTGGCCCATTACCAATCATTGACTTTCCCTGCCATGCCTTTGGATATTGCTATTTTAAATAGCTGGAGGCTGAGGGGGAATGAGGCAATTTTCTGCAATATAGAACAGCTGAAAAGGCACCAGCAACTTCAATGCTACAGACCCTACCCATGGGTAGTGACCTCAAAAATGTCTTTTTAGCGGCTGGCTTCACTGGTAGCTGCCAGAGCTGAGACCTTCTGTTGGCGTAAAATGCTTTTGTAAGGTGTCATGTACGGTGACCAAAAGACACTCAAGCAGTTGCATTTCTGTGAGCTGAGAGGCAGCTGCAGGCAGAAGACTGAAGAAAGAAGACCAGAAGATGCATTAGAACTCCATTCCCTCCCCCCAAAACCCGCCAATGGGCTCCACATCATCCACAGCATAAATTTGATACTCATCAACGGAGAATATTAGAGGCTTCATTTTTTTGATTCCTGCTTTCCCTGGCCTTGTCCTGTACTTTTGATCTGCCTGGAATATTTTCCCACTGCACCCTGCTCTTCTTTTTCTTGTTCGGTAAGATGTCAAGTCCTCAGGCGCCAAGTCCTCCTGGAAACTGCATCACCGTCTTTCCTTTCTGACCACCAGACGGGAGAAGGCATCCTTCCTCTACACGCATCTCTACCACTGCATTGACCATAGCGTTTCCAGTTAAGTATCTCTCTCCTCCATCTGACTGTGATTTTCTCAAAGGCAAGAGCCATGTCTTATTTGTCTTATTCATTTTTTTTATTCCCTGTATCAAGAACAAAGACCAAGACCTCGTAGAAGGGTAATAAATGTTCAATGGATGAATAATAGGCTCCAAATAATATGAAAAGGCTATGAAGAGATGATAGATGCCATCCAGAAGCCTCACCTGGTGTATCAGAAATGGAAGCACTATCTTTGAACCAAATGGCCAGGCAGCCTGAAAGACAAAGAAGCTGGGCCTGTCAGAGCGGCAGTATGGATCCCCACTGGCCCAGCCCCACAGACACAGCCCCTGCTGAGGTATCTGGGGCCAACTATAGCTGCAGTTGGTTTCGGGTGCAGCTGATACCCTATCTCCCTCTGCTAATGACCATTTTAGAGTCCCTTCATTCTCAGCTAGCTCCTCTTCTGGGTGGCTTACCTCGTGGAGTGTTCCAGATTCTCATCCTTGAGGAATCTGATCCCATCCCTGAGCCTCTTCTAAGACCAAGGTTGATGAATTTTCTATTTACCATCAAAATTGGGTAAGAGAATATTTAAAGATGTCCCAGTGGTTCACTGGGTGGTAAACATATGCCTCCCCTGCTCCTTTTGTGGAAGAGCAGCTCTATCTCTTCTTTATCAGGGCCAAACCCTACTGCTAAGGTGGTGGTCCCTTAGCACACAAAGCACCAAATGTCCTGCCAATAGCCATAAATGAGAACTCAGTGAGACTTTTGCTATGTCCCCTGATAGAAGCTCTCTGCTTTTGGAAATCAAGACCTCTAAGCCTGCAGAGCCCAGAGCTGTGGGTTCCCGGGGGTGATGATAAGCAGAGATACCATCCCCAAGCCTGCACCTCAGTGTCACTTCAATAGGTCATGCCATCACTCTGGCAGACCGGCTCCATCTAGGTAGTGCCATAGGAGATCGGATGAGTATATCCCACTGCCGTGTCCCTTCTGGCATACCTCCCTTGCCATAAGATAGGTCCCTTGAGTGACATGATGTGATACAGAATAGTTCAAAAAAGCCCTCAGATGCAAATGGTGGTGCAAGCTGAGGCTCTGTAGGCAGAAAGGCAAACCCTGGAATATAATTTTTCAAGTTAGAATGAAATTTTGCCCTTCTAACAATGTAGCTAACTTGCAACCAAGTGGATAGATAGTTGGTGATCTCAAAGGACAATATCGTATTTGGGATTGTTCTCTGTTGCTAACAGATTGCACATATTAGTTTGGTGAGTGGGACACATATCTAGCTCCAACCACCACCATGCCTACTGCATCCATGCACCCATTATGCCAGCACTACGGTGATCGATGGAAGTGGCCAGTTGATGTCAACTTGCCTAGTCGATCCATATTCTTGTTTGTCTAATGCCTTTTCTGGTTTTCGATGCTCCCTGGTGGATGTTAACCTGCGATACCAAGATCTTCACACTTCATGCCCATTCCCACAAGAATGCGTCTTCCCCAAACCTCCTTGATTCCCAATCTTCTTCCTTCTGGCTCCATTCGGTCAAGCCATTTCCCACTGTCCATGAGTTTATATATATTCCCTTTCCCCACAATGCAGGCGAGAAGGTACGCCATTTGAAGCTATGCTCATAGAGAGCATTTCCACTAATCCGTGATTTCAAGATCACTCTTGAGTAGGCTTTCTTGTGTGGCAATCCTCTTTTGATTTGCAGCCACATACCAAGGCAACCCATTCACAGACCAAACCAGGCCCTTTATATCCTCCATCAGCTGGTCATAAGGGACCCCCATGGAGTCACTGGTGTGCAACAAGGGACAGGCGGTGCCATGGTGGGAGAGGATGACACAGGGTCTGATCACACAATCTACTTGTGCCCCCTGGCCCTGCTTATGTCCAATCTCAAGTGCACCCCTTCCATCTTGCAATGGTTTACTTCTGGGTCTACCCACTTACCATTATAACCTATTGAGTCTGACAAAAACAGTTTATGATGGGCAATCCTGGCCCTATAACCATTTGATGACTAATAGGAAGAATCCCAAAGCAGACCACGAGCTGCATTTCATAACGTGTACATCTGTTCTCTGAGTCCTCCCACCAAACTTGGTCATTTGGTGGTATTTCTGACCTTATGTGGTATTTCCACTCTGTTGTGCCCATTTATTTGGGCCCTTTCATCCTTTCTCCCACCAACTGTCATGGGAATTCATTTCGACTTCATTTGATGTGGATTACTTCTTTCTCCAAGTTTCTGAGAGCCATTCTAGCAGAATATTAGTAGCATGCTAGGATCCTTACCAGACATCCTGCATCCTAGGAGAATGCTCCCATTTCAATAAATTCCCCCTTATATAATTTTACATTCCACTCACCTAGATCCAGTAGTCCCAGAACCTAGTCCCTCAAATAATGCCCCACATCCTGCCAGTATCTGTTGGCTAGATCTTGCAGTTCCTTCAAGGCACAATGCCTTTCTTCCTCTAGCAGAACCAGCAATTCCCCAGCTGGGCGACGGTGTGATTTAATCCTATCCATTGGTCTGACTGCCAAGGGAGGGGAGGTGGGGACAGATCTTGAAGGGAAGGGGGCACATTTATTTTACAAGACTTAGGCCCAGAGGGTTTAGGGGAATCTGGAGACTCCAGATGTTCAAATACAGCAACTCTTATCTTAAGGTCCTGTTCCACCCAATCAGAACCCTGGCCTGGCACAGCACACCTCTCTAGGTTGAACATTGAACCTTCCCTGAAACTCCACTGACGTTATGATGGAGTTCTAGCCCTGATCTTCAACTTTCTCTGCCCTCTAATGATAGGAGATGAGGCTCAGTTTTTACCCAATCAGTGAAGCCTTGTGGTTTTCACATTGAGCCTTTAATTACTAACCAATTACTCTCTTTTTCCAAAGCTTTAATTGCCCTCAGCAATATTGCCATCTGATACCACTGTTCTTATAATTACCAGTTCCCCATATTTCTCAAATGCCTGATACCTTTGCCCACTAGCACATTCCCTGCCACCATGTGAGTTCACCACTGCTACCTTGTGCCAGGATCTAGCACTGCTCCACCTACCCCTAGAGATGGGAGACCTCATTATCGGTGGCGATCAGGTGATCAAGTTCTAGAATCCCATCTCAGTATCCCTTTCTCGGACCACTACTGGTACAAACTCTTTAGGCTGGGTTCTCCGAGAATTAGACTTTGGATCTGAGATTTACATACAGGAAAATTATTAGTGTACACACTAGGAAATCACCCTTTGTAGAAGGGAAAGCAAAGGAAAGAAAAGAGGGGTGGGCCCAGGGAGAAGTTGGACTATGATGCAGTCACAAGTAAGGCCTCAGCCAACCTCACAGAGAGCTCTGAAGCCCATTTGCACGTAGAAGTTGTCCGAAGTAGGAGTGAGGCACGCAGACCTTGGCACCCCTGAAAGCCAATCTTCAGATACAGGCTGCCCCAGCGAAGAGGCATGACTTGGGTGAAGGGGCTCACGTGGGCAGAGGCAATTAGCAGAGAGGGCTGACAGCTGAGGGCTATCAGGCAGCACGTGCAGCAGCTGGGGGAGTAAGCCCTTCACCCCTGAGGGAGAACTGGGGGTACAGCAGTTCTCTCTCTTCTTAACTGCATGACCTTGGGTAAGTCAACTCTGCCCTCTGGGCCTTCGTCTCCTGATCTGAAAAGTAGAAATAACAATAATGCCTACCTCATAGGGTTGTCATGAAGATGAAATAATAACGTGACGCACCTTCCCACACAGCCTGATACATAATCACCACTGTGTCTTTTTGTAGCTGTGAAAACCTTAGGGTGTATACGGGAAAGCAGGACTAAACTAGAGGCTACAACCTGTACAACAGGTTGCTACACCGTGGTCAGTGGGAGCTTAGAAGAGGTGAAGCTCAGGGGCGCCTGGGTGGCTCAGTGGCTGAGCGTCTGCCTTTGGCTCAGGTTGTGATCCTGGGGTCCCAGGATCGAGTCCTGCATCCGGCTTCCCAGGGGGGAGCCTGCTTCTCCCTTTGCCTGTGTCTCTGCCTCTCTCTGTGTGTCTCTCATGAATAAATAAGTAAAATCTAAAAAAATAAAATAAAGAAAATAAGAAGAGGTGAAGCTCAGGGAAGCCAAGAACAGTTTTAGAGAGGACGCGGCCAACGATACACAGCATTTAGCAGGATGCACCAGAAGAGGACGGCTTCCCGGTAACATAGAACATGAACAAAGGCCCAAGGGGCAAAGATGGCATTTGCAGGGCAGTGGGGCAGTCATCCTGGCTGCTGCAGCGCTTCCTGTCCAGAAGCCAGCTGAGAGGAGGGTGGGTTCTGGAAGCTTAGAAATCCAGGCGGGAACAGCTGCTCTGGAGACCCCAACAGACCATAGTACAGGTGGGCTCAGAAGCGATGTGAGAGGCATCCATCCCTGAGGAAGAACACGCCTTGGGCAGCAGGGGAAAGGAGAGAGGATGGAGACAGAGAAGGACAGGACAGACGGACACAAAGCGGAGACACATGCCAAGGAGAGAGAAGGCCGAGAACAAATTGGGATTAAAAGCCGATCCAGGGAGGCAAAGAGAAAACCAGGAATGAAGAAATATGGACTAGCGCCTTAAGAAATGATGGTCTTTTAATTTCAGAAGCTCCGATACAAAGAATTAGTGTTGCAGTTGGGGGGGGGAAATAACAACAATAACTTAAAGCTAGGTCAGCTGTGTTACTTCCTCGGGAAACAATACAAATAACACTTATTAAGGGGCCCAGTGTTTTGCTATATTATAAGTAGTTCTAAATTAATGTCCCTTCCCAAAATGCCTACTTTTCCAACAGGTGCAATATGACACCATCTGCCCAACAAAGCAGCTAAATGTCACTAACTTCATAAGAAAATGTAACTGGCTGTTTGGGGCCCTAGTTTATTATGATGATATTTAATAATTTGTACTTATATAGCATGTAGGGGCATAAAATGAGTTATAAATGTTAACTCTAACACACAATAACTCCTTAGAAAGACAGGAAACATGACACTCCCCTTTTAACAGATCCATTCATTCAACAAACATTTATTGGGCTCCTACATGCGAGGCATTGTAATGATGCAGAAATTTGGCTCCGTGAAGTTTGAGGGCCTGCTCCCGGAACAGAAATGAGAGCCTCCCAAGGGCAGGAACCAAGACGTTTCCTCCCTGCCCGTCCCAGGGCCCAGCGCTGCACCTGGAAAAGGAGAGTCATTTCATAAATGTGTGTAGATTTTTGATAAATTAAATACCCGAAATTAGCTATAATTCTATGCCACTGTTATTAAAAACATAAACCCAGAAACGTTTGCCCTCTGAGCCATCGCTA
Source organism: Vulpes vulpes (assembly GCF_048418805.1). Taxonomy (NCBI): domain Eukaryota; kingdom Metazoa; phylum Chordata; class Mammalia; order Carnivora; family Canidae; genus Vulpes; species Vulpes vulpes. The sequence goes on from NC_132782.1 coordinate 135,931,862, forward strand.
GCCACTGGACCTTACTTCCCGTAGAAACCCCTCACCTAGTGCTCCTCTGCTCTTCCACATGGTAAAAACACTCACTCCTCCTCTGAACGTTGTGAAACATGCAATTTCTCTAGGCCTTTGCATTTCCTGGGGACGAGGTTGAGGCTAAGGCTGGGCCCCACGCTAAGAGTGGCTTTTTTTTCTGGAAGATTTTGGCTTCTCTGCAGATTTTTATACTGCGCGGAAAAAATAGAATTCTGGATGGAGAAATCGCTCCCAGTCCACATCCTCTCGTTAGTTCGGGCTGGGTGTGGGAAAGTTGCAGTTGGCAGTTCTGATCCATAACGAGGTCCCGACCGCTGTCATCGAGGGGCCGGCAGGAAACAGGACTCTTCAGGACACTGGGCTTCTCCTAGACTCGGGCCTGAACCGCCGGCAAGATTCTTCACGGGGTGTGTCTGGTAACTTCGCCGCTGCTCACGAGGCCCAAGACATCCACCGTGTGCCATTCCCAACCCCGGGTGAAATGGAGAGAAAGGCAAAGTCACAAGTCTGTGCCCGAATCGTGCATTTCCCCCCTCCCACACCCCAGCCTGGGTGCTCTCAAAGAGCTGGACCGCCGGGCACCTGGGTGGCTCCGAGGGCTGAGCGTGTGCCTTTGGCTCAGGCCGCAGTCTCGGGGTCCCGGGACGGAGCCCCCGTCAGGCCGCTGGCTCACTGGAGAGTCGGCTCCTCTGCCCTCTTCGTCTCCCCCTGCTCATGCGTGATCTCTCTCCCTCTCTGTCCGTATCCCTGTGTCTCAGATGGATAAATAAAATCTTTAAAAAATAAAATAAGGGCAGCCCCGGTGGCTCAGCGGTTTAGTGCCACCTTCGGCCCAGGCAGGGCCCGATCCTGGAGACCCGGGATCGAGTACCACGTCGGGCTCCCTGCATGGAGCCTGCTTCTCCCTCTGCCTGTGTCTCTGCCCCTCCCTCTGTGTCTCTCATGAATAAATGAATAAAATCTTTTAAAAAATAAAATAAAATTTTTAAAAAGCTAGACTGCTACTCCAGGAAGGTGGCCTCTGCTCTCAGGACCCAGGTGACAGCACCACGCCACAGGGCCTAACTGGGAAGCAGAGTCTCTCCCAGCCTGAGGGGCAAAGTGGCACCTAAAGGTGCAGGTGTCCCCACCCCAAGCCTGGAGCCACTGCCCTGGGGACGGTCGGAGCAGAAGATCCATTTTTGCAGATGTCAAAAATTAGGCCCCAGACACCCCTTAGGCCAAACTGCACCCTGAATAAGTCGCTGGTGGTTTCAATGACACAGGTGGTCGTTTCTCTTTACCTTTCGCCTCCTGACTTGGCTCAGTGAATGACTGTATGAACCCGCTGCTGCTCTCTAAAGGCCGCCAGATGATTCTGCGTAAACAGAGCGCATCTGACGATGTGTCGTCCTGGCAAGAAGAGGACCTGCTTCCCTCCTTCTTTGAAAAAAAAAAAAAAAAAAAATCTGTCCTGCACCGCTTGGCTGCAATTTACATAGAGGGGAAAAAAAAAAAAGCATCTCCGAGTCTCTCTCCCCTGCTCGTTGGGGGGGGGGGGGGGGGGGCGGCAGGGAGGAGGGTGGCACAGTCTGTCTGCGGCTGAGCCCACAGTCGTGCAGGCAAGTTAATATTTCCAGGGCCCTGCGTGGGATACCTTTCCCAGAATTCATGTTCTCAATGGGAAACTTGAAATAGCGCGTGAGAGTTACCCTAAGTAGATTTAAATAATTAAATTCAAAAATTCTCAAACCACTTGCTGTTTCAAATTTATTTCTTTAATAACAACTCTTAGCAACAGACTGGATTAAGATTTCATTTATTCGAAATTTAAGGTCTATCCAGCTCTGGGTGTTGTTTTTTAAGTATTTAAGGGGAAATTTGTGCGTGGTGAAAACGAAGAGACTGCAGCATGATACATTCATTTCCTCTCTGGGAAGCAGGGCCGGGCCTGGACGCTGCAGCTGTTCGGGGCGGCGCCCCGCAGACGACCCTGCGTCTCCCCACGAGGGGAGATCGGGCCGGCCCCACACCCCCAGCAAGAACTATTTCCTCAGTGGCGCCAGGCACTTGGGCAGAATCATCTGGGGTGGTTTTCATGTGGCAAAGCAAAGCATCCTCTGGGATTCCAGAGAGACGTCTAAGGATCGTTTTCATCCGTGACCTCAACCCGTGGCCCACAGCAGGCCCCAAAGGCGGGGAGACCACGGTGGCCCGAGCCGGGTTCGCTGACCCCCGAAATAACCCGCCCTGCTTCCAGGCAGCCGTGCTCACAGCCTCTCGGAAAACAGGTGCTCCATCGCAGGTAACAGCCCCACGGTCCTTACTATTCACGCTAACAGTTTTACAAACAAGTGACTTTCTTATACATTCATCGCCACCCCCAGGCATTCATATTCTTTTTAAGTACAGAAACCTTAATTAGATTTTGACCACAGACCCGGATTTGACTTACCCTGACAGGGTTTCCATTAGTGTAATCTGTGGGGGAATTCACTGTTTTAACATCTGTGTGCCTGAGGCCTATCTCACATTTACTGCAAAACTCTGAAAAGCCTCCCTTGTATGGCTGTATGTTTCCTCATGCTCCCAATTTCACAGAAGTCATTTCAGCACCAAACGGTAATTAGCAAAGGGATGGGCCTCAGCTGACATGAATGCAATTTATTGTTTTCCACGAGGCCCTGAACCAAGCAAACAAAGAACGCAGTCTAGCTGTCTGGCATTTTATTAACTTGTATTGTGCAGTGCACCTTACTGAAGGGAGATCTTCAGGAGAAATTCAGCAGTTTGTGTGTGGCAACGCGCAGACTTTGGAAGAATATTAATTTCAGTTCAATTAGGCAAGTTTTGTGGTACCTCGGTCTGTAATAGAGGACAGCCACTTTTATAATTATCTTCCATATTAACTTTATCATCACCAGACTTTTGCATAAATGCAACCTTTCATCTTTAAAATGCCAACACTTCTTCAATTTTGGCAACCGTACAGCACTGCTAATTATTTGCTCATTATGTGTGGTTAACTGATGAATCATTAATAAATGAATGAATGGCTAATATATTTTTATGGTAATTGGAGATATAACTGATTGCAGACTTCCTTAGCTTCTCAAAACGGCACTGAATGAACAGTGGCTGCCTAATTGTTTACAGATGATATTTACGCCCCCACCCAGTGTTTTTCCCACAGTCGTGGTTTATCACGGGCGTGGTCTCACGGGGCCAGGGGGTTGGCTGGCCGAGGTCGGTCTGGGCAGCGGGGAGCGGGCAGCAGCACAACTACGCTGTCTCTCCCTGTGTTCCTGTCACCTCGTTTGTTTCGGCTCAGCTGACACGTAACCACGTATGGGCCTCAGGGCCACTCGCTAGCGATTCGCAGCGGGTTCCCTTCTCCAGGGCGTTGGCAGGGCCAGGGCCCTAACACTGCTGTGGTTACCCCCACAAAGAGCCGGCTGCTGACACACAAACACGCACCCATCCGGCTGCCGCTTGTCTTGCCTGGCACAGCCAACGGACCGGTGTCGCCCCGGGGCCACCCAGCCTGGTGTCTCTGTGGTTGAGCTAAAGGAGACCCTTGGCAAAGTTTGGTTAGAAGCCCGGACTTGAACGTGCACCGCGAACAGAAATCAGCCAGAGGTCCTTAACCCCACTCCCTGACTCGCCATTTCGTGGCTGCCTAATGGGTCTGGAGAGGACAGCTGTGTCACAGAACGTCGGTCTGGAGCGCACGCACATCAGTCCCCACCTCTAGGTTAAAGACAAAGAGTCTGTATGTGTTGACGATTCTCGTGAAAACGAAAGATAGAAGACTGGCCGAGTAAGGCTTGTTTAGCTTTATGCAAACAGACGGAAGATCAAGTTAAAAATGCAAAGGAGATTACCAGTTCTTAATTATAATTATTTAACCAGGTGGGTAGTTTCTCCTAATGAACATTTCCATGAAAACAGAATAACTAATGACAGTCTTAAAGAAGCCTTTGTCTTTCCATGTACTAATGATCACATTTATAAATATGCAGCAAGGCCCCCGTGTACATTGCTAATGATAAGTAATTAAGCACCAGGCGTGGGAAGCCAGTGAAAAGGGTCATGTTAATGCAAGAGAGGAAATTAAAAATGCAATAAAATAAGTTGCCTAGAAAAGATTAAATAAACTTCTGGCTTCTCCTCCTTCCAGAAGGAGAACGAACGGTTTCCCCATTCTCACAGTAGTGCCATGTCAAGCCATGCAACAGCTGGTTCTAGAGTCACACGGCCCAAGGTATCGCCTGGCCCCCTGCCCCCATCCCCATCTTCTACTAGTTTGCAGGCAGGGGGCGTGGCTTCACAGGGCACTTGGGGTCACTGGATGAGGAAGGAGGTGGACCCCGACAAAAAGGAAGGAGTTGGCCTGCAAGGATGGGGACCTGCCACCATCAAAATAAACTGGATTTTAACCGGTTTAAACTGGTTAAAACCCCCACACCCCCTCAATCTGTCCGAGAGCCCCTGCCCTTCATCCTGCTCCTTGGCCAGGAGTGAGTGATCCATGGCCTTGGTGAAGCTGCCCTCCTCTTCCCTCGCACTGCAGCCCTGGTTGGGGAGAAGGGGCCGGTGCTGCTTGTGGTTTAGTGGGTTTGTTTCTTTTTAATTCAATCTGGAATCAGAAAGCTGTGGATTCTGGCAATTGGTCCTTGTGCCCTCCCCCTCGTCCCTGCTCTGGTCCCTTGTTCCCCATGGCCCTGTACCCCAAGCACCACCGCACAGACTGGGGACCAGGCCCCTCCCCTGCCTAAGTCTCTCCTTTATCTGGGGAGGGAAGAGGAGGAGAGGGGAGGGGACCTGCCCCCTCCTCAGGCATCCGGGAGGGCCCTGCCCCCATGGGCTTTACCCTTTGCTGTGCGCTCTCTCCCCGACACATTTGTTAAAATCAAACCTGAATAAAACTACAAGTTTAATATGAAAAAAAAAATTGCCATCGCTGATACGCCACTTGTTTATTAAACCATTCGGACCAGCCTGCCTGGGTTTTTCTCATCTTTTGGCCGCCAAGGAGGCCAAGACGGGTGCCTTTTCCAACACAGGAGGGTAGCCTCTGTCTCTCTTCTCGTGGCCGGCTTCCCCATCAGACCCCGCGCCCCTGAAGATGAGAGCGTGACCCTGGGCTGGTAGACACGGCAGCCCTCGCACCTAGCCTCGGTGAGGTTAGAGCACCCCGAGAGTCCTCAACCTCCCCCCAGACCAAGCAGCTCTGCCCCTGAAAACCACGTGGGCCCAGGCCAAGGGCATGAGGCATTTGTCGCCCTCACTCAGGTCCTGAGAAAGGCACCTGTTCTTTCTTCCGTGCACCATGATGCAAAGGGACAGAATTGTGAGGCTTTAACACAAAAGTAGCCTTTGCGTAAATAAATAAATAAATAATTTTAAAAATCACAGAGCTGACGTAAGACTCCTGTTTGGTGATGGAACAGGAATCCCAGCATCTCTATTAAGCGTTAAAGACGCGTAGAACGAGCCAGAGGCCTTCTCGCCTGGAGGGGACTTGTATTCGGATCCCCAACACTCTTAAATAAGAATAATTTTGATTCCTTTTTTTAAAGTGTGTTAGTGAAGCTCTTAAACCACTGAAGTTTTTTTTTTTTCGTTCAAATATTTCAAACTCACTGATTCCGGCTCTCAAGGCTTCTACGTCCCCCGACTCCTCATCTGCTTAATCCCTCAGTGCGGGGAATCTAATTTTCTGCCACCCCAGTCCAGGGTGAGCTCGGAAGCAGCCTTGCCCTGAAGAGAACAGCAGCAGCAAACAAAAATTAAACCGTGCTTGGATCTTTGGGGTAGTGTTTCCTTTCCAATTTTTTTGTCCCCTCGTCTTTTTTTCTTAACTGAGTTCTAAGAAGCCAGTCATCGGGCAGAAAATCCAAGGCTTGGATCTCCCTGCCCTGTTTTAATATTCCTTCCGAATTCAAATGAACCATTTTCTTTTACATAAAATCTTCCACAAGGCCACGCTTCTTTTGTTATCAGAGTGTTGTCATCGGGGAGCCTGCGTGGCCCTCGGAAGGCAGTTCAGCCCCTGACCAGTGCGGGCCTGGATTTGTCTTGATATCACCGCGGCCGCTAGGCAGGGGGCTCCGGGGAGGACCGGCCAGCTCCGGTGCACACGGAAGGCGCCTCCCCCGCGAGTGCACACGGAAGGGGCGTGCCCCACGGGTGCACACAGAAGGGGCGAGTTCCACCGGGTTCACACAGAAGGCACTCTACCACGGGTGCACACGAAGGTGCGTCTCCCACGGTGCACACGGAAGGCGCCTCTACTACAGGTGCGCACGGGAGGCGCGCGTCCCACGGATGCACATGGAAGGCGCCTCCCCCACGGGTGCACACGGAAGGGGCGTGTCCCACGGGTGCACACGGAAGGTGCGAGTTCCACTGGGTTCACACGGAAGGCACCTCTAATACGGGTGCACACGAAGGCATGTCTCCCACGGGTGCACACAGAACGTGCATGCCCCACGGGTGCACACGGAAGGGGCGTGTCCCACAGGTGCACACGGAAGCTGCCTCCCCCACGGGTGCACACGGAAGGTGCATGCCCCACCGGGTGCACACAGAAGGCACCTCTAATACGGGTGCACACAAAGGCGCGTCTCCCACGGGTGCACATGGAAGGGGCGTGTCCCACGGGTGCACACAGAAGGTGCGAGTTCCACCGGGTTCACACGGAAGGCACCTCTAATACGGGTGCACACGGAAGGGGCGTGTCCCACAAGTGCAAACGGAAGGGGCATGCCCCACAGGTGCACACGGAAGGGGCGTGTCCCACGGGTGCACACAGAAGGTGCATGCCCCACAGGTGCACACGGAAGGGGTGTGTCCCACTGGTGCACACAGAAGGTGCATGCCCCACAGGTGCACATGGAAGGGGTGTGTCCCACGGGTGCACACAGAAGGTGCATGCCCCACAGGTGCACACGGAAGGGGTGTGTCCCACGGGTGCACACAGAAGGTGCATGCCCCACGGGTGCACACGGAAGGGGTGTGTCCCACGGGTGCACACAGAAGGTGCATGCCCCACGGGTGCACACGGAAGGGGTGTGTCCCACGGGTGCACACAGAAGGTGCATGCCCCACGGGTACACATGGAAGGGGCGTGTCCCACGGGTGCACACAGAAGGTGCATGCCCCACAGGTGCACATGGAAGGGGTGTGTCCCACGGGTGCACACGGAAGGGGCGTGTCCCACAGGTGCACACGGAAGGTTCCTTCCCCACAGGTGCACATGGAAGGGGCGTGTCCCACGGGTGCACACAGAAGGTGCGAGTTCCACCGGGTTCACACGGAAGGCACCTCTAATACGGGTGCACACGGAAGGGGCGTGTCCCGCGGGTGCACACGGAAGGTGCCTCCCCCACGGGTGCACACGGAAGGTGCATGTCCCACGGGTGCACACGGAAGGGGCGTGTCCCACAGGTGCACACGGAAGGTGCCTTCCCCACGGGTGCACACGGAAGGGGCGTGTCCCACGGGTGCACACGGAAGGTGCCTTCCCCACGGGTGCACACGGAAGGTGCATGCCCCACGGGTGCACACGGAAGGGGCGTGTCCCGCGGGTGCACACGGAAGGCGCCCCCCCCGCCCCTGCTCCGGGCCCGGGTGTCGGGGGGCAGCGGTGCGGGCGCCGGGAGGGCCCAGCCCCGCCGCGGGGACGCCCGCCCGCACCTCCCGGCCCCCGCCGCCCCCGCCGTCCGACAACGCGCGTTGCCCGACTCAACCCCTGAAGCCGCACCTCAGGCTTTCCCGGAGGCTTCACGCCGCACCTCGGCGTTGCTCGCCCAACTTCCCCCGGAGCTTCTCCCCGCACGCGCACGCGCACGCGCACACGCGCGCACCCGTTCGCCTCGCGGGCAGCCGCGGACACGGCCTCGGGAGGCTTCCGGGGGTCCCCGCCTCCCGCCGCCCGGGGCTGCGTCGGCGCGCGGCGAGGGGCGGAGAGGAGCGCGGCGCCGCCCGGCCCGGAGGGGGGCGCTGTGGCCCCCGCCGCCGCCCGCCGCGCACCGCCCGGGAAAGGCTTCCCCGCGGGGAATGGGCGCACGGCCGCGCCGGCCGGGGGTAGGGGTGCCCGACTGAGCAAGCAAGCAACGGTGCGGCACGCCTGCGGGGCGTAGTTGCACTGAAATATATTCGTTGTTGACCTGAAGTTCAAGCACATCTCGGGGTTCTCTATTTTATCCCGCAACCTCGTTTTGTGGTTTTACAGACCAGCTGCACACTGGGCCCTTGGATAGTCCAGGGGGGCTGGGTGCCCCTAAGGGTTAGGCAATAATCTAGACACTTACACTTATATTATTCTTACTCATAAATATCCTCGTTCAACAGTAGGAAAATAGACTGTGGTTCCGTGAGCCTCTCCTGAGCCTCAGACCTCCCTGGGTGTTGGCCCATTTCTCAGACTGTGAGTGTCTCCAGAGGGGAGGCAGGCCCCTGTCCCGAAGGGCCTCTTTCCCACAGTCAGCCTTCTGCAACCCGCGTCCTCGCCCACAGATGTTGAAACAAAAGTCACAACCAAGGTGACTATTTTTAGGGGTTACCAGATTAAACCACAGCTGGGCCTTTAAGGGCTAGAAGTGCCTACATTCTGAACTGCTATTCATACCCACTGAAATGTTCAAAAGGTCAAAAACCAAGTTTTGCGTTACTGTTATCTGTCTGCCATTAAAAAAAAAAAGAAAAGAAAAGAAAGGAAAGGCTATTGCCTTGGGAATACTGTACATATCTGTTACCAACAACTCTGAAAACCACCTCTGCAAGCTTGTCAGTTAAACCAAATGTTAAATGGAAAATATTTGGCGGGATTTAAAATTAGACCCACACACATTACTTACAGATGTTTCCATGAAAAACACTTGAAACTGAACCACACCAAGTAATAAACCCCACAATGGTGTATTTTTTATACCCTAAGTTAATTTTTATTATATAAGTAGCCATATGAAGAAGGTATTGCATACTGCTTAAATTAAATACGGAGGAATGAAATCAGCAGTATCCCTTTACAGCATATGGCCCAGCAAATCAAATTACAAAGCTTTCCACATCTCATTAACTGCAATGAGTACAGTGAGTTTTCTAATAAGTCACATCTTTTTCATGTGAGTGGTGAGCAGTGACTTATTGTAAGAATTCACGGGATGACCCTTGTGCTGAAATTAAGAACTAATCTAAAATGGGCAGGGTCATCTGGTCAAGACTGATCATAACATTTCCTCATTATTGTTTTAGTTGGCATTGAAGCATATGTTTTCCTGGTGCCCCAGCTGAAAAATGCCTTTGATAATTTCACTGACAGCAAATAACCCACACACTGCCATTTAATGAGTTCGGGCAGGATTAGCTGACAATAAAGAATATAGTATAAATGTTTTTATTAGAACTGATTTATTTTTTAGCTGGAAAAGAAGAAGACGACGACGGCGACGACGACGAAGAAGCCACATGGAAATGCTGAGCTGACTTCTCCCCCTCGAGATGGCGGAGATGGCCCTGACAGTGATGCAGGTAAAAGGCGGGAGGTGTATACTGTGAGCCCAGGGCTGGCCAAGACCGTGCCTTTGGGCTGCAAATGGTGAAAAGGCAAATACCAGCTGGAACCCACACTCAGATGTCGGGTTCCTCCTTTGCACAACAAGGAGAAAAATACTTCTACAATTGCTCATCATGTGGCCTTTGGTTGAGATGAATTACCAATTTACAACCTCTTGTGTTTGGAGAGAAGCAAACTGTGCTCTTCTGAGGCGAGAATCAGGAACCTAAAATCATTCAAGCCTTCTTGTTTATAAGGCCAGAGTGAGGCCAAAAATCCATTTCCTTCTGTGCTCTAAGCCCTTTCAACGACGAGTTTCTCACCATCTGCACTAATAAATATGGACTGGTGTGTGTATAACCATACACTGAGAAGAAGGGAAGAGTGAAAGGATTTTAAATGGTTGCAAATTGCTCTCCTGCTGAGATAACAGCAGTTTGCATGTGAGCCTCAGTTGTGACACATTAAGAATGGGCATTTGGCTTCTTTTCACACAGCTGTGAGAGAAGGGTAGGTTTCTACTGGAGAGAAAAGGGGTCTGTTCTTAGGGAGACAGGCTTGCTAGTGGCATCTTGCCCAGAAGCTCTCTCTTCACAGCTCCGATGATGGGGACTGGAGACAGGATAAGCAGACCAGTCCGGGCACTGGGAGGGAAGGGATCCTCGGGACTGGGGAGGTGAGCCCTGAGATGGGGGCCATTCGCCCCAAGCCTCAGCGGAAACCAAAGGTATCAGAACGAAGGCAAGACCAGAAAGTTGATGTAGCCGGCCTGTAAGAAAGTTACCCTTGAGGTCAAGATGAGTTGCTGGGAAGATCTGGACACTTAGGCACAGGTGGACATAGGAAAAGCTGCCCGGCAAAAATTCCACCAGGAAGAAAGTAGGAGAGGTTAATGGGGCCTGGCAGTGAGTGCAACACAGAAAAGCTCCCAGGGCTAACGGAGACTCAGAGGCGTCCTCCGAGACGAAGGAAACGACTCCCTGCTCGCAGCATAATGCAGTATGCAGTCATCGGAGCTTCCGAGGGACTGCCCAGCAAACTGAAGAGTCGGGGGAGCAGAAAAGCAGCCACCGAAGGGAGCACCGTGAGCATCTGTACACCAGGAAGGACACTCTACTCTGGCAGAGGCTACGGAGCATAAGACTCTTTGGTCTGAACACTTAGAAATACATCCTCTGGCAGAAAGCAGCCCGCTCCCAGATGGGTACATGGAACCCGAGTCTCAGGAGATGAAAATGTGAGAGGACAGGGCCCCGGAAAGCAAGGGGGACTCTGAAGCATCACGCCCAAGGAGGAGACCGAGAGCAATAACTGGAAGGGAGGGGCTCCCAGGTGGCCCAGTAGGTAGAGCGTCTGCCTTTGGCTCAGGTCACCATCCCAAGGTCCTGGGTTGAGCCCCCACATCAGCTCCCTGCTCCACGGGGAGCCTGCTTCTCCCTCTCCCTCCCCCTGCTTGTGCTCTCCCTCTCGGTCAAATAAATAAATAGAATCTTAAAAAAAAAAAAAAAAGAGGAAGAGGAGGAGGAGGAATAAGGAGGAAGAGGAGGAGGAGGAGGGGAGGAGGAACTGTAATGGAAGCAAAGCGCTGGCCACTGAGCCCAGGCAGACAGTGAGCCCAGGTTTGGAAGACAGGGGTGAGAAAGATCACTGAGGAGGGGAGATGCTTCAGAAGTGGCTACAGTTGAGCCCATGGGAGAGAGGGGCCCGTTAAGGGTGCCAAGCCTTCCGGGACACCCAAGACAAAATGCTAGGGTGGGGGCCTGGGGGTGGTCAGTACAACCCCTGGTATTAAATACAATCCTTCTCCCCCAGTCCCTGGTGAGAGGGATTAGTAGTCCCCAACCAAAGCAGCCAGTCGGGGGGAATGGCACGGGGTCAGCGTCCTTCTAGGTCTGCAAAATGAACCCGCAGGAGAGGGTCTGTCATCCCCTTTCATTCTTCCACGGTCACGGAACCTGCCAAGCCCTCGGTTACGCAGACCCTAGCTACTTAACTGGAACCGGGTCAAGGACGATCCCTGAGTATTGCCAGGCAACAGTAACAAACTGACGAATATTTGCACAACTTTACAGTTCACAACGTGTTATCGTAACGTTTCTCATGGGCCCTTCTTTGCCGTGCTATGAAGAAGGCCACGTGGCCGCAGAGAGGAAGTAAAGGAGCCAGAGCTCAGACGTGGGTCTTCAGACTCCAAGCCTGGTGTGATTTCTTATTACAGCAAATAGCTTTTATGTACGATTAAGATAACACAGAAATGCTCTGGCGGTCTGAGGAAATATCCGTGTTCTGCTCTCGAGAGAACGTGGTCAGGGCTTGAGGCAAAGTTCTCCAGAAGAGCCCATCTTCTCCTAACGTCCCTCAAAACGTGTCTAACTCTCAGTGTATATTTTGGGCCATCTGCCTTTTTGCCTCCCTGGCTGGTACAGACGGGGCCGTCTTGCCAGGATGACATCCTTAAGACAGATGATCTCCAGGACACTCCCTGCCCCCCTGCTTGGTGGCTGCTTGGTGACTGTGCTAGGAATCAGGGCCATAGTCGCTTTGGTGGCAAAAGAACATAAGGAAAAAGAAATTCATGTAAAGGCTTGAATGACAGAAAAAAAGGACCATAATAAATGAACCGGCGTGTTCTTTTTTTTTTTTTTTTAAGATTTTATTTATTTATTCATGAGAGACATGGGCGGGGGGACAGAGACACAGGCAGAGGGAGAAGCAAGCTCCATGCAGGGAGCCCGATGTGGGACTCAATCCGGGGTCCCCAGGATCACGCCCTGGGCCGAAGGCAGGTGCTAAACTGCTGAGCCACCCAGGGATCCCCCAGCGTGGTTCTTAAAGCAGCATCAACCAGGAAAACAGCTAGCCCAAAGGACCTGGAATGGAGCTACCAGGCGGTGCCCGCCACATGCACCTCTGCCCGCCTTCCCCCATTTCTTCCTCTTTTTTTTTTTTTTTTCATCTCTGCTATTAAGGATGCTCAGGATATAGCCACTGTCTAAAGGAAATAGGAAGCTCACTCCTGTCTGCATTCTTGCCCTCAGCCCTGGCTAGTGTGCAGGACCCAGCTTAAGGGGGGTTCTTGTGGAAGAAGTAAAGGCTCCAGATGAATGTTAAAGGTTGGTTGTGCAAGTAGATTATAAAATTCTGCTCCGTGTAGGAGGCTTTGGAGGCCTTGTCCTCTACCATAGTTCCTGGAGCTTGGTATGAGACTCTCCCCATCCGTTTACCCAAAGCAACCATAGTACAGGATGCCCAAGGCACACTCCTGCAGATCAGGGACAGAGGCGCTATGTGAATGAAGGGGAAAGCAGTTCAAACCTGGGAAAGCATTTCTCCCGTTCCTCCTTTTCTCCTTTCCCTGACCCCCTAAATGCTACCGAGCAGCCCGATGCTATTTCTGGCCGCCTTCCTTCACTCCAGCCTTCTCCCTCCCGTCCCCTCCACGCTCCCACCTGGAGTACCCGCACGTGCTGGGAGCCTCTCCCTCGTGTTCTCTGTGCCTTTCCAATTTCCTTTAAAGTTCTCCTCTGTGGCTCCAGGAAGTCTTCGGAGCCCCGTATTCCCAAACTGCAGCCTGCCAAAGCCTTGACATGTACACTGTTTGTGTTTTGAAAAATTCAACAATCATCTACAGATTAAGATTCATAGCATCTTCGGGGCCGGAAGGAACAACTTGAAACAGAATTTGTCAGTTTTCAAACGTTTCTCTAGCTTCTGACAACTCTCGTCTGTAAAGCGAGGGTTCCGGGCCTTTGTTTCTAATGTTCTAGAAGTCGGCAGCTTGCTTAAAGTCACGTGGTTGGAGTTCCAGGACTAAAATCTGGGCCACAGGTACAGCTTCCTCCCTCCCTAAGTCCACACTCTTCATTCCGTGCCGCTGGGCACGCGTAAGTGTGAGCCTGCCTGCCCCCGCTGTGTTAAAGGCCGATCCACTCGAGACCAAGGAGCCATTCTTATCTTTACATCCTTAAATACTTAACATACTATTGGCTACTGAATCATTATTTTCTTAATTGCAGGTGCAAACGCTCTAGCCTTATCCATAATCTGTATCCGCCCACCACAGGCCAGCACCCCCTGCCTCGATGTCATGCAGATCCAAGATTCTTGAGAAATGCTTTTGAACGCTGAAATGAAGGAAGAACCTCCCGTATTTGGTTATCTCAATGAGTACTGCTTGCAAGCTGATTGAGCTAGACTCCCTAATTCTCAAGCTGGTTTCCCTTCCAAATGTGCCCTGCCACGGTCTTGGCTCCACCATGAAGTAGCTGTATCGCTCAGCAGTCACACAGCCTTGCTTCACCTGCATTTCCCCATCTGTAAAATGGGGATAAATAGGACTTACGTCATAGGGGCACAGTCAGGATTAAATGAGAGAATCCATAAAAAGCCCTGAGAACAGTGCCTGGCGATACAGAGCAAATGCTCAGTAAATATTAGCTACTGTTATTTTAAGCTTTATCTAGCATAAGCTTCGTTACCTATCACTGCGATTCGTGTTTAATTTGTTGACTTTTCAAAAAGACTATAGGCTCATGTCTGTCTTGGTCTGATCCCCGGCACAGTGGTCTGGCAGGGGGTAAGTGTCAATAAGTGTCTGAATGCATCCATCCATGCAAGGATGGGAATACTTTATGGCTGACACACATTTCCACAACCTTTGGACACTCTAAATGAGAGTGTTGACTCATGCTCCTACGCCATTCGAGAAGCAGATGATGGGCCAATTGCCAAACGGTTAAGAGCATAGACCTCAAAGCCAGGGAGAGTGGATATGAATCCGAGCTCCACTACTTACCAGAATGTGATCCCATGTGACTTAACTTCTGTGCCTCTTTTTCCTCATCTGTCAAATGGGAATAATAATAATAATGATAATACCTACCACAGAGGGGTGTTATGAAGATTAAACAAGTTAATGTTCGCAAAGCCCCCAGCATCACGTAAATGTTAGCTGCTACCGTCATCATCATCAACAGGGCCTGTGAGCAAAGACACCACACAAAGACCTGAGTGTGAAGAGAGGTGTGTGGCCCTGTGCTCGCGGGGAAACACGGTGCACCAGTTCCAGAGGATCTGTGCGCTGGCCGAAAGGCAGCGCTCAAGATCAACACAAAGCTGTGCCATGACAATTTAGCCGTCATTAATAGTCTGTTGGAACAGTTTGGGGTTCACACAACCAAGGCCACACGTGAGGGTGGGAGGCTACGGGAGGGGCATTTTGGGGAGAGCATCTGATTTGTAAAATGCAAGCAGGGCCTGGCCCACCAGCTCCCACCACAAACCCCACGCTCCTACCAGGTGGAAGCACACTGTGGCCCAGCCCACACGCCTCCTCAAGTCCCATGGCTGGGACTGCTCTTCCCTCCCCATCAGCTCCTCCTGACCTGGGTGTTCTCATCATGCTCCAGTTCAAGGCTCCTCCCGAGACCTAGAGTGGCCGTCCTCTCCTTTGTGGCTGTGTCTCCAGAGACACTCTACATCACCACGATGGCTTCCGCTCCCCCTGCAGCCCAAACTCAGGAGGCTGATTTGCAGCTCACCACACTTAGCCACAGACTGATTTTAAAATCAGTCATGATTAGCCATCTCACCCCTATCTACCTGCCTCGAGATCAGATGCTGCCCCTATCTCACAATCCTCTTATAAGGGCCTGAAATCAAAATCTCCTCATGATTGGAATTTATCTGCGAATATGTACTGTGGCTTCTTATAAGAGTGTTCTTCTCAAGTCTTCGCTTAATCTACCTCTCTAATTTATGACATGCAAATGATATTGCAAATCCTATGTTAGGTGCAGAAAGAAAATCGCAACAGAACGTGCCATGGATCCGCTACAATCAGTACTTTATTTGTTGTATCTATTGCTGATCATGACCTTCTGATGTTTGTCACCCCTGCCCTTAGACATACACCAATGGAAATGGGTCTCTGAAGATGCATCACAAATGGGTCAGCTTTGCTCAAGGTGCATGGGTCTCATGTAATACTACTATTAAGCACTGGTGTGCTTACTCATATAATTTTAGGAAGACGTTTTTAAAACAGTTTTTTGAAGATTTTTACTTATTTATTTTTGTGTGAGAGAGTGTGCATGTGCATATGCATGAATGCAGAGAGGGGCAGAAGGAGAAGCAGACTCCCCACTGAGCAGGGAGCCCTATGTCCGGCTTGATCCCAGGACTTTGGGATCATGATCCCAGCTGAAGGCAGATGCTTAACTGACTGAGCCACTCAGGTGTCCAGCAAGATGTTAATAAATGAATATTATTTCCTTGGGACGGCCAAACTATGGCATCATGGTGACCACAGGAAGGCAGACAGAGGTGCCTGGCTGCCAGTGGAAGAATTTGATATCAGGAAGCATCTCAGAAAGGACCCAGAACATGGTTCATTGGGTTTCTCACTCAATAGAGCAGCATGGAAAGCTCCCCTAGTCTAGTCATGTGCTCACTGCCTGACTCTGGCGGGCAGATTCTCATCCATGTAACGTACAGTTTAAAACATTTTTTTAAAGGGGATGATGTCCCTGTTTAAATTGGCCAGGTGGAGGGGATCCCTGGGTGGCTCAGCAGTTTAGCACCACCTTCAGCCCAGGGTGTGATCCTGGAGTCTCAAGATCAAGTCCCACATCAGGCTCCCTGCATGGAGCCTGCTTCTCCCTCTGCCTGTGTCTCTGCCTCTGTGTGTGTGTGTATGTGTCTCATGAATAAATAAATAAATAAAATCTTTTTTAAAAAATTGACCAGGAGGTAGTACAAAGGACAAAATCAAAATTCTTCACGGCTTCCCACGAGTGGCATCACGCTCTTTGGAGAGACAGGGAAGGGAAGGGTAGAGTTACACATGCTAGAATGTGTTGGGTTTGTGGCACGGCTCCTCTGGAATACAAGACAGGCACAAAACCTCTTGAAGCCATTGGGAGTCCAAGGTAAGCTGCTTCACAAACACTCAGCCAATAATAAAATGTTTTGAAAAGCACTTAAGCTTAATGGGTTGAGGTGTTAACTCAGTGGAAGCGTCTGTTACTATGGAGAGGGACTGTGAGAACAGGGCAACTCAACGCCACAGGGCCGGGAAGGGAAGGCCATCAGGAGGAGTCACGCCTCACCCAGCAAACACATAACAAGAGGGCCTCCCAGACAGAACAGGCGGCCACATCGGACCCAGAAGGATGATGATGTCCCCTAGAGGGAAACGTGATAGGTACCAGGATGGTCTCCAGATCCCTTGATGCCTCTTGGTTTGAGTCAGGCTTCTTGAGTCACTACTGTGTCCAGGTCTTCTATGGACCAGAACTTCGAGGACCTACTGAGTCTTCCAATCCCCTCTTGGCCATTTGCTCTGAAGCTAGGACCTTGCTGAAATGTACAGCCTGGTTTGGGCCTGCTGGTATCACAGGTTCTCATGTTACATGCCTCCAGAATCTCTGACACAAGCCAGGCCATAGACATCATCAGGCCCAGAAGGTTCTCCTGCAAGAATGATGATTTTAGTTCTCCGCGACTACTCACTCAGTAATTAGTCTTTTTATAACGTTGTTTCCTATCAAACATTGCATTCATTGCCTTTAAAAGGATTTCAGTCTCCAAACTTCCTGTGATTGCATCATACCCTGAATGCTCATGTTCTAGCGCCCATGCCATCTGGCAGCCATTCTAGTTCAGGAGCTGTGCATCAATGGGGAAAACTGGTTCATCCTAACACCATTTGACACATGCCTTCCTGACAGTCTTCTACGGTACAAGACACTGGGAGGGGCTGAGTCATCAGCCAGCGAAGTGCCTTCCTGACCCACACTGTTGAGTCATCTGAACGGTATTCAGAACCGTTGCTGTTGGCTCAGCAACAACTTAATGCTCTGAAATTTATCCTGCAACAGAAGTACCCAGTCTCCGAGCCTGAGATTCATAACATTCTTTGAACAGATTTTATATATATTTATATATATACGAATATATATATTCATTTTAATGAAAGAATAAAATAATAATAAATATTTATCTACAGAATAAACAGACCTCTGCCAGCCCAGGTAGAGATGATGGGAACTAGGGTTTGATTTTTCTAATTACACACAGCTTTTGGATAGGGGTGGTCGAAAGGACACTTTATTCCTCTCCCCGTAGTCATGATTGCTCTGTTGCAGCTAATCAAACTCTAATTCATTACAAACCAGGACAAGAAACAAAAGAGAAAAATAAATAATGGCTTCTACTGGCCCTTAAAGTCCTATGGGAATCTCTGATTAATGTGGCACCTGGGCCCTGTTACAATGTGCACTCCGCGAGAGCAGAGGCCTTGTCTGGCTTGCTTACAGATATATCTCCAGCACCTAGATGAGCACCTGGCACATTGTGATCACGTAAGCGGTATTTGCTCAATGAAGCAATGAAAGAATGAATGAATGAGCCAGGCCAGAGGCATCGAGAGCGGCAGAGGGGCCAAATTTCATAGTGCATAGAGTAGGCAGTTGAAATCAAACACCTTGGGTTGAGGCCCAAGTCTTCTGACTGGATGAACTTGAATAAATTATCTTACTTCCATTTCCTCACCATAAAATGGAAGTAGCAAAAATATATATTCCACAGGGCTATTTTGCAGATTGAATGATGAAATTCCTGTGCAGGTATTTCATAAAGTCGCAGTTGCCCACACTAGCAATCTGGAGGCTCCCTTATATACCACTGGTTCACCTCCTCCCCTGCTCCAAGTACCTGCAGTCCCCACTTCCTCCCCATACCCACCACAACTGCCTTAGCTACATGATTCATCACCCAGAGAGTTCCTGTCCCTTCCTAATGGATTCCCTGCCTTGAGCCTGGCTCCTCTACAGCTCCCTGCTGCCAATAAGCTTCATGGCTAAGTGACCAGTGCATCTGCATGGGGGCCCATACTCAGAAGGACCCCCTCTTTGAGATTGACTGTACTGTGGTTGCCATCTTGAAATTCTGAATAATTTAGTGTTTTGGAAGTAAAGTCCATGAGACAACAAACTACGTGCTGGGGACTTAGGGCCACGTATGCCATACCTTCCACACCTTCTACCTCCTGGGACAGGTTCTCAGCCATCCGATTACCTGTGTTCTGGCACCGGAGGCCCTGCCCAGCCTGCCTTCTCCCTAATCCCTTCCAGTGACCACTGCCAACTCCACCAGCAGCAGGGGCCTGGGCACAGGTGTGGGAGGGTTGGGGTTGGGCAAGCATCCCTCACAATGTCTGGGGGGTTGGGCCTGGTGATGGCTGTCTCCACCCTCGGCTGACAGTGCCATGGTGCATTTGGCAGGTGACTTTGTGCAGGCAAGCCTTGCAACCACCCCAGACCCAGACACCTAGTGCATCCTGACACAGACATACCCTTGTGGGGGCATCTGCCTGCCCAGGGTGGGGGCATCAGGCCTCTGCGAAGGGGAGATGCCTGGCTCCATCTGGAGCTGGAGCACAGCCCATTAGTCCAGCAGATACTGAGAGTGGAAAGTGGCAGCTAGTGGGTCACACACGTCCCAAGTCTTGGGGTAGGGCCCCAGGATTCTGTGACTGTCTGCACTTGCCCCATGGGTATCCTTGCGCCTGCCAGGAGTAACATTAAATAGCAGATTTAAAAAGCACCATGACCAGTGAGAGACTACAGAATAAAAGGGGAAAAGCTCTTTATTTTAGTACCATTGACAGCTATTTTTTCTTCTTTTTGAATAGGGGGCCCCATTTTTTATTTTGTACTGGGCCCCAGTAGCTGATCCTGGCTCCCAGTATGACCCTTCTAAAGCTTGCCCCTGAAGATGTCTCTCACCAGTGAGACTCCTTCATTGCTTATCCAGGATGTAGGCTGTAACGTTCCAGCTCCCTGGCTAGGCCCCCAGACCCTTCCCCTCCTGGCACATGGTGACTTTCTCATTCCTTTCCACTCATCCACCCTCACCCTTCTCCTTGGCCATTTGAGACTGAACGTGCCTGTCATTGGTCCTCATATATGCTTCCTTGTTACCGTCCCCCTGCTCCCACTTGTATCTGACTATGTGCACTCAAGCCTCACTTCCTCCCACGGCCTTCCTGACTGTCATTGGACCCTCAGGCTGAACCGGGTGCTCCTTGCTGTGCTCCTGCATCAACCGCCGTCCCAGGAGAACCTTGGGCCGTGCCCCTCATCTTTGTGTCCTATAATCCCTAAAGTCCCTCCCTGGCCTCTCCATCAGACTCATACCACCCGGTCCTGATAACAGGGACCACGTCTTCTGTGAATTTCTATTCCCAGCCCCAAGCATAGTGCTGCCACTTGGGGCGGGGGGGGGTCTAAATTAGTACTAAGCCGGACATGCTGCCCCGCTCTGCTCACTGCCTTCACTGCCTACTTAGTGAAACGATCTGAATCAAACAAACCACAGCAGCCACCTTCTCCAGAGGGAGGGGCCTTTTCAATAACAAAGATGCCCAAAGGTACCATT
The DNA here is from genome assembly GCF_048418805.1 of Vulpes vulpes. Lineage (NCBI taxonomy): Eukaryota > Metazoa > Chordata > Mammalia > Carnivora > Canidae > Vulpes > Vulpes vulpes. The sequence goes on from NC_132782.1 coordinate 135,951,867, forward strand.
TTAAATCGATGTTACAGACCCACCCCTTTCTGACCTGGCAAACTTCTATGACCCCGCTGGTTTTAGTCCTTGCTTATCACCAAGCCTCACCACAGAAATTGGAGATAGAAGGCCCTAGACTCATTTTCTTAAGAGAATAAATCCTTTTTTCTCTTCAGCACATTCATGAAGCTCTAGCAACTCTACCCCTCAACTGGGTTGGATCCTCCCTCTCCCACTTTCCTATGGAGGTTAATGCCCCACGTACTAGGAATCATGATCTTGGACTCAGAATCTCAGTGTAAGCTATTTGATTATCTGGTCCTTATTCTACTGTTGAAGGAGGCCAAGTGGCTGCCCCTGCTTCTGACCCCCCGGGCCCTTGCTCCATCCACTCCATACGGGCTCTGGTGAACCAGGAATACTTCCTGACTTTTCACGCACTCCTTTCTTTCCCATCTTTCTTTGAAGATATAAAGTCATCCTTGCCTCTGGGCTCCTTTTCCTCGGGATCTCTAGACCATGATGGAACCCCTAAGTCAAAACCCACCAGCCAGGACTCAATGAACCAGGATTCTGGCATTTTCTATTGTCGTTTCTCACCAGTGCTTCCTGCCCTGCCTCCACCCCCAAACGTCCCTCAGGTGGTTTTGTAAAAATTGGGAAGGAGGAGGGATGAGACTGTGGATAGCCATCGGCGATGGGACAATATACTTCACTACCGTGGGGGGGAGCCGTGATAAAGAAATGATCCTTGTTGACACGCAATATTGACACAGTAGCCACACAAACCACACTCATTATCTCCCTAAACCAGCCGTCGGCTTGGGGAGCAGCACAATTGCTGCCACCATGATTTCAGGAACGATCCCCTCCTTATTCCACCACCATTCATGAATTGGCTAATAAGCCAGTGAGTTTCTGTTCCAGGCAGAGAGCAATACGCAACTCAGAAGCTTTCCAAACAGTCTGGAAATGGGGGGTTTTATGGTACACATCCCTAGTCACCTTGCTACCAGCCTCGGGCTTCAGATATGTCATTAGATATTCCCTTCAAGAAACACAGGAACCCCTCGATGTGGCCCTCCTCCGCCCCACCCCTCCCGCACTGTCTCCCTCCTGCAGGCACGCTGCTCGAGACTCGCAGAAGTGTGGCCAGGAGAGAGTTAGACTATTGAGTGTGATGCAATACAGCCTGCTCAACTTTTGCATAGCAATTCAGCAAACACAGTTTTAAGCATTCAATTCTACTTCTACAGCTTCTTAAAATTCCCTGCAATATAATTATACTGATGGGAATGCAGAAAGATAATTGCTTTTAGAGGAAAGTTTCTCCTTTGTTCCATGTTCATCTGGCTTCCAGAAATGGAACAAGAGCCCTTGAACAGCAGAAATACGCATCCATGTGTCTCTAGTTATCATTTATTTACAAAGATAGACCTTGACAAATGTAATTTGTTCAATAAAATTAAAAGGATGCACGATAATTCACTTAGACAAAGAGACTTGAAAGGGGACGTCATCGCCAGCAGCGCCGTCCATCATTCCAAATGATCAGCTGACTTTGAAGAACTGGCAGGTGTTCCCCTTTTGGAATGCAGCATTGAAATAGTATTTAGAAGGGGGAAAAAAAGAAAGAGAGCTAGGAATTGGAGCAATTCTTTATTCAGGCAATAATTATACAAATTAGATCTATGAAAGCCAGAGAATGACTGTGCCTTGAACCCTGTCTGTGTGCATAGAACAATGGGGAAATTAATAATTAAATCTATTACATATGCTCATAATTCAATACAAAAGATACCTCAGTAGTTCAAACACTCCTGTATTTTCATTTGAATAAGGCTTTCACACATTCTCCTCATTATATATGTATTATATTTTAAATTTAACAGCTTATTTTGTTGCCTTTATGTTTGAATTAATAAGGGCACACTTTAATGCACTAATGGGGAAATGCATTAGCTGGCTTTGCAGACATAACTTTGAAAAATCTCCAGTTTCCCAGGGGTGAAATCAATTTGCCCCATAACGTGTTGTCTCACAGACACATCTGGAATCTTGGAGGAATAGCTCCCCTCTACAAGCTTCTGATTTGGGCCTCTGTATCTGAAAGAGCGGGAGCCTTTGCTAAGCTGAACAGACACATCAAGATCATCTTCTGGATTTTGCAACTTCTTAGCCAGCTACCATGGTTTTCTGTGCCTGGCCCATGCTTTTTTTTTTTTTTTTTTTTTTTTTTTTTTCCCAGAGAGCAAAAATAATTCTCCCATGAAAAAGTAAAGGTTTATTTTGAATCCAATACTTCTTTTCTCCTTTTTGCTTTCTCTCTCTCTCTCCCTCTGGCTCCTTTCATCTCCCTATTTTTAACTCTTCATACCACTTCTGAGCCATGGAGAGTGGCAAAGAAGTGGAAGGTAGAGGAGAAAGAAGAGGAGAAAGGAAGGTATATCTTAATGGAGGGTAAAGGTGGTGGTGGAGGGGGGCTCTCCCAGTTGACGAGGCACCAAGGATTACTGGGGTTCCAGGATAGAGGGAACACTGATGAACGGAAGCACTGAAATGCAAGAGGGCAAAATGAGGTCACAAAGTGGGGGGTCCCTCTTGCTCGGAAGCCAGAGGGACTCTACCGGAGGATGGGATGCGAAGGCTATAGGACCAAAGGAAAAAAATCCACCCCGCAGCCACCAGGAAGAAGAGACAAAGAAGCCAGTTGCTGAGAGAGGGAGAAGGAGAGGAAGCCTAACCAAATGCTCGCATTTTGGTGCAGCGCGCTGCCAGCATAGCCGCGGCGCCCGGACACGCGTGGAGGCGCTTGTCGCCGCTGCCACTGCGGTAGGACGACGAGCTCAGTGCCTTCGGAGCGGAGGAGCGCCAAATCCAATGATGCTAATTGCATTGCAGATTTCTAGCATCATTAGCAATTCTTAAAATCACATTTGCCCTGCTTAGGTTCTCTATTTCCAGGTTGGTATGCGGAGGGGGCAGGTCTCTGAAGGGGACCCGGGTTACAAAGAAATTCAATTGGACACGTTGGCTTCAGGTGTGCAGGTGGAGGCTGGCCAGCGGGGATTCACAGACCAGGAAAAATGCTTGTTTGTCTTATTTTAAATGCTGATTGCCGGGAGAATAAACAAAACCCGCAGCTAAATGGGCCTTAAAGGAACGCTGGGAATTTTGGAAAGAAAAAAAAGCCTTACCGAATAACGGTTGGAACTAGCCCTGTGGGTCCTATGGTGACAAGCACCATCCAAACACCCCGAGCAATGGAGTAACTTGCATTTGAAATAGTTGGTGCAGAAATAACCGCTTCTCCCGCTCTCCTTTTGTTTGTTTGTATTTTAAACAAATGAATAAAATCCAGATGAATTAGTGTTTTTGCTTTGTTTGTTTGTTTCCTTAAAGAGAACATATTTGCTCATTAGGAAAGCTCGACAGCCAGCTCCAGAAACAAAAGCCCCAAGTCCATGTGTCTTTTGGCAAGGGCACCTTCCCCCCACCTGCCCCGGCTCAAGCACCTTGACACTGTTGGGACAGGGAAGGAGCATCCCAAGAGGAGATCAGATCAGAGCTCAGAGCCTGCCTCTCCCAAAGAAGCTGGGCCCTGCCACGGGGGCAGGGCTCTGTACGGCTGGGGCTTTCGGTGTGGAGTCACTGAGAAGCCACCAACGCCACCCCCTCACAGGGTGGCCTCTAGTCTGAATCTAGCAACAGAAAGGGGGCCAGCTCCTGGGTATTTTTCCAACAATTTATACCATATAATTAAATTGCTAAGTATATATATATATATAACACATACACACACTTAGGAATATATATTACATATACAGCTCTATATATAAACACACACATAGAAAGTATGTATAGCTTTTAATTGGGCCGTCTTTTAAAAATAATTAAGCCAGTTTTAATGAAATACTGCTTAAGGCTGCTGGCAAGTGAAGGAGCCATCTTCTGCAGAGCATTAATAAACTGGATCGTTCGTACTAAAGGATGGCCAGCTGTATCAGCCAATTCAGAGTGTTTACTAACGAACGAGCTCAGTTCTCCGCCATGGGCCCAGGACCACAGGGTCAGGGCACCGAGGCAGGGGCAGGAGTCTAGGCCTTTCCCGTTCACTGTCTCCAACAGTCCTCAGAGCTGCAGGACACTCACGGTCCCGAACTGGAAGAAGGGGGTGACTCCTTTGACACAGGGTCACAGCAGGAGGCCAAGTCCATTTGCTCTACCTGTGGAAGGACAAGGGGGCTGACCACAGAGGCTGCTGGGACCTTCAGGGACCCCTGGAGCACTGTGGGCACAGTGGACCAGGACTGGGAACGAGATAAATGGATGATCAGAAGTGTTCCAGTTTCAGGGGTGCCTGGGCGGCTCGGACCCTTAATTGTCTGCCTTCAGCTCAGGTCCTGATCCCAGGATCCCAGGATCGAGCCCTGCATCGGGGTCCCTGCTCAGCAGGGAGTCTGCTTCTCCCTCTCCCTCTGCTCCTCCCCTCTACTCATGCATACTCTCTCTTTCTCACTCTCTTTCTCTCTCAAATAATCGTAAAAAAAAAAGGAAGTGTCCCAGTTTCCTCATCTACAGAATGAAAGATATGTGCTTGTCAACCCCCTAATATCAATAAGATAAAAATATAGACAGCATTATTCAAATGTGAGATGTCGACGGCGTCAATATTTCAAACTCTTAAAATGAGGGTAGCACACACCTTCAACTAATACACTGTTGTATGTCAACTGTCTCTCAATAAAATTGGAAGAAAAAAGAGGGAAGTCATTCTTTAACAGCACACGATGATCTCTACATAACAAAACCAGGCATTTAGATAAGACTTTTCTTTATATTTTTGGTAGCAAGATGTATTTCGAGGCAAAGGGATGTCTGGCTTGGTTTTTAGTTAAAGGGATGGTTTCCACAGTCTCCCAGGAAGAAATCTTTACAAACCGACTGACTTCCACCAAAACCAAAGACACAGGCTGCCGTGCAGAGATCCATTGCACCGAGATGGTACAGCAATGTTTCTCGAAGGGAAGGGGCCTGTGTGAAGCCCCCTCCGGACAGGGGAGGAAGCTGAGGTGCCCCCATGTTCAGCCCCGGTGGCAGGGCTACATCATGAACCTCTCTCTTCCAGAGTCCCAGAGAAGACAGTTAGCCATTCACCCTCTCTTCCTTTCTACTGAGGAGACCAGAGGACACTGTAGCCCATAAATGAAGAAAAACAGGCCCGTCTGGTGGCTCAGTTGGTCAAGCATCTACCTTGGCTCGGGTCATGACCTCAGGGTCCAGGGCCCTGCTTTGGGCTCCCAGCTCTACAGGGAGAGAGCCTGCTGCTCTCCCTCCCTCTGTGCTCCCCCACCTGCCCCCTGCCACTCGCTTGTGCTCTCTCTCTCTCAAATAAATAAAATAAAATTTAAAAATGAAGGAAAACACCAGTTTGGGATTAGGGAAAACACCTTTCTTTCTCTTAATCCCAAACACAGTGAGAAAAGCTGGCACTTTCTCCCATCTGTAGGACCAGCCTGGTGGAAGGCTGGCAGGCGGCTTGGGCGGGAGCCCGCAAACAGCCGTCTGCACCTGCACCCCGAGCCTGTGTTACCTGCCGAGAGGGCACCGCAGAAGCCTAGGGTCCCTAATCTTCACCACAACCCATCGAGGCAGGTAGTAGTGTTCGCATCTTACCGAGCAGGGGACTGGGGCCCAGGAAGCGAAGCGACTTGCCCGCGCACCCAGAGTCAGAGCCGGACTCAGACAGCCCAGGCCTGCAGACACGGCCCGGGTTCTCGTAGGGGCTCCGGACCCCCCCCCCCTTGGCCCCCCCTTCTCCTTCCGCGGGCTCTCACCGCCCTGTTTGGGGCGTCCTCGTCCTCACAGCTGAGGCTAATGTGGCTGAAACCTCCAGCACCTTCCCAGGCCTGCACCCCTAGGACATGAGGCTCCCTAGTCCAAAGAGGGCTTGGGGGGCAGCAAAGGCACTGCCTGTGCTCCCAAGGCACTTCCCCAGGCCTGGGGGCCGGGAAGGCAGATCCAGGCCTCAAGTGTGCCCACCGCGCAGGGGAAGGTCCTGTGCAAGCTCCACTGCTGACTCTGCAGAATGGGGAGGCGGCTGCAGGGCGGGGGGGGGGGGGGGACCCCGGATCCGGCCTAAGCCAGCGCCCCAGGGCCAACACCAGCCAAGAAGCCTCGGAGAAAGGGGCTGCGCGCCCACTGGCGGAGGGAGGGGGACCACCCCGGGGGCGCCCAGAGAAGCCAGGTGTCCCGACGGGGGCCGAGGCAACGGGCCAGGTGTCCGCGGTGATGCCGACGGGAGGGAACAGCAACCGACTCTGGAGGAGGAAACCTTTGCTGCGGCTTGGGAGGCCGCGGGATCCGGGCTGGGGCGGCGCTCCCCGACCCGCCTCCAGGGGGCGCTCGCGCGCCGCGGGGCTGCACCTGCGGAGCGCGGGGCTGCACCTGCGCGGAGGGGGCCCTGCACCTGCTCCGCGGCCAGCGCTCTGGGCCGCCCCGAGGCGCCCACCGAGCAAGCAGAAGCGCATCACGTCTGCAGCCTTCCAAGGGGGGGCCCCGGGGGGGTGCACTCGGCCCCCCACGGCCCTGGAAGGATGCCCCTGGAGGCACGTGAATCCTCACTGACACGGGGCGGGGCGGGGGCGGGGGCGGCCACCGATGGGGCCCTAACACCTCCGGCCTCTGGGGTTTAAAAGGCCGGACCGGTGGACCCTAAAACCAAATGGGGTACGACTCCCTCGGCCGGCGGGACATCGCCAGGGCCTTCCCCGGAGAGAGGCTGTGCTTCCGCTGGGCCGCAGGGCGGCGAGCGGGGGAAGCTAAGGCGGCGTGGAAAGCCCCAGAACCCGGCTCGGCGGCCGGGCCTGCCGCCTGCGACCGCGCCTCGGGCCGCGAGGATGTGCCTGTGGCGCCACCTAGTGTCCGAGGCGCAGACAGCGCCCCGGCGGGAGCCGCGGGGACCTCGCCCTGAGCCCCGCGGACCGGTAAACACCCTCCTCCGGCCGCCCCCAGAGCCTCCCAGGCCCCCGCTCCTGCTGCCACCAACCCTAAGGAGGAAATCTGCCAGAGTGAGTGGAATAAGTGACGCTCCCTTTCAATGAGACGTCCATGAGGTGATGTCTGGTTTCTCCTAAATACAATGGCAAGTCGATTATTAATTCATCCAGAAAAAATATAGATGCTGTCATCGTATAAACGCGAGTCCCAAGCAGACCTGAGCCTCAGCCCATCTGGAGGAGCCTTCTGGGGAACACTGCATTAGGATTCTGGGCGGGACAAAGAAGCCTTCCTTTTTATTTAGTGAACTGCAGCCCTCCAGGGATCGCACCGCCTGACGGAGAGAATAGAGACCTGGGAGCCAGGGTACTAGGGCTCCGACGTTGGCTCTGCCTCCAATTATATGTGTGACCTTGACCAGGGGCAAACAGCCTTCACCTCTCACAACAATGCTGTGAGGTTCGGATTATTATTTCCACATGACAGAGGAGGGAAGAGGGGCTGGCGGAGGTTACCCAAGGTCAGACAGCTGGCCCGTGCCAAAGGCGAGCTTCAGACCCTCGTCTGCTGAACTCTGAAGAGCACACTCCTCTCACAACCCGTCAGATGCCTCCGTGCCCTGGCCTCCTCACCTACAGCCTGGAGCGGCTGAGCCAAGTCATCACTCGGGCCCTTCCAGGTGCAGCAAACTCCCATCTGAGGTCGCTCCGGTCCCTGAAAACCCCCTTCTAGTGCTCGCAAACCCCACAGGGATAACAAAAGGACCTTTAAAAAGGATTTATCCACCTATAAGGACCATGGGGTTTCATTTTCAGCTGTGGGCAAGAAGATGCCAAAACAGGCGTGCTAGAGCCTCAAGCCTCCTTTAAAAACCAGGGCCGGGCCGTGGGAACGAGGAGACTCTCCACACAGGGCATTGAATGACAACTTAGGGATCCAGGGCAGAAACCAGAGCTGCAGGGCGCTGCTTATCTCTTGAGCCACCGGCCTCCCAGGGGATAATTGCCTTCTGATAATTGTTTGGACTTGATAAATACAAGAAATCAGGCAGCCAGCAGTTTATCTGGCTACCAGTTCAGATCTGGACAGAACTAGATTAAGGAGTCAGGCACATTTGCAATAACCTCAAAGATAAACCCCTCTCGTATCTGAAGCAGTTTATCTCCTCCTCGAGGGTCATGTTGCCCAGTAACTGCCACCTCCAAAAGAAGGAAGAGAGAGATGCGCCAGAGGGCTCCAGAGCAGCCTGGAGCCCTCTCTCCCTGCTAATCCTTACAGGTCGCCAGCCTGAGAGCAGAGGCGGTGGCACTCTGCCTTGTCTGGAAAGCCCGGGGAAGTAGGTTGTCAAAGTGGGAACTAGGCAATTAGACCCCAAAGCCAAGGTCACCTGACCCCAAGGTCAATGGTTTTCTCATGGCTATTCCTCTATCGCAGAGGGACAAGCTAAAGGAGCCCCAACTGTCACCAGCAGAGATAAGAACAGGAACTACACGCTCAGATCTGGGACCCTGCTGAGCCACACATCCACCTTGTGACCAGAGGCCGGTTAAAGCTCCTCTGGACCTCAGTTTCCTCAACTCTAAACGCAGGGCTTGGTGCTAAGTAATCTCAGAGACCCCACTGAACCACTTTGTGGACCTGAATCCAATCAGCAGGTACCCTTCGGGGTTTCACTGAAGTACCATCTCCCTCACTTGCTTTCATCCTCCATCCCCTTCCCAACCTAAACTCCTCTCATACCCGGGGCGGGGGGGGGGGGGGGGATATATCTCTCATTGCATGGTCACTTCTCTCCATCCTCGAGCTCCTTCCATCTGTTAGCAGCTGGCTTAGCAGGTGGCCGAGCAGCGCTGTAAGAGCGGCCCTCCTGGAAGGACCCCTGAGCGCTTGGCCTGCGGTGCAGATGCGGATTTTATTTTCCATTCTTTACAAAGAAGTGAGGCCACCTATTGTCCACTCCCTGTTCCCACTCATCGACCTTCCAATGGGCAGACTCCTCGCCTTCCAGAATATCCTGCTGAGGGACAACAGGACATCTTCTTCAAGCAAGATCACTTGGGGTCAGAAACTGAGCCAGTCTCTCCTGAGCCCCACTCCTCCTCCACACTCCAGCCCTGGAGAAGGGGCTCCAAGAGGAAAGCAGCGGGCTCAGCAGGGCAGCGACCAAGAGTCTTCGTCAACTGCCCCAAAGCCCTGGCCTGACACCATCTCCTTTAAAAAAAAAAAAAAAACAGTTCAGGGCCTTTGGGGGGCTCATAATTGAGTCATATCCTAGGAAAGAATTTTTTTTTAAGATTTTATTCATTCATTAGGAAGAGAAGGAGAGGGCGAGTCAGGGGAGGGACAGAGGGAGAGGGAGAAGCAGGCTCCCCGCTGAGTGTAGAGCCAACGCGGGGCTCGATCCCAGGACTCTGAGATCATGACCTGAGCCGGAGGCAGTTGTGTGACCAGCTGAGCCACCCAGGCACCCCGGGAAAGAATTCTTTAAAGAAAGGAATAAAGCACTGTCTTTCCAAGAACATTTTCGCCCTCAAGAAACTCAAAATTAACTAAGATTCTTGTACCTCGTTTTCCCTTTGCTGGTAGAAGAGGACAGGGAAGGAGGACCGCCTTTTTCTGGAGAGAGAAGGCCCAGAGGGTTGAGGTAAATCCTTTGTGAAGACAGACTGGTCTCCCTCTCTCAGAGCGGCCCCCACTCTGCCGGCCCCACCGGAAGCCTTTACGAGGTGCTGGCCCCTTGAGCGGACACCATGTGCTGATGGATTTATCCAGTAGAGGAGATTACAGAACGAGGTGCCAGCAAAGGCGAGCCATCCCGGCCCACTCATCAGACGGCCCCTCGGCCACCTCCCCCCGCCAGCCTCAGACCTAAGCAAGGGGAGAGACGTGAGATGGGCCCTGCACCGAAGGCCCTCTCTGGCCGCCAGGCCGGAGTGCCGTCCCTGGGTGCCTCTGTCGTCTGTCTTCCCTCTGAGCCATGATTCATGGCAGGTATTAGGGAGGAAACAGCGTCCTTCAGTTCTTCCTACCATCTCTCTTATCTTTACAGAGTTCTTATTAAGCGGTATCTTTAAACTTATTTATGTGATGTCCTGCTAGGAAGCAGTGTTGTCAACATGCCACTTCCCATGAGCACTGTATTCAATATAAATAAGAGCCAAATAAATGCCACACTGTCTCCATGCAGAATCTTCTCTGAGCAGGACTGGGAGCCTGGCTATGCACAGAGAGAGCTGATGAGCCCCTAAAGATAATCAGGTCATGGAAACTGGGCATCTACTGGGCAGATGAGAGCTCGCCTTTCCTCTTCTCGAGCGGTTGTTCCAGGGAAGCCAGCTCCCTGCTGGAGAACCAGCTCTGGAAGTGGGGACATAAAATCCCAGGCGCTGCCCATTGCCAAAGGGCCAAGCCATTACCCTTCACTTCCTATTTTTGTTAGTTCTTTTTTTGGATGTTGCAAAAGATGCACAGATATAGGTCTTTTACCCTTGTTTTCATACTGAAAATAAATGGGCAGGAGAGGAGGGGAAGGAGAAGAAACTAGCCTTGGAGCACATCAAGGGCCAAGCACTGTGTTGGGAGGTTGGTGAGGGGTCAAGCCCTCCAATCTTGGCCACGTGGGGACAGGGAATGGTCATCATCTTTTCTTTTATGTTTAAATAAATGCACATATTTGGCGATGGCTTGAACCACAACTAGACATGATGGGGAGCCCCCCCAGGGTCTCCGTGTCTTCTCTAAGAACCCCTCTTTCATCTAGTCATGTAGACCATCTTCCCTCCTCCGTTAGTTGATCACGCAGTTCCCTTGGCCGTCAGAACCTTCCCACTCTCCACACCCTCATCTCCAGCCCCTTTCCACTGCTCATGACTCATTTAGACATCATCCTCAAGAAAGCTTCCCTGCTTCTCTCCTGTCCAATTCCATCTGGGTGGGCACCCAGATGCTCAGACAGCTTGTATCTCATTTGTCACCACCGTGATGTAATTCTCTGCTTATTTGTCTGCTTCCCCAAGGTACTGCGAGCTCTGTGAAGACAAGGTCTTTTTCATATTTGCATGTGAAATGGAGTTCTAGGCTACCGCTTGCCCAAACAACCCCTCTGTATTCTGGGAGAAAGATGCTTCTTTGGAAGAATGCAGGCCCGTTCCTCCTACCCGCCCCGTATATACGCAATCGGCCTCCAAGCAAGACTTGACCAGGACATGACTGCCTTGTTCAAGTCAGGATGAGACGCTCTTTCCTCCCGGTGGACGCAGCCCTACAGAAGCAGCAAGGCTTAGCCAGGGGTACATGAGCTGGATCTCTGCACTCACTTGCCCCCGCCTCCAGGCAACCCGCGCCACTGTGCTGGGTGGCCCACTTCTCCTGACCTCTGGTTCAGCTCCCGAGATATCAGGCTGCTTTTCTACCCTGCTTCCTACCACCCCCCACCACCTAACCACAGCTGCTTGTGAAGTAAATAGCTGATGTGTCTCCAAAGTCACAATGCCCCGTGGAGCCCAATCACAGGAGCCAGGAGAGGGAGGCTGAAGTGGTCCCATTTCTTCCAAGTTCATTGCCGGCCTCCATCCCGGCCTGGACACCGGGGCTCATTTGCATGGCTGGTTGGGAACCTTTGACAGATGAAAGTGTGCAGATAGTTTTATATGTGTTGCTCATCATTAAACCTCCCCTTCAAGGGTTTCTTGTCGCCTTTGGTTTGTGTCTCAATCTGGAGCAAATTTAAGCAAAGGTTTAGGCCTCTGTGTTTTCTTGGTTTAATTAATAATTCATAATAAAATTTAATCAAGGCATAAGCTTTTGTGGAAGGTTATAAAACACTTTTATTTGCCCTGGAGATCAGAATGACCACTTTCTAAATCTGTGAAATGATTTCTTTTTTTCCCAAATGAGGAAATTTTACTCTCAACTGTAAATTTCAGCTGTTTGCCATATGTAACCACAGAGAATCTGTTTATTGACTTAGTATATTAGAAGTAGTTAGGCAGGAAGAAAAATAAACCCAAACTCCAGACGGGAGAGGGTAGGGAGAAGGAATGAAGAGCTGGAGCTAAGGGTCTCGCAAAACTCTGGCCTCGGAAAATAACAAGGAGAGATGAATGTCTGAACCCACCTCCCAAAGGAGAGGACAGACAGAGCAACCAGATTGGGAGACAAAGACAATGGCTGGATGGTAACCACAAGCTATTCAAGATCTCCAGAGAAATAAGCAGCAAATGCAACAGGAAAAATGGTGCCATGAAAGGATCTCAGACCCTGGAAGGGCTCCCCGGGGTGAGGGTCGGGGTGGGTGGGTGGGGAGCATGGAGCCCTGCTTGTTCCAGTCCAGCGCGGGACAGGTCTCCACCTGCCTGGAATAGCAGAAAGGAATTCTTGCCTAGTGGCAGAGAAAGGATCTAGGCAAGGGGTAACTCACCCCCCATCTGTGGACCAAGCCAAACCACCAGGAAAGCAACTTAGAAATACAGATTCTTGAGCATCCACTTTAAATGCCTTACAATGCTCTGCAGGTGACTCCAGTGCGACCAGATTTGAGAACCGGTGATCCAGATGACCTTTCAGAGATCAGCACTAACTGTCTGAGATTTAACAAATTAGGGCCAGAGAGGAAGTTGGTGCAGAACTGGGCACCAGCCGTGCATTTAGGGGGTAGTGTATAATCGTGAGTTGCTCTCCATGAGAGTTGCTGTAATAGCAACACGCTAGTAAGTGCACGTTACCCCCTTGAGCTGAAAACGGTCCAGAAAGAAGGGGATCATCATCCCCAGTTTTACAAAGGAGAAGATGCCATCTCAGAGAAGTGACGTGACTGGCCCCAAGCCACACGGCCGGTGAGCAGCAGGGATGGGTCTCTCCTTAGAGCACCCCCAGGAGAGTTGCCAAGTTGTAAATTATGGCCTCACAACATGCTCGTGGCACATGCATCTCTCAGCCCTCAATGTAGCTTGATGACTTGACACTAAAACGCAGTTCAGTGAAACTAAGTTGGGGCAAGGGGTGGGGGGTACCCTGCAGTCCAGACGAGCACACTGATAGCCCAGGGAGGCAGGAGAAATGTCTGCTCATGTGGCCGTGGAACAGCAACCTGTGCAGGCCTGGGTGTGGGGGACCTTGTGACAGCACCGCTGACTCCCAGCACGGACTTGGCGAATATTGTCACTTGACCGCCCACAAGAGTCAACACTGGTATGAGGCTGACGTCCCTAAGAGCTCCAGCCTTCGAAGCTAAAAACTCTTCCCTAACTCATCTCTCATGCCAGGAGGCTTCAGGAAAGCCAGGCTTCCGTGTGTCCATCTCAGCCCAGGTATTTTTGAGAATCCTCAAGGAATGGGTCCATGTCCCAGAGGTCAGGCCTGTTAGTCACTTGTCACATTGCTCCCCTTTCTCTGTATCCTCCGTCTCCCCCATCACTCCTACTCCCCCAGAACACAATCAAGGCCAACCTATAATATCAAGATGTTTTGAAAGCTTAGAGATAGCAGAAACATAGAAATAAAAAGCTTAAGCCCCGGAGGTAGGGAGTCCAAGCCACCTTTGCTGTTAGCTTCTAACCTGCCCCACACGTCACATTTCAGGGGCCAGCCTACTTTCCCTCAATTAAATGCTTTGACTATGTCCCTTTTCTAGAACCTAGGTTGTCCGTTCCTTGCAGGGTCCAACGAGAGACAGAAACATCTCAGGCTGGTCTCCCAGTCAACACAACTCTGCATACCGAGAAGGCAACCCACCACCTTATTTCGCAAGTCATCTCGTTCCTCTTTGTCCCAAGTATCTCCATTCCAAGTAGACTTTACTTGAACATGACCGAGTGCCCATCACAGTGGTTCCTCCAAAATAAAGCACCATCTCCCTCAAGGATGAATCATAAAGTTGCAGTGAGTACATCCCCGTTTCTAGTTATCATGTTTCCAAAATTGCGGGGCACCATCTAAGTTCCAACGACACCCTTATCCCACTTCCACTGAGCAGAGCAGAAGGGGGCCGGGCTCATTCCTTCTGCCCGGCATACTCCTTCTGGCAGTGGGTAGGATTGCTTTAAATGCTTGTGGGTTGGTAATTTTTGGACTCATTTGCAAGGCAAATGCAGACTATCTAAAATTAAGGTTCAGTGATGTGGGGCCCTAGCTGAGGATTTCTTTTGTTTGTTTTGTTCTAAAACCACAGTCTTGCTCTACAAGATCATTATCACAGCCCCAGCAAGAGGGCTGATTGCTTTTTTGCAGAGTCCGCGCTATCCCTCCTCATAAAGCTTGGATGAACACGTCCTAATAGAAGGGACGGTCAAGGTAGGCTGGTTGCACCTGAGTGGCCGCACCATTAGGGACAAGTCTAGACTGGAAACTTGGCCCGGCCTGGGGGCCGGTCTCTTCGCCAGCGTCATTGGTCACAGTCCCCAGTGGGGAGGCCTTGGGCTGAGTCCTGTTGGAAAAGTGTGGCGGTCTAGAGTGTTCGGTCAACGTTAAAGCCCAGTGCCACTTCCTTGGCGGCTCCTTAGTTCAGATTCAACCCAAGTCTGATCCAAACGTGGGAAGTGGGGGCCGGGAGGGGCAGCGCAGTGTTTAACTTCGTCTGCCCTTGGCCCACCAGATCTTCCCGAATCTCAGCGGAGGGGAAAGAGCAGCTTAGACAGACGTAAACAGGCTCTGCGGCCCTCTGGACATCAAATAACACTAGCAAAACAACGTTTAGATGAGTTAAGTGTAAATCAATCAGAAACATATGGACCACATTTCCCTGAAAATACACAGGGGTTTACAAATTACAGGCACAGGGGTTTGGCAAAATGCAGTTCAGGTTTTTGCCAAACCTAAAATGTTTGGAGAAGATTTAAAGAAAGTAGAGTGACCCAAAATGCCTTCAACTTTGCCCATCCCTGACACTGATAATATCCCACACAACCGCAAGCGTTTAAGTGCATGGGTTTTAAGAGCTTTATGTGTTGAATAAACTTAACTACTCACAACAAGCTGAGATTCTTTTCCAGACGAACGTTCAGAGAAAGCTGAAACCGCCAGATGTGTGCCCTTACGGAAGGGAGAAAGCCTCCGCCCTCTGAGGTGGGCCAAGGAGATAGACCTACGTGTTTAAACTCGCAACAACAACAACAAAATAAATAAATAAAAAATAAATAAATAAATAATAAATAAGTAAATAAATAAACTTGCAACAGAATTAAGTATTCTGAGCTTTGGAGCCTGTAACTGCATGTGCTCGGAGCCCAGGCTCGGCTTTCCCCGGCCCGCGCTGTCTTTGCTCCCCCGGTGGTGTGGGTCCCCGTGTGGGGACGGGGTGTGGCCTCAGGCCCGGGAGTCGCTGTGCCTGTGACCCTCCCACAGGTGGCCGCAGGCCGTGACCTGTTCTATCTCCGGGGAAGGCTGCCCCCGTGGAAGTAGGGCACCGACCCCCCAGGGTTGACATGTTGAGACTCAACAGTGAAGACAAAAGGCACAGCAGGCCTCACCCTGCGGGGAGGTCAAGGTCCCACAGGGGCTTGGAGACAGAGAAGACTCTGGGGACCCCCAGCCCTGCTCGGCACTGCTCCCCCAGGTTTTTTTTCCTTTTTTTCTTTTTTTTTAGTGAGACAATCTTTATTGTCAGGTGTTAAGAGTGCAAAGTGGTGACAAATCCAGAGGGATGGGAAAAGAGGTGGGGCATGGTTCCCTTCCTCCAGGTGAAGGCCCTGTCACCAGGCCAGTGGGAGCACTTGACAATGGCCACTCTGGGCCCAGCGCCCTTTGAAGAACAAGCTTCTAGGCAGAGGGATCCTCACAGCACAGAGGAGGAGAGGGTGGGTGGGGGAGGCCGGAGCCACCAAGACGGAGAAGTGGAGAGGAAAGGTCACCTCTGCCCTTCTGGGTGCCCAGAGCCAGCGGGCAGGAGGCAGAGCCAAGTGTCCCTGCGTGTGGCCCAGGGCCTCCTTGGTCCCAGCCGGGCAGACCCTCTCCCAGGGGCCGTGGCGGGGGGCCGGGGAGGGGGGGACAGGGACACGACGGGGACCCTGGGCAGGCCCGCCTCTCTCCACCCCTGCCTCTCCGCTCTCCAGCTGTGGCCACAGCCACAGGCCCTGCGGAAAGGGGACACAGCCCCGCCGACAGGGCCATGGGCGGCAGCTGGAGTTGCCAGTCACCACGCAGAAGGGGGACTTGCAAGGAAAATGACCTGAATGGCCTTTCTGGGCCCCCTGCGCTGTGCTTGGAGACCCTGCCTCCCCCTCCTGCCGTGGATGGGGTCGCAAGTCGGTCAGAGGCCGTGCGCGTGCGCCCCCTTGAATCCGACCCTCCAGGAGGCACTCAAGCCTCCGTGCGTCCCACTCCAGCCTGGGAAGAAAGGAGGTTGGCCTGGGTCCCGAGGGGAAGGGCCGAGGTGGCAGGGGGCTGGGGGGTGTCGGACGGGGCACAGATGGCAGTGGGAGGAACAAAGGGACCATGAAGGGACCTGGAGCACATGGCCAACCCCTTTTCATGGCTTCCTCATGGAATCCCAAACTTCTGAGGGACCTTCTCAGGGAGGTGGGGCCCATGGAGGACGACCTCTTCCCACCCTCCAGCACCCACAGAAGGCCCCAAAGATCCCAGAGAGCTCCCCGAGTGGTAAAGCAGGCCTCACTGAGAAGCGGAGCCTCTCTGGTACCATCACTTCCTTGGGGCTGGAATCTTCTCTGGCCTTCTGAGGCCCTAGGGCTGAGACCAGGCTGGGGCGTGGAGCCAGGGAGGCAGGGAGGCCGGGGAGTCGCCTCCAGGAGGGAAGGCGGTGCCTGGTGTTTCACCGGACAGAGTCTGGTTTCCACACAGAGAAAGCCCAAATAATAGCAATAAAAATTACAAAGGATGGAAAAAAGGGTTTTTTCCCTCACTTAGAAAAAAATCCCTGTTCCTATAGTGGGAACCTCTGAGGTGAGGTTCTGATAATTCTTCGTGTCAGTGGTTGACAAGAGGGACAAACTGGCCACTGACAAGAATAATGACTTCCTCTGTCTCTAAGGTTCGTAGCTGGAATTTGTCCTTGGGGCAGAGGCTTTCTTCCTTCTGGGGGTTCCCTTGGTGACTCTCTGAGTCATGCAGGAGTCCATCAAGTGCCTTCTCTCGTCCTGGTTGGTGAAGCTCTCCGTATGCAATAATGCAGTCCATGCCAAGGCCTTAGGAGCAGAAAGTCCTCGTTATTTGGGGACAGCCACCCAATAGGAAACTACTTGGAGAGCCAGTCGGATAGTAAAGAGGAGGGGAAGGAAAGGTTTGCTTGGAGCTGGCACTTGAAAACTAAAGCACAAGGTTATTAAATTAAGCTTTTCAAAACCTTATATCACAAATTAAGTTATAAGTATGCATTAATTCTTAATGAACAACAAAAAGGAATTATTTATTTAAAAAAACACTTTCAAAATATTTTTACAGCAGCACTAAATCCACGGCCTCGTGTTTCACTTTTACAGCCAATCCCAGGAAGAGACATTTTAACAAAAGTATGCAAGAGCTCTGCGAATCTCCCCCAAGGCTGCTCACGAGTGTTTAATACGTGCACGTCTCTCTCTGAAGTGCCTCTGGCGTCCCCTTCTCCGCGAGTTTTGTTCTCGAAGGAAGGCTACCCGGGCGCCGCCGCCCTGGCCCCAGTTCTGACGGCTCCCGTGATGTGAGCAATTCTCCAACTTCATCTCCTTACCACCACGACAATCTCCCATCTCTTACAAGGTTTGAAAACTTGACTTTGCAATGGATTTGCACGGCTGACCCTGTCCTACCCGCTGTCCGTGACATGCCACCCGCATCCGGAGTCTGATCCAGAAGGGGCTTCATCGGCAGCTGGGTGGGGGTAGGGAGACGGCGCGCGTTCCCGGCAAGCCTTTCTGTGTTGTCACCTCCTCTCCCTCTGCAACCCTGGGGCCACGGGGACTCCAGTGATGAACCCTTGAGTCGCCTCTATAATCCGGTTTATGAAAATAGGGGGAGCACGCGGAACATCGCTACAAAAAAGGCTGTTGTTTTCTGGGTCGGTTTGTTATAAACTGTTGCTTTTTCTGGCACCTTCCCCCTTGGCCCTCTTGAGGAGGGCAGCCAGCAACCTCAGCCTGTGCTAGGCTTTAACGTGAGGGTTCAGAACGATTCCTGGGGCCCAGGCCCATCAGCGATGGGAGGCCCGAGCTCGCGTGCCCAGGGGGCTCTCTGCTCCAGGCCCAGGCCCAGCGGCGATGGGAGGCCCGAGCTCGCGTGCCCAGGGGGCCTCTGCTCCAGGCCCAGGCCCAGCGATGGGAGGCCCGAGCTCGCGTGCCCAGGGGGCTCTCTGCTCTAGGCCCAGGCCCAGCTCGTGTGCCCAGGGGGCCTCTGCTTTAGGCCCAGGCCCAGCGGCAATGGGAGGCCCGAGCTCGCGTGCCCAGGGGGCTCTCTGCTCCAGGCCCAGGCCCAGCGGCAATGGGAGGCCCGAGCTCGTGTGCCCAGGGGGCTCTCTGCTCCAGGCCCAGGCCCAGCGGCAATGGGAGGCCCGAGCTCGAGCTCGCGTGCCCAGGGGGCTCTCTGCTCCAGGCCCAGGCCCAGTGATGGGAGGCCCGAGCTCGCGTGCCCAGGGGGCCTCTGCTCTAGGCCCAGGCCCAGTGATGGGAGGCCCGAGCTCGCGTGCCCAGGGGGCCTCTGCTCCAGGCCCAGGCCCAGTGATGGGAGGCCCGAGCTCGCGTGCCCAGGGGGCCTCTGCTCTAGGCCCAGGCCCAGCTCGCGGGCCCAGAGGGCTCTCTGCTCTAACACCTGCTCGCCCGATCAACGCGTCCTTACTGCCCCTGGCGCGGCCGGTGAAGAGCCCAGCTTCACACTTGGGTGTCTCTCACTGCAGAGGACTAGGGAGCTCAGAACTTCAACTTTATCAGGACACTCCACTCGTGATAACTGTCGGGGTGAACCAGTGGCACCCCCTCTAATGTGGGGTTCGAGACAGTTCAGGGACTCGAAACATGAGCCCGCTGCTGGGGAAGCGGAGTCGGAGATGCGGCCAAACTTCCAACCAGACGGGCTTTCCCGCTCTTTCCCCTCCAAGTTGACCTTCCCCCTCCCCCCAGCTCCCCCATCTAGGGGCAGGGCCAGGTGCCCTTGCCGCGGGGTGGGGGTGGGGGGGCGTGTACAGAGGGGAGAGGACACAGGGTCCCCGGGGCTCATGCAGGGCACATCTCAGAGGCAGAGCGGCCCTGAAAAGGAAATCGGGGTGGGCGTCGGGGCCACCCCAGCCCCCTGCTGCGGAGATGGAGGGAGATGTAGGAGCATGGGGAGCAATGGGGCTTGGACCGGAGCAGGGCGCCCAGGGCAGCGGGGTCTGGACGCACAGGAACCGGGGGGAGGCAGGGGTCCAGGCGGTCCAGGGGCCGGGCCTCGGGCTGCGAGGGGCCGGCCTCCGGGGGGGCAGCTAGCCGCAAGAGAGGCCTCGCTGTCCTAGACCAGGTGCCAGGCCTTCCCCGGGCCTAGGTGGCACGGGGATGGTCCCTCTTGCCCCCCGCCTGTGGCCTCCTGTTGGCCATGGGGCAGCGGTCGTATGGGGGCTGGAAGCAGTTGGATGTGAGGCCGCATCTGCGGTCGGGAAAGCACCAGAGAGACCTCAGCCGGGCCTCAGCAGCAGGCGACCAGTGGTGCAGCCAGGGCCACCCCGACGCCCCTGGCGCTGGCTGGGGGCGCACTGCTGCCGACTACCTGATGCAGATGTGGGATCTTACACTTCTTGATGTCAGAAGTCCAGAACGGGTCTCACGAGGCTAAAATTGAGGTGTTGTCAGAGCTGGGCTCCTTTCTGGAAGCTGCGTTCTCGCCTTGCTCATCTTCTAGAGGCTGCTCACATTCCTTGGCTCTCAGCCTCCTCCTATCTTTGAGTTGAGTCTTTTCATCTTGCATCCCCATCACCGATTTTTTCCCCATCTTCCAACTTCTAAGGGCCCGTGAGATGACACGGTGTCCACCTGGATAATCCAGGATGCTCTCCCAATTATTGGCAGGTCAGCTGACTAGCAAACTGGATTCCATCTGCCTCCTTAATTCTCTCTTGCACACACACACACACACACACAGCCCTAAATACTCCCAAAGAGAAAAATCTGACCAAGAAACTCATATCTCGTGGCTTCTGCATGTGTTATATATGGTCCCTCTTCTAAATGAGGCTGTTTTTTACTCTTTCAGACATCAGAGATTCACTGCTTGCTGATTTTTCATCTTATATTAAGTTAGAAAAGCTTTAACCCAATTAGGAACAGCGTGTTGCATGTGGATGTGATCTCAAGCCAGTTATTTATTTATTTCCATCGGGCTTCAGCTGAGCAGAGCCCTTTCATGCCTGCACACTCCCCAAGGTGTGCTCAGGAGGGTCGGGCCCAGCCTCCACAGCAACATCTGCACGTCTGCAGAGCTGCTTCTAGCAGTGGAAGTGTTAACTGCATGATTAAAGATCATGAGAGGAGACAAATATTTTATATTTTTAAAACCCCACAGTTATCAATCTTTATTATAAAAAACATATGCGCCTCCCCTCCTGTAGTAGACGTGTTCCTGACCGGGTGTATGTAAATCAAATTCTTTATAAATTGAGTCATATTTTAAATGCACTAGGGGAGCTGGCTATTTAAAGGCATCCTGCTGTGAATCTTTTTGTCAAGCCAAGCGGCTGTTTGTGATGCTAATTTTCACCCCTTAATTTGTCTGTTTTGTAGGTGCAGATTTTCATAAAATCCCCCAAATTCACAAACCCAAACAAGGCACACCTGTATCCTATATTTCAAGGGTATCTTTTTCATAAGAGCTCAAAGAGCTGTCAGGTGGATTATCTCATTTATCTTCTCAACATTCTTCCAAAGGAGTTTGGGGCAGTCTTTATTATCCTCAAAGGAGGTGTAACTGTCTCCCCAACAGCCACTGCTTGCAGGGGGCCCCATGAAAGGAGAAGGCATGCTCAGCTGAGAGCTATTTATTTTCCAATTAACGATGGGCTCAGTCCTGGGAGGAATGCTTGGGAAGCTTTTCTTTAGACCCCAGAATGTTCTTTTTTGCTACTATTTGTCACTCTTGTCCAGAGAGAGAAACTGAAGAACAGAGAAATTAAGTGCTTGCAAATGTTTTAAATGCTTACTGAACGCCCACTGTGTACAAGGTGTGGGGTTGGAGTTGGGGAGGGGGGGCAGCTGTCCTGATGGCCAGTGTGGCCCAGACCTAGAGCTGGCCACCTAGCGGGGACACGGGCAGGCTGACAATACCTGGAGTGCAACATTGGGAACACTGGTGCCTTGACCTTGCCCACAATTTTCTTCTCCCAAGGATTTCACCGATAGGGACCCATTCAATCCTCACAACACTGTTAGGTAAGGTAGGCTTTGGTTTTCCTTTTTGTAGCACACAGAAACTTAGAGATTAATGATTTTCCAGAAGTCACGTGACAGAGCCAGGACTAAAACCCAAGTCTGTTCATTCCAAAAAGCATGCGCTTCACATGTCATTATTACTGAGCCCAGGCACACGCAATGGGCTTTGTGGGTGTAGTGGCAGGAACAATAGAATCTGACTTTCAGAATCAAAGATGCAATTTGAACCAGGCCTGGACTAGTAAGAAGGTCTTCCACAGAGAACTGAGAAAAGAAAATGGTCGAAGGCATGAAAGTATATATGAGTGGTCTGGTGGGCCCAGGTTATGAGAGGGAGCTACGGAAGTCAACAAGCTTGAAAGGGGAATAAGGGACATATCATAGAAGGTCTTGAGTGCTTTATTAAAGGAGCTGAAACTCCTTCCTACAGTGGTGGGAAGCCACGGAGACTTTTCGAGTGAGGAAGTAAATTCTCTCTGGAAAGCAATTTTGTCATCAATGTGAAGAATGAGTTTGAGCCAGAAAATCAAATCTTGATAAAAGTTAGGTGGTATTCTCTCCTCCAACAGAAAGAAAGCAAAACCTCGTGGATCTGCCCTAACCCCTAGTGAGAAAGGGGGCAGTCAGAACTGGAAGCTGTGCTGCCTGTTGCCAAGACTAAGCCTTTTCGCCCCCCTCTTATCAATCCAAATGGCTGGACCTTTGAATAAAGGGCAGGGCAGGGGTGGGCCAGAGCCAGCACCGGCTTACCTGCCCTCCCTCTGCTCCCTGCGGTGCCCGGTGCAGTGCTGTAGGCCTCGGTCTATACTTCTCTTCACCCTCAAACATCCTCTCAGGTGCTAAGGACGGGGCTGTGTGGCCAAAACCCAACTCTTGCCCTTTAAGCTGATTTTATCCTTCAAGGCATGTGTCCTAAGGCCCGCAACAAGCTGGGCCTGCTGAGCGCCACCAGGGGCACAGGAGACTACGGGCCGTCACACTGAACTTTCTCTCTTCTTCTAAAATGCACATTTGTTAGATTCATCCAAGTGGAGTTCCACGGTCTTTGAGCTGCAAAACCCGGGAAGAGAAGAGGGTGAAAGCTGTGGGGGCGTGGGACAACCCGGAGCCTCAGGTCTCCTTTGTAGGTGCAAACCGCCCACTGTCGTTGAGGAATCTCTAACCTCCACCTCTCAGAGCAACTGTGCAAGGCCATGGAGGAGGAGGAGGAGGAGGAGGAGGAGGAGGAGGAGGAGGAGGAGGAGGACTGGAATACGGTGGAAATTCTCCCCCCGCCCCCACGCGTTTCTGGTTTCCGCCCTGCACCGCGATGCTTGCATGCATTAAAGAAACTGGGGCTCCTGGAAGAAAGGAAACTTAAGTATAAAAGTGATTGTGATCGTATTGCCATTAGCAGTGGTGGGTTTGGCAGGAGGCCCGGGCCACCCGGACACCAGAGGCCTAAGTGACTAAACGGGAGGCTCAGTCTGACTCAGTTGGGTCTGTCATCAGCCAGGACCGTGCTGGGAAACCTCCTTGAGGCGGAGACAGAGGGGATGGCAGGGGCGGGGAGCAGGGAGTTAGACGGGGTGGGGGACACGGGGACACGAGGTGGCAACGGAGGGTGTAACCAGGCTCGGGGCGCTCTGGAGAGCTCGGAGCAGGTGCCACCCACGAAGCGAGGTCTCTGGGGGCGGGGCCCTTGGACTGGCCTGCTACTGTGCCAGCCCTCCCGGCCGGACCCGGGCCTTCCACAGGCCGCGATCCTGCTCCCTCGGGGCCAGGCGTCCGCGCACCGCAGGTTCACCGCCGGGCGGCACTGGCCTCTGCAAAGCCCCGTTTGCACAAGGTCCCCGGGTGGGTGTGTAGAGGGAGGGAGCGCGAAGAGAGCCCCAGGCCAGGGGAGGGGGCCCCGGGGCCGGCTGGGCTTTGCGGGGTCCCCAGGCTGCGTCTGGGCCACGTGGGCGGAGGCTTGGCGCCTCCACGTCCCCCTCGCGGGGCGGCCGGGGCCGGGGCGAGGTCTGCAGGCGGGAGCGCGCCCGGGCACGGGGAGGGGCAGCCCCGGGGCACCGGCTGGTCGCCCTTCGGTCCCGGGGACAGGCTGCCGGTCATGCCCCTGGGAAGGACGCGCGGGGAGAGGGCAGGAGCGGCCTTCCGCGGGCCACGTGGCCTAGGCGGGCCTCGGGCGGGCGCACTCCGAGGACACGCCCCCCCCCCCCCCCCCCCCCAGCTGTCGCAGCCCGTGTCACACCATGAATGTGCAGGCAGGCGTGCACACCGGGCTTTTTCTTTAAAACGAAACAAAACAAAACCTACTTGCCCCTCTTTGGGAAGCTGTGTGCCAAAGAGCCGGTGTCATCCCCCCCACCCCGCCGAGCTGACCGTGGGGTTGCAAAGCCCAGCTCCGCCCCGCCGAGCTGACCGTGGGGTTGCAAAGCCCAGCTCCGCCCCGCCCGGGGGTGGGAAGCTGCGTGTAGCCTGCGCAGGCCGCCGCGCTCCCCGCCAGGTGCGTGCAGTGCGCCGTGGTGTGGGGGTTGGGGCACATAGTAAACACGTTGCAGCAGAAACTAACAACTAACTAACTAACTAACTAACTAACTAACTAACTAACTAACTAACTAACTAAAGCAACCCCTTGACTCCCGTCTCGGCCGCCCCCTGGCTGCAGGACTGGGGCCGTCCGCCCCGTCTGTAAATGGGGCCGAGAGCGCTCTCCTCGGGCGCAGGGCGGCCCCGTTTTCCTCTTCCAAAGGGAAAGGCTCAGCCTCCCCCCTCGCTGGCCTCTAGAGGCTGTGGGAGATGTGGGGGCGCCTGGGGGGCGGCAGCTCTGGTTTCCCTGGAAACGCCTAGAGCTGTGGAGCAGCCTCGGCTCCTGCTTCGAGGAGCCCTGAAGTGCAGGTGGGCTTCGTGGGAAGCAGGGGCCTCTGTTCCCGTCCCCAGCGGACAGGGCCCATGTGACCGCGGGCCGGCGCTCCGCGGGGAAATCACCGCCAGGAGGGCGCCCCCCCACCCTGCCCGCCAGCACCCGCCTGCACCCACCAGCACCCGCCAGCACCGGCCTGCACCCACCTGCACCTGTCGGCACCCGCCTGCACCCGCCAGCACCCGCCTGCACCCGCCTGCACCCACCTGAACCCGCCTGCACCCGCCGGCACCCGCCTGCACCCGCCTGCACCCACTGGCACCCGCCTGCACCCGCCGGCACCCGCCTGCACCCACCTGTACCCACCGGCACCCGCCTGCACCCACCGGCACCCGCCTGCACGGTCCCGCCGGGCACGGACAGGGCGCCCTCGCGCCAGCACATCCACCACAGTAAAGTATCAGGAGGGAGCAAGACCATTGGGCCCGGAAGCCCTGGGTGAGATGTGTTTATTCTGGGGAGCCACTTGGGGCCCTCTACCCTACTGCTGGGTTTCCTGGCGGTGGCGCCTCTAGTGGTGATTTTGAGCCCCCACCCCCCACCCCGGGACCCCATGTTCATCTCACCCAGAAAACAAACTCCTCCGATGGAGCAGAATCTGTGCCTTATACCAAGAGATGGGTTCTTCTTATAGACCTTTTCTCTTCTCCCCCAAGGATATTTCATCATTTACGAAAACAGAAAATGGAAGATAGATTACAGTAAGGAGCCCACACGGAAAACACCTGGCAGCGGAGCCAGACGGACCTGGGTTCAAATCCTAGCTCACCGCTGCTTTGTCATGGGACGCCTTTGTCACCTCCTCCGCAGGCTGGTGCCCCAGCCTCGCGGCTCTTGCACTGGACTGGTCAGAACCTGGTGGAGGGCTTCTTAACACAGAGGTTGCCGGCTCGACTCAGAAGGTGTGGGGCCTAAGAAGATGGCCTTTCAGCAAGTTCCCAGCTGCTGCTGCGGCTGCTGATGCAGAGACAGGACCGCACTCTGAGAATCACTGCAAGTTCACCTGTACCAGAGCCTCTGTTCACAGAGAGACAGGCACCTGGCGGGAGGAACGTCACAGTTTGCTGGACCAGGAATCCTGAGGGCTGGTGAGCCCACCGTCCTCTTACTAGCTGTGCAGGGTCCTCAGTCGTAAACGAGGCTCATGCCAGCCACCTTTCAGGCAAGAACATACGAGAAGGTAAATGTGACAGTGCCTTGTAAAGTATAACATTCTATACGATTGTAAAGGATTCAATACGAGGATTACTCTAAGGGTTAAAATTTAATGTGCATATGGAGGTCTGTTGTGCAGTGCCTGGCACATAGTGTGGCTCATTAAATATTAATTAAATGAAAAGACACAATATCTAAAAATAGCCACAGACACCATGCCAGAGATTTTGGTATCTGTCATATATTAAAACAAAAAAAAAATGGTAATAAAGTTACAACACATGAAATTCATATTTCAATCGTGGGTGGCAGGGACCTCCTTCTTGGCTTCTGATCCAATTCATTATTCAAATCCTTTTACCATAGAGCACTCCACCGCTTAATGTGGAACCAACTATGGATCTTGATAAGAAGAAAAGGCTGGGCTCTGTTTCCACTTTGCTCTTGGCAGTCCTCAGGCCTCCAGGATAACTTTCTTACAAAATGAATAGTGTTGGCTCCCAGAGAGACCAATCTAATCTCATCTTGTCCACTCAGAAGATCCGTATCAAACATTATAGACTGGCTGACTGCAGGAAGGGGCATCTAATTCCATCTGGATTTGGATCAGTGTTTAAATGATCAAGAAGGGAGCCATTAGCATGGTAGAAATAGAGAAGCAAAATATAACTGGCCCACTTTTTAAACATTGTTCTTGTCTAGGTTTATTTGAAAAGCTCCCAAATGAGACAGAGAGAAACAGCACGAGTGAGAAAGAGCAAGAAGAGAGTTTAAAGCCCATCGCCTCCTTTAAAAACACGTATGAATGAATCAACATCCTGATTTTTTACTGTTTATGGGCATGACAGTCTGATCAGATAACCATGCTGTGCCAAGAGACCTAATTACAGATCCACTGGAGAATTTAAATTACTTTTAAAGGGGGGGAAAAAAGTCTCTGGTTACTCTTGGTGAAATAAAATGTCACATTTCCAGCGGGCCGTTTTCAGAAAGACTCTGCCCACCTCAAATGGCATTACTAGTGAGCTGTTATGCAGAAAAGGTGTAACTTCAGACAATCAGTTTTGAGAGAAGCTAAAAAAAAAAAAAAATCAGTTTCTAACACACAAAACTCTGAAGTCTCCACATGGCTTTTTACTTCTCAACCTGGCTGTGTTATTAACAGGGTCCCCAGAATCAGTAAAAGGGATGTAAATGAAATGTTATTGCCACAGACACTTTAAATCAATCTCTAGGGATGCTGCATGAAATACCCCAATTTAGGTCAAAATGGCTCACACTTGGGAGAGAAAAACCAAAGTTCAGAAGCCAGATCACTGGAGGCCTGGAGGTCTACCCTTTGCTGGATTTTAACACTCCATCAGATGCAGGGTAAAGCTTTAATTTGCTACTGTAAGAAGGCACTTTTTTTTTTTTTTTTTTGCTAAATCAAATTAGGTGTTCAAATGTCAGAGTTTCTTTGATGTCAAGTTTCTACTAAGAGATTGAATGATTTAAATTGGAAAGAAAGAAGAGAGGGAGGGGAAGAGCCGACCTGTGATTCTAGAATTCTGGGATAAGGACTCTTGGACCTGCCTGACTCCCAGCCTCGCAGAGGATTGCGGAGCCCCGTCCCCCCTCCACTGCACAGCAGGAAGGATTTCTTAATATTCTCATAGTCCCAAGTACCCGTTGCCTGTTTGCTGGGAGGGCGGGGAGTGTTTAGCAATAAAACAGGAACACAGGGTCAGTCACTGCACTTGGAGCTCACCGTGTGCCTGTCCCAGCATCACTGACAGGTGACAGCTCTAGGAATCTGCTTTGCCCGGTGTTTGACTGCAACTCTAAAATGAAAATGGATCCAACGATGCTTTTTCTATTTCCCTTTAAATTCTCAGCGCTAGTGATGTGAAACATTTCCAATCATGATTGTAGTTTTGAGGCTTTGGCTTTAGGAAGATCACAGAGATGAGGCAAAGCCTCAAGGCGACTGGTGTGTCGCACTAGATGCCACCAGGCAGCGGCGAAGTTTCAGGGGGGCTCGTCGCCACACCCTCAACCTGGGGCACAACATCTGCATGAGCAAAAACATGGGAATCGAATATTTGATGGCAACACCATGAATTCTGTCTTTCTGATCCTAGTGTTTGGGTGAACACTAGCCTGTTTTATACACTTGCACTTGGAAAATAGCCATCAGCGCAGAACTGGGGCAAAGGTGAGAGATGTTGAACTTTTGTACAGACGCAGGGTTTGTCAAACCCCAATACTGCTTCCCACTCTCCATTCACTGCTCACTTCCCATCTGTCACAAACAGTGGCTTTTCTGACCCTGAGATACAACTGATCCCCCGGACAACCTGCAGAAACCTCCTCAGGGGTTTCCGTGTCCCCCCTTCCAGCCAGGGAGACCATTCTCTACGACTGTGGCAAGTAGCTTTCAAAAACTCTAACATGAGCCTCTACTTACAACCCCCATCACCCACGGGTTAAAATATAAACTGCTTAGCTTTAGGATTCAATAGTAAAAACATCTTCTTGGGGGAAACAGCAGAAAAACAGGAAGGACAGAGCCCTTAGCTTCCTCTCCTCTAAGGGAGGGATAAATCCTTGAATGTTCGGATTACACCCACTTCTGTGCATTGGGTCCACATGTATACTGGTTCCACATGGGTTTCAAACAACCAGTTTACACTGAATTCTGAGAACACAACCCAGTGATAAGATTGGGACTAGGGATATTGCTTTGTGTTTCTCCTTGTTTTACTGACTTTGGAATTGAAAGGTGTTAAAACTTACATCTGAATGTTAGCAACGCTTCTCACAGTGAAACCTTATCCTTCTAACCTATGAACCCAATTAGGTGTCTAGAGAAGTAGGAGGACAGACTCATTTGTCAGTAAATTAAGCCTATCATATGGATGAATATGGAGGTTTACATTTTTGAGCCAGCTAATGAGTCCTCGGCATCTAGAACTTGATTGCCTTGGTGCTGCTGCTATTTCAAGGTCAAAACTAAGAGATGAGCTGTTAGGTGTATTAAATTCAAAGGTCTGAAAGGGGGGTTAAGAATATATATATATATATTTTAAAGATTTTGTTTGAGAGCCAGAGCGAGAGAGAGCACAGAGGCAGAGGGAGAAGCAGACTTCCCGCTGAGCAGGGAGCCCGATGTGGCTGGGGCTCGAACCCAGGACCTTGGGATCACAACCCGAGCTGAAGGCAGACGCTTAACCGACTGAGCCACCCAGGTGCCCCAAGACTCTTTTAACAATAACAAAAGAGGTGGTTTACCAGGAAGGTAAGAAAGAGATTTTTGCTCAATGCCCTGCATTTCTTCTTGGCCTTTCTTTTCAATGCCTCGTGCCCACCTTTCACATTCCTCAGGCCCGGCGCCCGCTCACGGATGACTGAGCGCACGTACACCTCAACACAGATGTCTGAATAAACGATTCCGCATCTTTCTCTTTCATCTCCACCACAGAAGAGCACGCTAGCACTTCTTCAGTGATCACTATGTAGCAGGAACTAAGTACCAGGTTTACACGCACATTATCTCAATCCTTGAACTAACTGTCCATTTTACAGATGAGGAAACTGGGTCTCAGAGGTTGATGCTCGTGAGCAGTGGTGCTCCAGAGCCCGTTTTCTAACTCCCGTGAAACTGCCTCTCTTTCGCAGCCTATCGTGGGACTCTATTTTGTAACTGAGTCTTTCTAAGGTGACTGTGAGCAGTCCAGCTCTGAGGGTCTGCAGAAGCAACGTGGTGCCTGGTGAAGGGCCCTGGGGACAAGGAGGGGGCACTGAATCCTACAGGAAGAGGGGAGATCAGGTGAAGGTGGAGAGCTGTTTTCAAGGTGAATAGCAAGGATATCAAGTTTTTCAGAAAGGGGTATGATGATCTCACCAAGATGGTCATGTGGTTTTGAATACACACAGGGCCAAAAGCTGGAAGGAAAGGAATAACCACCAGTCAGCTCTTAGCGGTTATCTTCTCGTGATTTCCCACAGTCATCGTTTTCAAACCAAAAATGTCATCTACTCAAGGGACTTTATTCTCTCTTATAAAATGACACGGATAAAAGGTGGCAGCAACGACAAACTCAACTTTTTTCCTGTTGTTACTCCTTGAGTGGTATTTACATTCATTATTATCTAGAAGTCCACTGTACCTTATATACGTCCTTGGAATATTTTTAAAGCTTGTATTTAGTTTCATGCTACTAGAAGAAATATAGCAAATCACAAAGAGAACAGCCTTTATAAATTTTTCCTTGTTTGCGCATTCCTGGAGTAGAAAGGGTGGAAAACCTGCATTTTGAATTTTGTTTTTGGTGCTGTTATGATTTGGTTGCATGGTGACACACCTGTGCTCTGTGGTAACAAAGGTGAGACAGGGCATGGAGAAGACAATGTCAGGCAGTGGTGGGGAGATGCCTTCAGAGAAAGAAAACCCAGGGACAGTGACTTGGCATGTGCATTTCTGTACGTGTTACTGGGGGAAAGTTCCAGAAGCTGAACTGCTGCTTTAAAAAACAGGTAGTGACAGGCTGCCTGGCTCAGTTGGCAGAGCATGCAACTCTTGGCCTTGGGGTCATGAGTTCGAGCCCCATGCTGGGTGTAAAGATTACTTAAAAAATAAAGAAAGCTCACTAGCTTAATTCTATTTTTTTAAAAAAAGGTAAGGATGATGAGAGTACGTGAAGGTTTAGGCAACAATCACTGGGTATTAAATTTGATCTTCAGATGTCCTAAACACCTGGAAATCTAACATGATCACCTGATTCGTAAGTCTAAGGCAAATGTTTTCTTAAATAGAGTATAGGTTTGTTTGTTGTTGGTTTTTATGTTGAAAGAGGGCAAACCATTTTAGTCCAGGCATCCTCAGCTTTACACAAGTACTTCTTGGCAGTCCACACTGTTCAAATAGAGTATGTGGGCACAGCCACTTCTGGAATATGCAAGTCCAGCCTCCTTCAGCACAATTAGCACCTCCCACCTCACACTTTTCTCATAGGAAATTTGTAGTTGGAGACAAGAGCAGGTATCAGAACCAAGAATATGTTATGGGTGCACAGGAGGCATTACAATAATAACTTGTCAGTAAAAAGTAAAGTTCAGTGGCATTTGAAAATATTTATGGGATCCCTGGGTGGCTCAGCAGTTGAGTGCCTGCCTTTGGCCCAGGGCGTGATCCTAGAGACTGGGGATCGAGTCCCACATCGGGCTCCCTGCATGGAGCCTGCTTCTCCCTCTGCCTGTGTCTCTGCCTCTCTCTGTCTCTCATGAATAAATAAAACCTTAAAAAAAATCTATAAGATCTTCTATAAAGTGACACAACTAGCGCTCCGCAGGGTCAGAAGGGCAGGCCAGCTTCCTAACAATATTCTAAGAGAGCATAGAAGAGCTAGTAGTTATTAGTCTGCCCCGGGCCAGCAGTTCATATCCCCAATGTCCAACCTTCACTTCACAGTACTGTTCTCCCCATTTACTAACGTCACACCGTAAATGGAGGCCCTTCTGACTCTCATACCATGTACAGACCAAATTCTGTTTCCAATCTTTTCAGTGAACTGGTATGTTATTCACCACAAGACTATATAATACAAAAAGAAGCAATTACTTGCTCAGAACAATGAGCCAGTGGCTGGAAATTGGCAATCTACACAACTGAGAGTTCCTCCTTTAAGGGTGAAAAAACAATGATTAAAAATGTATATTCTGAAAAAGCATCATGGGCATGTCTGCACTGCGTATAAATGTTAATCAGATTACCCCCCCCCACCTCCTTCTTATTCTAAGAAGATAGCCCTTATTTCCTTTATTCTTCTAATTAAGTGTATGTATTAAGTATACCTTGTACATTTTCTATCTGAAATTTCAATACTAATGATGAAGTACCAAGCAAAAAAGCGGCAGGGGCATGTCTGTCTGCATGTCACAAATAAGCCAGAAAATCATTACAGACCAATGATGATGCATACGTTTCTTGAGGCGGTGATAGCTGAGACATCCAACACCGAGTCCACTTGGAAAACGTCCATCAGTGTCAAGGCTACGGAAGAAAATATTAAAACAGGACACCAAACCATTTTTCCCCTTCCCACTGAGTGTTTATTTTATAGCTTTTGCATCAGGTAATCAACTGAAACACTTCAACAACAGAAAGCTAGCAGAATGTTAAGGAAGAGGAGTGATTATCTCTCCAACAGATGTGACAAAATGGTTTCAAGTTGGAAACAGTATTGCATAAATGAATCAACTGCGTGGGGGGGGGGGGGGGGGGAGAGGCGGGAGAGCCGAGACAGGAAGGCCGAGCATCTTCCAACATGGATTGTGGTGGGGAAGGCACTGTTTAGCTCTCTGGAGTATTCATAAAATAAAAGTCAAAACATACAATCCATGTTTCTCAAAATTACATTCAACGCTGCTGTAGAGATGCTCCCATACCCGACTCTCAGTGGAAAGCTAGGGAGGCTGTCTAAAAAAAAAAACCACATAGACAGCACCGGTGGCTCTAAATCACAGGCTCACCAGTCATGTGTCTTAAAGAGATCATCACCATCAGGGTCCTTCTATAAATAGTACCGCAAAGGTCACAAAGCTGCATGAACTTAAATTATAGGATAAATCTGACTAACCGATCGCCCATTTCAATCTCTAAAATTCCCACTGCGGGAAATCAGAAAGCTCGCTCCACTCCAGAGGAGCTGAATTGGCAGTGCATTTGAAACAGGGTTGCTTTTCCCTCAAAAGGCTGCCTGAGCAGCAGTCTAGTTGGCGAGGTATAGCAATTCCGCAGAGGGTAAAAAGATGCAAAAATCTCACAGCAATTGCCCTGCTTCCTCTCAGAGTAAACAGCACTAATTTAGGAAGAGGCAAATTTTCAAAGCATAAAGTCGAAGCACCTGGGCCTCTTACAGACAAACTTCATAAAAGGTTACAGTACCGTACAGCCTGGTACTTCTCCTAATAAAGCCTTCTAGGACCATGGGTGTGTTGGAGAATAATCAGTGGGAAAACCTAGATAGATGGCTTACGCAGATGTTCTCTATGTGGAATTTGAATATAAATTAAAAGACCAGCTATGCACTTGGGAACCAGCCTTTAAATTCTCTAGCGCTTTTAAGAATTTTTATTTCATTTTATTAGAAAAAGAGAATCATTGTCTACAAACTATTTTCTTTCTAACTATGCAAATACAATGAGCAAATCATCTGCAATATCAAAATACTGTTTGTAAATCACTGATGGCACTAACAATTTTAGGAATTTCCAACAGGACATATATTGAGAAAGAACAACAAGAGATTTCAAATTATAGGCATTAACTGAATTTTAAGAATAGAAAATAAAATTTAAAGTTTAAAAGTAAGTTTAAGTTCTCTGATTTTCAATTTAAACCCAATCATTGAGAATTCAAAAGCACCCAATATGTTCAAAGTTGCACAAATGGGTATGGATGATAGAAAAGTAATCCCCATGCAATATTTTAAGTGTTGCTATCAGATATATTTAAGTGATACTTTACAGATTAAAGCTCCGTAAAATCAAAATATATCCTCCCCATCACATTTTAAAACAGTCACAATAATTTATCAACAGTTGCCATTTCACAGCAATTAGAAAACAGGAGTTGATACAAGTTGAACAAAAAAAGTCCTTTTCCCTCTTTTAGGAAATAAACATATGTATATATTTATACACACACACACACACACATACACACATAACATCATCTTT
Source organism: Vulpes vulpes (assembly GCF_048418805.1). NCBI lineage: Eukaryota > Metazoa > Chordata > Mammalia > Carnivora > Canidae > Vulpes > Vulpes vulpes. The sequence goes on from NC_132782.1 coordinate 135,984,945, forward strand.
TAAAATTCAGAGTGGTTAATTTGCTTTTGTATTATAAAAAAAAAAAAAAAAGAATTTCCCTATGGTCAAAATACTGAAAAAGCGCAAAGGCTGAAAAAAGAAAACCACATTTGCCACTTTTAAAAAATACATTATTGTCTCAGTGGTCCTATTTTTTTTAATTATTATTATTATAAAGTTAGGTATTACGAGGACTCTGCACTCGTCAGACTCTTAGGACTGTACTGGACCAGATGGAATTAAACCTAACCCTTTCTCCGTCTCAAGGAAGGATACTCCTTAACCAATCTTACTAGATGATAGAATAAATGCCTCTATTCTGAACTGTTAAACTGGGAAAGAAAACATGCCCACCTGGAAGCAATCGAAGTCATAAAAGTTTATGAATCTGGGGTAGAGACTGCCTGAATAAGAAAGCTATTCTTTGGATATAAGTTAGGAGCTTTTGGAAGTATATAAACTCTTTTCGGTCACTAGAATACAGATTTGAAAAATGATTTCTCCATAAATAATGATCTAATACAGGGGTTGGTAAACTACAACCTGTGGTCCCTATCTGGCATGTCACCTGTCTTTGAAATAAAGTATTACTGGAACACAACCATGCTCACTCATTTATGTGTTGTCTGTAGCTGCTTTTGTGTTAAAATGACAGAGTTGAGTAGTTTTGACAGAGACTGTATAGACTGCAAAGCCTAGAACAGTTACCCTCTGGACCTTTACAGGAAAAGTCTACTGCACTCATGACGTAGGGCACTGCATGCCACTCTAGTTTCCTAAGAGTTAATGCACCTTAAGATTTTAGCATGTGCTCCAAGAATAACCTGCATCTTGGGGAGTTCCTTAGCAGATTAAATGTCAAACACCCACCTGTGAAGTGGTGCTTTCCTTTTGGGCAAGGGAATAATTTGTATAAATTTCCCATAAATATCCGTAAAAGTTAATAAATACACAAAAAAAGCAGAAAGCCAGATAAGGAAACTATATGCCTGTCAACGTTCTCTTAATGTTGTCTAATTGCTGGGAGAAAAGGGTGCTAAATGATTCTGGAAACTTCCTTTTTAGCTTTTCTTTATATTTGTTTATGGATTGATAAGTAGTGCTCCCTCCACCCCCCTACCATTAATAACCTTTACAGCAGCTTGCCTAAAATGTTTACTTGCCTAGTTTGGTGAGGCCTTGTTCAGAAACAGTATTTATTTAAACTAAACACAGTAAAGATTAAATTTTTTAGGAAATGTTTCTGAAATTCTTCACCTCTGTTACTCTATGAAGGGTAAGACGGTACAGGGAAATTAAACTCTGCGATACATACCTTGACAACCCAGAGGTATAAAATAGCTACCATTTCTCAATGGTGATGTAAAATAAAAACAGACAAATCTCCCAAATTTGAAGAGTACATTTTCCCCTGCCCTGAGTCAGCTAACGAAGTGTTTTTCAAGAACTCAAACCTCCTGAACTCAAGCAGCTGTTCATGAATCTTTAAGAGTTCACAGGTGTTTCATATTTCCAAAGTTGTTGAAACAGGGAAGATACAACGTGGAAGATATTTATCAAACATAAATTTATATCAAGATTAACCACTTTTCCAACCAGCTTAGAAGTGGACTTTTCCCTTTCTTTGTCCCAAAAACAAACAAACAAAAAAAATGAACGTTATGGAACCATACGTGAAAGATGTTTCCATCATCCCTTACTTTTCTAGAGCGCATTAACAGTTTTCAAAGTGCCTTCACGTGCCGTCTTGTTTATTCCTCACAACACCCCTGTGAGGTAGGTACAGCAGGTATTAGTCTCCTCATTTCAAGATGAGGAAATTGAGGCAAAGAGAGGTTAAGTGACTTGCCCAAGATCACACAGCTGAAAAGTGGCAGAGCCGGGACCAGAAATCAAATTTTCTGACTCCTTGGCCAGTACTCTTTCCACTCTGACTACTGCCCCCAATTATGAATAATGTACTGTGTATCAAAATTGAAAGGTTACTGAAGTTCATTTCAGTGATGTCTTAACAGTAAAGTTAAACAAGAACTACAAGAACAGTAGGTCTGATGATTTTACTTGAAATAATAAAACTGGTGCAAAACCACTTTTACCTAATTACTTATAACCTTTTGGTCCAAATACATAAAATATGCAATATTTACAGCATTTTCCTTTCTTTCTTTTTTTTTTTTGTAAATGCAATGCTTTAAAACACATTATAAAGCACCTTAGTAAAAATAGTCTACAAGTAAAAGTACAGAAGTAGGGAAATCCTACCCATACCACAGCTCACTAATGAGTCATAATATGGAGTCACCAATATGTCAGTTTACCGCTCTACAAATAACCCATGGAGGAACGAATACTAAACTTACTTTTTTGATATTAATGTGTGGAAGCCTTAACTAAAATTCCAGAAAGTGTCAACATTCTTTGAAGTGTCTTCCCAGTCTTAGAGACAGGGGAGACAGGAAGGAGAAATACTGCTCTCTTTTAAAATTGGTTTTTAACACTAATGATCAGGTTTGGTTTTTTTTTTTTTTTTAAGAATATTCAAACAACCTACATAAATATGGGCAATTCCAACTATAGCAGAAACATTCTTAGCAAACAGTATCAAACATTCCAATAAATTTCATGAGACATGATTCACAGAACAAAGCACACACTGCCAAACAGTTAGTAACACTATTCAGTAGAGGTGTATAACCCAAACCTCCAGGTGAAGGTGGAAGGAGCAAATGGATTCATCTTCATTCATGGTTAGGTGAAAAAAACAAAAAGCTTTATCAAAAAGAGAATACCAGAACTTTTTTTGAAATTGTATTTAGCCTCCAATGAGACCTGCTATGTGTTTATTTTTGGTGATGTGTAGGCTTTTTCCAGGCAGGAAATTATAACTCCCACCAAAATTTAACTGGGGGGTGGGGGGAGAAAAAGGAAAAAAGAAAGAAAGAAAAAAAGAAAAAAAGGCAGAAACTTAAACCTCTTAGGCCACTGAAACTTACCAGCCAGTATCCACTTCCTCCGTGTTACTGCCCCCTAATGTGGCTCAATACACATGGTCTTACACACAGATCCCCAACCCGACTTGTGGAGCTGAGTACTAAGGTGAAGACAGGGTCAAGGTTTTAGTTCAAGAACCTAACAGTCACACCTGGCACTCAGTTCGATTTCGGGTAAATCTTTTCATAGAAAAAGTTTTGTGCAAGGATGTAGAGGTCTCCGTCTTTTTCCCGTACAGCGTGGGCTCTGATGAACTGGAACTGCTCTAGCGCAAATTCATAGAACTCATTCTCCATTTTCCAAATGTCAGATTGCTGTAGTTTTGCAATGGTTTGTTTAGTTGGGAGTTTCTTCTCTGTGGTTTTCCTAAGATGAGATTTCTTTCCTACTTACAAAAGAAAAAAAGAAAAGGTGAATAATTCTGAGAACACACAAAAAAGTGATGCTTCTTTATGTGGAGAGATGGATTGAGTTGATGTGGCACACTGAAGGCCATTAACAACTGTTTTTGCATTAATATCATTCAGGCAAAATTGGTACCCTAATCATACTAGAAGTGTCATTTAAAAAAAAAAAGATTTATTTATTTTGAGAGAGAGAGAGAGAGAGAGTAAGTGAGCATGGGGGGGGGGGGGGAAGAGTGCAGAGGGAGAGAATCTTTCAAGTAGGCTCCCTGCTGAGTGAGGAGCCCAACTTGTGGCTCAAGTCCCAGGACGCATGAGATCATGACCTGAGCCAAAACCAAGAGTCAAACACTCAACCGATTGAGCCACCCAAGCACCCCTAAAACTGTGATTTATTCCTTTATAGTGTAAATCCTTAACCTGTTAAAGACTTAATGAGGGATGTCTGGGTGGCTCAGTGGTTGAGTGTGTCTGCGTTTGGTCATGATCCCGGGGTCCTGGGATCGAGTCCCACATTGGGCTCCCTGCAAGAAGCCTGCTTCTTTCTCTGCCTATGTCTCTGCCTCTCTCTGTGTGTCTCTCATGAATAAATAAATACAATCTTAAAAAAAAAAAAATGAGATGCCAAATAATAAAAGTAAGGATTACCACTCAGTAAAGTGTAGGCTGTCACCTTTCATGTTATACTGTTCTAATCTCAAATTCTTGGTGCTCTGACTAGTTTAATTTTTCAGTATGATAGAATCTCTACTTTCAAACTTAATACTAATTTACCATAACCTGTTAGAACGTAGGGCATATGCATACTCTAGGAAGAGTTACTATATTGTATCTTACCAAAGAACGGGGGGAAAATCCACATTAGATTGGACCAGAGCCCTGTCACTTCCAGATATGTCATACAGTCGAGGCTGCTGAAGCACACTTCACCAGGACAGACACAGCACATGCTGATTATCATGGGTGGGACTCAGTCTCACCATCCCATCCTTACTCTAAACAGCATTAGGCAGGACTCAGGTGCAATATGGTCATAATGTTTGGTGTCTGGCATTAGCTAATATTACACATTTCTAACTAAGGCTGGTTCTGCAGATCATATCTTTCCACTATCCCTACAATACCTTCTAACTATCATGTTTATTTGCTCAAAAAATATGTAATGAACACCAGCTGTGTGCCAGGCACTGTTTTGTATTGAAAATGGTTAAGAAAAAACAGGCAATATACCTTCTTTACTGCAGTTATTTCTCGTGCTTTGAGTTACTCAAGAAACATCAAATCCCACATTTTTCAGGTTCCAAACAAACAAAGTTAAAGACAGCTTTAACAAGAAACCCATCCTTTATATACCTGTACGGTAGAGTTCTGTAGCACCCCTGAAGAACCGGGGCAAAGCTGCCTCCAGCAACATGATAAAATCTTCAAGTTCTTCAGTAACTCCCACCAGAAAGTATTCATTAATTAGGTTATACTTGGCTTGATCCATAGCCCACCTGCTTCCCACATTCCTAAAACCAAAGAAAAGGAATTAAAAACCTAGCTGTGAAATCTACTAAGTATTTTTGATGCCTCTGACACTATATACTATGGAGAAAATAAGCACATGTCCATCCAAAATCTTAATGCCCTTTTATTAATGTCTTTGGTGGGAGGGGAGTAAATTACTTGATTTCGAAGGTCCTTCCCAGTTCTATGAATCTATGAAACATACTAAAGAAGTTCAATTAAAATCACTTCACTAACGTCCAAAGAGCAGTACCCTTTTATTGCTCTAAGGCGGGGATTGGCAAACTTTTTCCTGTTAAGTGCCAGAGAGTAAATATCTTAGGTTTTGCAGGCCATATGTTCTTGGTTACAAATATTTAACATTGCTCTTGCAGCATGAATACAGTCATAGACAAGAAGTAAATAAATGGAGATGGCTGTGTTCCAATAAAACTTTATTTATAAAAAACAGGTGATCGGCCAAATTTGGTCTCCAGGTTGTAATTTGCCAATCCCTGTTCTAAGGAAATGATTAAAAATTGAGATGTTCTTCCTATGATTCCAATTCTTTTTATGGTGTTATTATGATCTGATATAGTCTACTGAGTAGGACCTTACAGTTCACAATGATCTAATAACATGTTTCATATAATAAGGTAAAGAATTAAGGGATTCCTTGCATTTCTCATCATGGTTTTAAGGAAGAGATACTAACTTTGAATGCGTTCCTCTTTCTGCTTTTTCCATTAAAATGATTAGAACAAATAAATATATATAAACATGTACTGTTTTTTAAAAACTGAAAACTCTGCACATTCAGAGGAAATAAACTCTTCCTTAAAGATAAAATTTATTTTCCACCTCACGTTTATTAGCAGACTAAACCATAACCTTGGCTTTTCTCAAGGTAAAAAAAATCAGTTAACAGTAAAACCAGGTGAATAATGTACTCACTAAGCCTTTTCTTGATCTAAAATGAATGGCTAAAACAATAAGCTTAGGAGAAAATGAGGTTTATGAAATGACCCCTGGCCTCTAATTAAGAGCTCTGCTGGAATATAGCAAAACATGGTAATACCAAAAACAATAAATTAAAAACCAGCATCTGTGAAAACACTGCAAGGATATGATGTATGAAGAATCTTTTCTATGCACTTAAAGGTAACTATAAAACTAGATATTTAATTACATGCTATTTTTAATCCGGTCTTTCACTAAATGCCCTACATCTAGCCCTTGACTAGTATGTTCACACTTGCGATATACAAAATACAGAGATAATAAAGAAGATTATCAATTTAAGCTAACTATGTCCCTACCAGCATTCCGAGCTGTGGCCACAGAAGAATGGGATTTGAAGCCAGAGCTTCTCCGGAGCACAGTCTGAGCCGCCTTCAGCTACACACTCATCAAAGGTCTAGAACAGACACAAAGCAACATAGGTGAGCCATAAATGGAGGTCTTAGTTATCAAATACCTTAAAAGGGTAAGTTATGAAATACACAGGCAGCAGCGGGTGGGATGAGCTAGTGAATGAAATAGGTGGGTTATAAAAACATACTTCAGATATTAAGGAAAGTTAAGCAAATTTTTCTCCTATCTTTGTTTAATGCCAATGTATATAGGAGTTTGGGGGGGGCTTGTTTTGCTTTGTTTACTGTATGAGTTAAATCCTCCCCTCCCTCAGGTAATAATTTGTCCTTGAGAATAAGTACTAGTTCATGTTGAACTTGTGTATTTGCATTTTCTAGCCCCCCTACAAGGGAAATTAAATAAAAACAAGGCTAAAGATTCTCTATGTGAAATCATTTGAAAAGAATATAAAGGAGGATTACATTTAAGTCTTCTCCCCTTTTCTCATTAAAACAAACAAAAATTCATTGTACAAAGCAGAAATGACTTCAGATATTGATGATTTGTATACCCTCCTGGCCAGGGCATCTGACTGAATTATTTAAAAGGGAAAGAGACTCACAGGTTATCAAACTAAAATTAATCAGCTTCACTTCCTCAGGTACTTACTGTTTGTCACAGGCATTTTCACAGTAGGCACTACCTATTTGAAATGATACTGAGATCCCAGAGAACAAACTTGGGAGCTCTAGTTGTCGTTGTGAGACTTTTACAAATGCCACCTGTTAATTCTGAGAAGAAAAAGTATGAAAGAATAGAAAGAGCATGAGAGCTGAGTCAAGCCTCTTGAGTTTCTGGAACCAGGTTTGACCTTATAAGTGTCTTTAAGGACTCCAAACATCAGTTCTCTGAGAATAGAGCCAAGAAATCCTTACAGCTGGTGTCGGGTGGCACTAGACTGGAATGATTCTCTTTATCCTGGCAACATTCAAAAGACAACAGCAGACCACAGTTCAAAATTTGCCCATTGGTTTTACAGATGATTTTCTCCATGATATAGCAAAAAGGTCAATGACTTGGGTTTGAATCCTGAACCCAGAAAATGTAAGTTTTGCATTTGTTTCCTTATGTAAAAAAAGGAGGACACGATCTTACTTTGAGGAAGAAATAAGGGGCAGCCAGGGTGGCTCAGCGGTTTAGCGCTGCCTTCAGCCCAGGACAGGATCCTGGAGACCCAGGATGGAGTTCCACGTCTGGCTCCCTGCGTGGAGCCTGCTTCTCCCTCTGCCTATGTCTCTGCTTCTCTCTTTTTCTGTCTCATGAATAAATAAAGTCTTAAAAAAAAAAAAAAAGCAAGGAAGAAATAAAATCATGGATGCAAAAGAATCTACCACAGTGACTGTTCATTGTAAGCATTAGATAAATGGAATGTGTCTGTCTGTGCCTGTCTCTCTCCCTGCCTTGCCTCCCTCATAGTCAAATACAATGTCTTATTGGTTCTTGTTCTCCCTGACCTAGATAGCATTTGACCATCTCTCGTTTCTGAAAATCTCTTGGTCTCTCTACCCCTAAAGGCTTCTTGTCTATGTCTTTGGCCACTCCCCTTTCTGGCTTTGTTGGTTCTCTGTACCTTTCTGAATGCACTATCATCATCTTCTTTGAAGGCACGTCCTTCCATCAGGTATGGAAATTCATCTCAGTGATCTTCTCTTTTCCCACTCCCTTCTTAACTTATTCACACTTCTTACTTCCTTGGCTTCATTTATCATTTCTAGGCACAAGACTTCTACAACTGTACCTCCAGATCAATCACTTCTCATCTTCTAATACTTAGTGTGCATTTTCATTTAACTTTCCAATATTACTTCATACTCAATACTCCTGGCAACTGCAAGGACATTTCTAAATCTTTCTTCTACAGACTACATTTAAGTCTTCTCCCCTTTTCTCATTAAAACAAACAAAAATTCATTGTACAAAGAAGAAATGACCTCAGATATTGATGATTTGTATACCCTCCTGACATCATTGAGGTAATGTCTTTCTTTTTTTTAAATGTTTATTTATTTATTTATTCATGAGACACACACACACACACACAGAGAGAGAGAGAGAGAGAGAGAGAGAGAGAGAGAGAGAGAGAGAGAGAAGATAAGGGCAGAAGCACAGGCAGAGGGAGAAGCAGGCTCCATGCAGGAAGCCTGACATGGGACTCGATCCCGGGTCTCCAGGATCAGGTCCTGGGCTGAAGGTGGCACTAAACTGCTGAGCCACCCAGGTAATGTCTTTCTAATCCATCTCTTCTTTTTTCAATCTTGGTCCTCTCAGGGTCCTTCAATGCCGTGTCTCCATTGTTACAATCATTTTCTAATGGGCTCCCTTCACTCCTTCCCTCAATTCCTTCACCCTGCTCTGTACAGTTACCAGATTAGTCTAAGGAGTCACTTCTAACATTCTCTACTCAGAAACCTTCAATGCTTTCCAATGTCTCAACAAAAAAAAATCCAAATTTTTTATCCTGGCTTTAAGAAATGCTTTATACTCTGACCTTGAAATGCTAGTCTAGCCTTATCTCTATGTGTAACTTCCACGTTTGCCAGATTAGCCTGTTTTACTGTTTCTCAAGTATGTGATATGTAACTTAAATCTATATACCTTTGCTGACTACATTTTCTTCCTCTAAAAGCGCCTTCCTTCTATCAATCTAGTTTACATGAAGACTATCTTTCCAATGATTCTGGCCCAAAGTTACTCTTATTTTCTTTGGACTTGTACAAATTAATTGTATACTACCTTCTAATAGCCAGCTCATAGGTTCCAGTTATGTGTATCTATCTATACACCTTTATCTGAAGAACTTGCTTCATGTACTTTTTTTTTTAATGTGTATTATATTCTCACCCAACTACAATGAAAACTTCTTTGAGGGATCATGCAGTATGCATTTGTGTCCTCCACAGCATACAATCTATTGCTGTACAAATTGTCTGCAGAGTTGGTAGTTGTAAACGACTGGAAAGGTACTTCAGCGATTTACGGAATATTAAAGGCACAGTTCTAGTGAAGATGAAGATAGGACAGGAACATTTTCTCGTGAAGCATTCTGACAGTCCTTAGAGTTCTCTCAAATTCTCTTAGGTTCTCTCTGTAGCTAGCTAGATACACATACACAATTACACACACACACACACACACACACATACATACATACACACATGAAATGAAAACAACTGAGTTTACTTTTAAGACTCAATAAACCCCATTTCAGTGGCCATAACATTATTTCTGAATTTTATGACATGGTCTGACTTAGATGTGCTGGCCTAAGTCACTTTCTAAAAAGTCGTTTTATTATCATTTATGCCAACTTGTAGCTCATAAAAATAAAACAACCGATGTATGTATCTATCTCAACCATGTTCCAATTTCCAAGAAATCTTTGGCTCAATGAACTGAGTGATGATATATTGGAAGGTTTCTGATTCCATGCCTATCCAATTTAAAAAAGATCCTAGATCATAGTGAGGTGCCTCTGAAGCTCAGAAGAAGCGCTCTGCTTCTTTACACCTCCATCTGATTAGAGTTCCTGATAGAAAATAAATGAATTATTAAGGTGATTGTGGGTGAATGCACAATCTCTACCACCATTTTGTGTGTGTAAGACACTGAAAAGATTTTCCTTAAATATAAGAAACTAGGGTTTTAAAATGCTGCAGTATTCAAAGTTTCCATAGAGTTACTCTATGGACAACTTTGGGAATTCAAAGATTCACTATTGGAATAAAAACTAATGAATAGGGACACCTGGGTGGCTCAGCCGTTGAGCGTCTGCCTTCGGCTCAGGGTGTGATCCTGGGATCCGGGATCAAGTACCGCATCAGGCTCCCTGTGAGGAGCCTGCTTTTTCCTCTACCTGTGTTTCTTCCTGTCTCTCACTGTGTCGCTCATGAATAAATAAATAAATCTTTAAAAAACAAAAAAAATAGATAAAAAATAAAAACTAATGAATATGCATGAATTAAATTCTCTAGTTAGCTCCTAATTCCTGTGCTCTTCAAGTATTTTAGTATTGTAGATAAAACAATGTGTAGTTAATCTTCAAGTCTATTTCTGGCCAGTAGTTTTAAATTTGCTAGCCCACTCTGGCAGTCTACAAAATTCATTCTTCATCCTTCCGGAGTCATATAGTTTTAGCCTCTCTTGCAGTTCTTGTCAGTGGACTGAAGGCAGAAGTGATATGAGCAGGCCCTGGGTCATTTGGTTAAAAGGAAACTGCTTGCCCTCTACTTCCTTCCTTCGCACAGGCTGGAATGCAGATGTGGTGATGACCCAAATCCAACCAAGCACATAATGACAACTTCCTAAAGAAGAGCAGAGTAACAACACAGTAGGAAACTAGGTCCCTGAATAACAGTATGGAGCAAAGTTGCTCTAAGAGCCTAGGCCCCTCACTTTTAGGCTTTCAAGTATGATAAAAAATAATCTTATTTGGGCACATGGGTGGCTCAGTTGGTTAAACATCCGGCTTCAGCTCAGGTCATGATCTCAGGGTCCTGGGATGGAGCCCCATGTGGAGTCCTACAACCTGAAGTCTGGAGCCCGTCCCCAGGGCTCCATGCTCAGCAGGAAGTCTACTTCTCCCTCTCTCTCTCCTTCTGCCCTTCCCCTCACTCATGCTTGCTTGCTCTCTCTCTCTCTCTCAAATAAATAAAATCTTTAAAAAAATGAAAATAATCTTAAATTACTTGGGTTTCTTTTAGAAGGCTAGCATCTACTTTAATTCACCAAATACTTTATTAGACAATAGAAAAATAGAAAAATAAATTGGGTTTTGCTTCTTTTATCATTTGGGAGAGGAATTTTGCTCCCATCAACTAAAAGAAACAATCCAAATATGGCCAAGTAGCAAGAAGACATGGAGAAAACAAAAGACCATGAAAAATCAAAATTTGGTGAATGTACACAAGTGTGCCAGATCTTAGCATAACAGAAGTTCTCTCATTTCTACATAAGTATTTGATGAATTAAGTAAACCAAGTATTTCCCAGTGAGAGAAACCAAATTAAGACATCTCAATTCCATCTTTACCACATACACCTTGATGATTCAGTCCACTAAGATTTTAATCAAGATGAGCTGCTGCACGGACTTCCCAACACTGACCTCACTCAGCACCTGGGCTTCTGTACTCCTAAGGCTCAAGACTGTCACTCAAATGCATGGTCATCAGAATTTTCCCGCTTATTTCCAAATTCTATTAGCCTTCTCCTACACATTTTGGTCATATTTCAGAAATAGGATTTTCTCTACATAAATATTTTTCTCTTTTAAATTGAAGTCCTTAAAATAACAGAGCAAAAACAAATGAAAGCACTCCAGACTCTCTTTCTCTCCCACAAAACCCAGTTCAGTACACCACAGAAACAAAAAATTATGATCAGTTCTCTCACTTAAAAACCATCTATTTTTAGAAAGAACAATTCAATATGAGCAAGATACAGATGTTTTTAAAAGCATGAAATATCAAAATGTTCTTTAGACTATTTAGATTATTAGTTTAGATATTTAATTCCTAAAGCTGAAGTTTAAGAAAATTAATCAAAATTCGATGCTTGATAGTGATGGCAATTATATTTACACTCAAATCCTTTTCTGCAAATGATCTTACTTCACACTTTATATAAAAAACTGAGGCTAAGAGTAAGCTCCCCCAATTTCCTGCTTAGACAAAAGCTTATCTGCATTTCTAGCCCCCTGCTGCCCTCATCTTTAAAGAGGTAATTCTTTCTCCTATCTTTGAATACCATCCTCACCCCCTTCTGAGACCCTGCTCCATCAATTTTTCTCTAGTCTCTTGTATCAGCCATCACCCTTGCTCTCTTTAGATATATAATATGCCCAAGTGTCTGTCATCTTAAAGAAATATTCCTGATGCTTTTTGTTCCTTCTAAAGCCAAACTTCTATCTCAAGAGTGCTCTTTTCTCTGGGTCTTAACTTCATTTTTCAGTTACTCCTCCACCCTTTGGATTCTACTTTTCTTCTTCTTTTTTAAAGATTTTATTTATTTCCTTGATAGAGAGAGAACAAGCAGGAGTGGCAGGCAGAGGGAGAGGAAAAAGCAGGCTCCCTACTGAGGACATCTTGTCTTTGAAGACAAAGACGAAGATGAAGATGAAGATGCAGGGCCCATCCCAGGACGGCGGGATCATAACCCGAGCTTAGTCTTAGTTAGGCAGACACCTAACTGACTGAGCCACCCAGGCATGCCCCTGGATTCTACTTATATTACTTTCTCAAAAGCCCTAATGACCTCCTCATTGACAAATCTAAGGTACAGTATTAAATCCTCAATTCACTAAACCCTTTGCAACTGAAATTATTTTCCTATCCATTTGGACTCATTGGGTCTATCTTCTGATTCCCTGACCTTAATCTCCTTGCCATGCTCCTCTTTCTCTGCCTACTCCTTAAATGCTAGCACGACCCAGAGCTACACATTTGCTCCCTTTCTTTTTCTTCTTCTTCCTTTTTTATTTGGACCTTTTTTTTCCCCCCATATTCTAGGTCTTCTAAGTGCAGTTTCATTAACTCCCTTGTTTCAACTCCCTTCCCACCTAATACTGATGACTCCCAAATCTATAATTTAGTTGCTTGAGATACAAATACAATTTTTGGAGGATACCTAAACTGACTTGTACATGACTAAAAATAATATTCGATTTGAACTCATCATCTCTTTCTTCAACTCCATGATAACTGACTCTTCTGTTTGTTCTCTTTTGGTAAAAGGAAATACCTATGGTCCCATCAGATACCTGAGAAGAAGAAAAGTCAAGGCTGACTCTAGGTTGTTCACCTTTTACTGAGACAAAGAATACTAGTCTATATGTATGAAGCTTTCAAATAAATATGAGCTATAACAAATTATATTGCTTTCAACATATAAAGTACTTGCTATGCAAACAATAATTTTTTAAATGCCTTTGTGAGACAGAATTGTAAAAGTCATGTTCCATAAACAAAGCACGGTCAGGGGATTGTGAATTGTTAAGAACTGTACAGGTAGTATTTTGTAAGTTAATGACTGAATTGGCTAGCACTAAGTATAGATTTCTTCTAATCTCATTACTATCTTTTATAAACTAATATATGTTTTTGGGTAGAATATTCTAAATTCACTGTATACTTAATAGTTGTCAATAAATCTAGTTAATTTAGAATAAGAAAAAAAAGAATACAAATTGGGGTAGAAACTGTGATCCCTGGGACTAGTGAGTACTTAAACATAAACTGATTCTCCTTTAGATTGTTATTTTGAGCACTTAACTATTTACTCTTAGAAATATGACTCCCTCCCACTTGGTGTTAACAAAATAATAGTTAATTTAAAAAATGTTAAAAAAATAAAAAATGTTGGGATGCCTGGGTGGCTCAGTAGTTAAAGCATCTGACTTTGGCCCAGGGCATGATCCTGGAGTTCTGGATTGAGTCCCACATCAGGCTCCTTGCATGGAGCCTGCTTTTCCCTCTGCCTGTGTCTCTACCTCTCTCTCTCTCTCTCTCTCTCTCTGTGTGTCTCTCATGAATAAATAAATAAAATCTTTAAAAAAAGTTTAATAATCTATAGGGCAGTTCAAAGCTGAAATATTTATAATATTTAGACAATGTGAGTGATGACTATTACAGGCACAGTTAATATTACTTAGAAGCTATACGAAGGCTCACATTGAAAGAAGGACTGAGAGACAAACTATGGATTCAAACTTGGATATTTGGTAGATTATTTTCTCAAAATGAATGAAGTGCACCTGCCACTTGGCAGAAAACAACTGACAGTATTAGTAGCCCAGTGGTTCCCAAATGAAGCTGTTTTGACCCAGCAGATAACACCTGGCAATGTCAAGAGACATTTTGGTGCTTACAACTAGAGAGCGTAGAGAGGATGCTATTAGTTTGAGGTCAGAATCACTGGTTAACTTCCTATGTGTATAGGCAGCCCCTTACAACAAGTAGTTGTTTGGCCCAAAACAACAATAGCGTAGAGGCCAAGAAATCCTGTGGCAGGTGATGACAAAAGTTAAGCTTTCAAGCAAAAAAAAATAAAATTTTGGAAAACCTGATCTGTCACCACAGGTTTGATAGTTTCCCAATATTTAAAGACTTCTCTGATGAGATCTGTGGCAACATTAATGAATGTGAATTTCTGATATTGTACACAAAAATGTGTCAACATTTGGAAGGTCCACCTAATTTAGTGTATGAATGTTTCCAGTGACCAATGCATGATGTTATACAATTATGCTCAGTTGAAAAATCCATTGAAAATATAAAATATATCAAAGGATTTTAATGTAGCAGAGCATAAAAAGTTCACTACTGTGGTTTCAGATTCCATACTTCAACAACTTTAAGAAGCTACTACTTGTCAAGTTTTAGTGTAATATTAAAGAAAAAACATCCACAATCTTCTAAAAAGGCTATTAAAATCCTACCTTTTCCAATTACATCTCTATGTAAACCTGGATTTTCTTTATATACTTCAACCAAAAGAACATACTCAAACAGATGGATTCAATAGCAGATATGAAAATCCAGCTGCCTACATTAAGCCAGATATTTAAAATAATTTGCAAAAATGTAAAATACAACTCTTTATGCTTTTTTGAAAAATGGTTATTTGCATTAAAATATATGTTACCATATGATAGGTTTCCTATTGTTACTTTTAAATTATTATTTTTAAGATTTCCCAGTAAATTGGTATATTTATTGATACTGATAAATATCACCCAAACACAGGCTCTTTGGGGTCTTCAAGAACTTAAAAGTAAAAGGAGTTCTGAGACCATAAAGTTTGAGAATCACTGATTTCTCTATATAGTTCCTTAGCACTGACCTTTGTATTATTTAATAAAGCTTGAGAATCACTCATTTCTCTAGTTCTTTAGCGCTGACCTTTGTATTATTTAATATCCCTATTTTCCAGGTTCTGGGCAGAGATTACACTAAGTAAACCTCTAGTTACAAATATAAAGAACAGAGTATTTGAAATCTCCCAAATAAAACAAATCTTTTGTTTCTTACAAGATCAACTGAAAGCTATCATAGGTATACATATGCCTGAAATGTGTTTGAAATTACTGTTTGACAGTGTAAGGAGGAAACAGTTTAGATTATGAGGTATTACAGTTTAAAATACAATAGTTGCCATGAGTGCTGAACTGAATATTATCTAATATGCTTTCAAGTATCACATGAGGTGTAAACAATATACAATTTAATGGAAATGAAGCCAATGCAAGGTATTTCCAACCTTTGCCAGGTATTTCCTACGTCATCATAGCCACCTATTAATCCCCCTTATCTTCAAATACCTTGCCATTTAAAAAATGTTGTATGTCATGTAGTCTTATCAACTCTATAGATATGAGTTTATTAATGAATGAAAGCTCTTTCCAGTTTAAGATATGGAGTTATTTGCAATAAAATAACATCATTTAACTAATTAGGTACCAGAATGTTGCCAACACTTGAGACATAATAAGCCGTTTTTAATGTGTATGTTTCAAGACCAAAAGGTCCATTTGCCTAACACAAAACAAAGTAATTGTTTATTTTAAAAAAGCATTTGTAGATGATAACACAAAAGTATTTTGCTGATGTTACTAATATTACATCAAAATATTACAACTAAATAAAGTAGTGTATTAATATGTATTTTGCAATGACATAAAAAGACAAAAACAGGGATGCCTGGGCGGCTCAGCAGTTGAGCACCAGCCTTCAGCCCAGGGCATGATTCTGGAGTCCTGGGATCGAGTCCCACATTAGGCTCCCTGCATGGAGCCTGCTTCTCTCTCTGCCTGAGTCTCTGCCTCTCTCTCTCTGTGTTTCTCATGAATAAATAAATAAAACCTTTAAAGAAAAAAAAAAAAAAAGACAAAACAAAGCAAATCAAGCTCCGTCATTATCAGAGTAAATGGTTAAGTCTCCAGGCTTGAGAGGGCATATATACCTAAAACTTTCAAATACAAAAGGAAAATGATGTTAAAACATCTGCCTGAATTTTTCTGTGGGTATTGAAAATGCAACATGGGAACATCTCTCACAAATAAATGTCAGGTAACATGTTGTATTCCCTCTCTCCTTTTGAAAGAGAATAGAGGGCTTAAGACGGTGAGCTCTGGAATTAGAGTACTTAGGTTTAAATTCCAGCTTTACCATTTACTGGTAGTATAACACTGGACATGGCACTTAACCTTTCTGTGCCTCAGTTTCCTTATCTGTAAAATAGAGACAAGAACAGCAGCCACCCTACAGAACTGCTGTACAGGCTTCCTGAAAAAATACACACATCTGTACATATATAAAACAGTACTTGATACACAATAAGCATTCAAGAGATGTGAACTATTATTGTTGTCATATTAAATATTATGATTACCCTAATTACCCCAACTACATAGGGCAACAATCACTAAACCATGGTATCCAGGGCTTACAGTGACCGATGTTGCATATAAGACCTGATGTGATTGTACATCTTCTCTTTACCCACATTAATATTCCTTTGGTCAAACGTGTGAAATGGACACTAACATTTACTGAGTAAAAACATTGTAAGTGAAAGGGCTAAAATAAAAAAAATAAAAGAAAGAAAGAAGAAGGAAAAGGAAGGAAGGGAAGTAGGAAATAGTGTTGGAGTGAATTTAGAAATAACTATCAATAAATTCTAAAGTACAAAGTCACAAAAGAGTTACATTATTAGATTTTATAAAACACTGCAGAATCACCATAATAACTAAGTATACATATTTTTAGAAGATTAAATAATGCTAAGAGATCAATGGACATTTAAAAAAAAGATCTGGTCAGTTATCTGTGTTTGAATCAGTACTTTTTGCCTAAAGCTTTAAGATTAAGGAAAGAAATAGCAATTTCTAACAGAAAAAAGTAAATTAAAAAAACCCCACTGCCTCATGTGACACAAAAGGCACATCCAACTTAAGAAAAATTAATTGTCAGATCAGGTATCCAGCATCATGATTATGCAACACTTTAGGTTTCAAAGATGCAGGACTCATTCAGTCAACTCATTTGCTAATAAGCCCTTCACTGTGCTGCACACTAGGGAAACGTGGGAGAGTGAGATACAGCCCCCACTTCAGGAAGCTCACAACCTTCTGAAGGAGACAGATATGTAAACCAGTAACTCAAATACCACAAATAAATGCTTTAAAAAGGGGTTTGAATAGAGTGCTCTGGGAGCCTTCAAAGAAGCAACATAACTAACTGCCAATGGCGCACCAGAAAAGACTTCATCGAAGAGCTACCATTCGAGCTGGACCTTAGAAGTGGACGGTTTTCCAGAGGGAAGGAGAGACGTTCTAAACATGGGGAACAAAGGTGCCCAAGTATGGAGCGACAGTAAGTTTGGAGGACAGCAACATTTCATGCGGCTGAAGCACTGGGCGCCCCAAGGACAACAAGGCCAGAGAAGTCAGTCTCAGGTGTTGTCAGATTGTGTCTCATGTGCCTGGGGCAGACTTGTGAGCAATGGGGTCCCAGTAAAGGTGTTCCACCAGAAAAGTGACAAATCAGATTGGTTTCTCAGAAAAGTAAAAGTGGTGCTACTCTGAAGATGCACTTAAACAGAAGACAACCCTTTTGAATAGAAGACAACCCAAATCCAAACCTGCTAATAAGTAAGAACTGTTATTCTCATCTTGCCTGAAAAAAACCCAGCTGCTTTAGCAAAACAGTGTTCTTAAACCAATGAACACATATCAATATAAATTGCCATGATCGAGACTAAGAGAACCAAAGGACATATACAGAATCATCACATGAATGAATAGTTATAATGGTCTCACAGAAAATTGTTAGGACTATAGTGAAAGGAATATTCAGCCGTGGAACTGAAGTATCGTTTTTTAAATGACCAAAAGAATGATGTGTACTCCAAAATATCAACTATCGTTTTACTTTTGCTTCTTCATATTTTTGGGTTCTTTTCCCAAAAATTCCCACCATTAGCAAGTAGTACATTATAATTAAGAAAAAAATTTTAAAGCGCACTGTTCATTGCAGTTGATAAACAATTATCTTTATAGACATCTTAAAACTAAAATATTACCTTTTTGTCTCCTTGTTTTCGTCTTCTTAATCCTGGTCTATAATCATCTCCAAATCTCAGAAAGTAATAGTAAGAAACTAGCCTCTCAATAGGATCCCTTATGACATTAATGTAAATTGGCTTCTTCTTCACACCAAATCTGAAACAGAAGAAAAATGTAAAAGGTAAAATCTGTATTTTCACTTGGCTTAGGGGGGGTCCTAAAATTATAAATTCTATATGGAAAGAAAAACATGAATTTAAATAAAACAGAGTATGTAGAGATTAGGAAATAGTTTATGATTATTTATGCTATAATACAGTGAACAGGAAATAATTTAAAAATTACTGCTGACGATAAAGACGGGAAGTTTGTATGAAAAACAATTTTACATTTTACTGGTAAGAATTACAAAAAACATTTTAATTTTATGTAGCAATGATTTCTCATTTCTGGCTCACTGAACGAGACACGTTATCCATGGATTCAGCTTAAATCCATGTAAGTGTGACCACTGGAGTCTACCTTCTGCCGTTGCTGATTTTAAAGACAAGAGTGAAAGACATTCAGTTTCCAGCACAGTTTCCTTAGGGAATGAGAAAGAGGTGATAGAACAGAGGAGACAGAGAAGGCTTTCACTGTAGCCACCGGGGCAGCCCCTAGAAGCATCCAGCTGGCTCCTGTTCTAATATCCGCACTGTCCCAGTCTTGAGACCTTCGTGTTATCTTGACTTTTATTTTCCTTTATCCTTCATTTAGTACTGTTACCAGGTCCTTTTGATTCTTCCTGCTGTTGGCTTCCCCACAGATCTGACCTGTCCTCATTGCTCCCTTCCTTTCCCACCACCACCCTCTCCCAAGGCCTCTTGTTTGGATTACTCCAATAACCTCATTGGTTTTCTTGCCTCAGGCTTCCCTTTTCAACCTACCTTCCAGACCAATCCCCAACTGATAATCCAAAAGCACCACTGGTTAGATTATTCTTTTTAGGAAGCTGGAACAACACTACTGTTTATGTTGATATCAAACCCAAACTCCTTTGTCTGGTTGCTAATGACTCAGGTACCACCTTACTGTCCTCAAAGAAGAAACCATCCATCTGTTACAGTTTGGCCCACCTCTTCTATCTCACCCAACATATATTTATTCCTATTTCTCCTTACACGCCTCTGCTCCTTAACTAAAATGCCATTCTCATTTTTCTATTCTATTACATTAGTTCATTTTAAAAATTACTTTTTTATGTACCCAATACATGCACCAATATTCTAATGCTACGATTACAGCAGTGAGTAAAAAAAAAAAAAAAAAAAAAAAAAAGACAAAATTCCTTGTCCTAATGGAGCCAACATTCTACCTGGGGAAGACGGAATATAAACAAATAAGTAAATATGTGAGATGGTAAAAAGTACTGAGGAAAAACATGATACAGTGAAAGGGAACAAGGACCAAGAGAAGTGGGGACAGAGTACAATTCAAAATAGGCAGGCCTCACTAGTATTATGTGATGAGAGAAGGGAGCCATGGAGCTATCTGGAGGAAAATGTTCCAGGAAGATGAAACTCTAGGAGTATGAAACCCTCACCCCAAGCTGCTAAGTGCCAGGCATTTTCAAGGAACAGCAAGATTAGCCTAGCTGCAGCAGAATCAGAAAGGAGAGAGAAGGAGGGGGAGTGGAGGAAGCACAGATCATGTAGACCTTTATAAGCACCAGGAGGGAAGCCTGAGTCAGCACTGAAGTGTCATGATGTGGGTTGTAGTCAACAGCAGGGTGACTAGAGTTACCAACACTGTATTGTAAACTTGGGAGTTCCTACGGAGAGTAGATTCTAAATGTTCTCACCATAACAACAGCAACCACAAGATAGTAACTGTGTGAGGTGAAGGATGTGTTAATTAACCTTATCCTGGTAAACATTTTACAATACACAATGTATGGTAAAATAGAATCACACTATACACCTTAAACTTACACAGTGTATATGTCAATATATCTCAATAAAGCAGGAGAGGAAAAAACAACTGGCTGCTGTTTGGGAATAAAATGCAGTGGGGCAATAATGAAATCTTGTACAGCCTAGGAAGCCGATGGCACACGGTACTATCTATCACTGACACCTGCACCCAGGAGTCACTGCTCTGGCAATTCTACTCCCTGCTTATCCTGCTAGTGTTTCTCTTCTTTTTCTCCTAGTATGATTAAAAGCCACTTGAGAACAGGCACAGTACTGTACCCTTATTTTATATATTTCACAGGGCCTCATATACATAAATACTTGCCCACTCATTAGTACTAATTTCAAAGATTAAAAAAAATATTAGCAATTTCTCCTAAAATAGGAATCACAATGAGAAACAACAGAACTATGCTTAGGTTGTGTGACTCTGGTAAGAAATGGTGAAAGCTGCTTATTCTTTTAACCACTTTTTTAAAAAAATATTTTTATTATTTATTTGAAAGAGAGAGAGTGAGTGAGTGAATGAGCACAAACAGGAGGAACAGCAGAGGGAAAAGCAGACTCTTGGCTGAACAGGGAGCCTGACCCAGGGCTCGATCCCAGGACCCTGGAATCAGGACCTGAGCTGAATGAAGGCAGATGCTTAACCGATGAAGCGACTCAAGTGCCTTTCTTTTCAACCACTCTTGATATTTTCACTCATCTGTTCACAGAAACCTTCAATTTTAGCCAAAAGATTATAACTGAAATTTCCCTTCTTACTAAAATCTTCTTCCAAAGGCACTAAAAAGCATATAGCTGAACTAAACAATTTCACATTTCCCTGTCTTCTGCCCACTGCAATCAATGTCTTGTACTCAGCAGGCATTCTATAAATGTTTTCTACTTCGTTCTTAAGCAATTGAGTAGAAAAGAGATAATAGAAGAGAAAAAAACAGGGTGCCTGGATAACTCGATTCTTTCAGCCCCTGAATTATTGAAAATTAACTAACCAGGAAGTTTCTAATTTACAAATAGGTTGTAATCTATAAGAACCACTTTGTGTGTAAGAAGGGTTCAGTAGTCTTGACTTCTAGTTCTTTTCTCACTATTAAGTGAGTGACCCAAAGTCACTAAAATTCTGTGTACATATGTAAATACTACAAACTACAAAGAATCCTTTGTCAAACATTATCATAATACTAAAGCTGTGAGTTGAACAGAATTAGTATGCATTTTTTTTCAATCATAAAACCATAAAACCAATAACACAGTAAAAAAATTTTCACCATTTGTTAAAATAGGAAACAGTATCATTGCCAAATATATGGCACTGCCATGTTGGGCATTACAGTAGAAGCTCCTTGAGGGCAGGACTGTTTCCCTCGTATTCATGGCTTTATCACTAGTTGTTCAACATAGTGCCAAGACATACTTGTTGAATATTATAGAATTAGGCTGAAGAAACTGCTGGGAAGTAACCACTTAGGAAGCCTTTCTGTAGGAGAGCGAACTCAGTAGTAAGAAGAGGCATCAGAAATGCACAGTTGTGGGGTGCATAGGTGGGTCAGTTTTGTTTTTGTTTTTGGTTTTTTTTTTAAAGAGAAATGTGTTTATTCCATGATCAGTACAGACCAAATGCATACTCACCGTATGAAAGTCAAACCAGTCAGTGACTCCAGAGTTTGGCTAACACTGAGGCACCAGCATCATGGTTTAGAGTGGGTTCTCATGGCACACGTAACCTCACCAAGGGCTCCAATTATAAAATTAAAAAAAAAAAAGCGGGGGAAGGGGCAGCCGGCTGGTCGGGCTGGGTGGGGAGCTGTGGCTCCCCAGCCCCCGGAGCCCGCCTCATCCCCTGACCCTTCCTTTCCTGGTAAAAAACAACTCAAACAGATTTGACATGAAAAACAAACAAGGGGAGAGGGAAAAGAAAACATGGCTTTATAATTAAAAATAGACTAATAAAGTTTGAAACTGAGTAAAATATAGGCAGGTTTTTTTATGTGTGTTTTGTGTGTTTCTTGGTTTCAGCTTAGGTTGGATCTTGGGGTCCGGAGATCAAGACCCGAGTAGAGTTCCATGCTCAGTGTGGAATCCACTTCAGATTCTCTGCTTCTCTCTGCCCTTCCCACTCATGCTCTCTCTTTCCCCTTCTTTTTGTCTCTCAAAAAATAATAATAATAATAATAAATCTTAAAAACGGGGGCAGGGAGCCTGGGTGGCTCAGTGGTTGAGCATCTGCCTTCGGTTCAGGTTGTGATCCAGGGTCCTGGGATCAAGTCCCACATCAGGCCCCCTGCAGGAAGCCTGCTTCTCCCTCTGCCTATGTCTCTTCCTCTCTATGTCTCTTGTGAATAAATAGAATCTTAAAAAAAAGAAAACAATTACACAGTTGCTACCTTAACTGAGAGTGCAGAGAGTCTTGTAATAGGAAGCTACAAGGAGGAGAAAGCACAGGACGATGGACAATGACTCCAATCTTAAACCTGTAGGATTCCCTGGGAACCCCCTTACCATCTCCATTATTAGCCAGTGACCACCCTGAGTCATTCTTATGGGAATTACCTCCCCATATCATCTCCCACCATTGCTTCCTCTTTTTCCCTTCTCCCCGATCTCTGACATGTGGGACAGACAGCAACTCTTACCAAGTGGCACTAGAAAGGGGATATGGCGCTTTACAAAATTCTTCTTGCTGTCTGGAAAATGACTTTCTGGGGCATGGCTTTGGGTGACATTTATGTGTATGAAGTATGATTTTAATGAGATAACGTGTGAACTCATTCTGAAGATGGAGAGGATTATTATTTATAAGTTAGTATGGTTATATAGACATGAAGACAAGAGATTTTTTTTTAAGATTGTATTTATTTATTTGAGAGAGCGATTGAGACAGTGAACACAAGCAGAGAGGAGGGGCAATGGGAGAGGGAGAAGCAGACTCCCCAGTGAGCAGAGAGCCCGATACAGGGACTGATCCCAGGACCCTGGGACCATAGCCGAAGCTGAAGCCAAACAACTGAGCCACCCAGGAGCCCCAGGCGCCTGTGTTAGTTAGAATCTCTAACAGAAAACAGACATGATAAAAATAGCATCTGGGCTATTCAGCTCAGCTGGTTAGGAAACAAGCATCCTTTTAGGTTTGTAGGTTTAATTCTTTTGCCAGCCAGGTAGTTTTGTACACGGGGAAAATGTGTTGTGTAGTCACAAACTCTACCTTTAACCTTGGCCAGCCATCTGAGCTGTTCCTCAGGAGGGCTCAGGTGAAGAAAGAGACAACCTATCTTCATTCCAAAAATAGAAACTATTATTGACCTGTTAGAAAATGATCTTCTTAGGAAAAGAACAGCATATTGGGTAGGAATGTTCTGTAAAGATCAAAAGGCAAAAAATATAATCTGAGGAGCAGGTTGGTAAGAAGACACTTTAGAAACCTTATTCTTGCCACATCAGCATATGTGATACGACACAGCAAGGAATACAAGGTAGGCTCCTGTCTTTACAACTACCCTCCATACAGTTTGGATAAATGGGTAAACATCGAGAATGGTTGAAAGAATTAGTGCATACTCAGAACATTTGAAAGGAACTTGTCCTTAGCTGGCCAAAGCTGACATGGAACATGATGAAGCTGAAAGAGGGCTGACTAGCTTTGGGAAGCACAATGCTTTGTGATTTTTTTTTTAAATAATTTATTTATTTATTCATGAGAGACATAGAGAGAGAGAGACAGAGACATAGGCAGAGGGAGAAGTAGGCCCCCTGCAGGCAGCCTGATACAGGATTTGATCCCAGGACTCTGGATCACGACCTGAGCCTACAGCAGACACTCAACCACTGAGCCACCCAGCGTCCCTGCTTTGTGATTTCTGCTTCATTTTGGATTTAACATCTCTAGGAAAGCAGCAGTCTCACTAGGGACACTGGTATCTTATATATATATTTGTGCTGGACTTTCTTAGCCCTTCACAGAAACTTTCAAATGCTTCCCATGAGACAGGTTCCCATGGTCTTGTTTCAAAAATAGTGAATGACCTGTTGGTATTTGGCACTCCCACTGGTGATGTCGTTTTTGTAGTAATTACTTACCTCTTAAAAAGGGCATTCATCTACTATGTATCTATTAGAATGGCCCAAAATTTTAAAAAAGAAACAAAAGAGGTCTAACAATAACAGATGTTGGCAAGGATGCACAGCACCCAGAACTCTCATACACTGTTGGTGAGATTGCAAAATAACACAGCCACATGAAAAACCAGTTTTGCAGTGTCTTAGAGAGTTACTATACAATCTAGCAATCCCACTTCTAGGTTTTACGCAAGAGAAATGAAGACATATGTCCACATAAAACCTATGTGCAAGTGTTTTAGCAGTTTTACTCATAATCACTAAAAGCTGGAAACAACCCAAGTATCCAGAAAATGGTGAATGGATAAAGACTGCGGTGTATCCACACAATGGCATACTATTCATCCAAGAAGTACTAATGGATGCGTACAATAGATGAATGTCAAAAGCCTCAAGCTAAGTGAAAGAAGCCAAACTCAAAAGACCTGGTGACTGATGAAATGTATGTGGTAAGGAAAGGGGTTGAGTTTTTGGCTTCGAGGTCTTGATAAAGAAAAATGGGTAAACTTCCCAAAAGGGAATAATGAGGCAAAGACAGAATCTTGAGCAATGCCTTATTAAGAGTTGGGAATAAGGGCAGCCCAGGTGGCTCAGCGGTTTAGCCCCGCCTTCAGCCCAGGGCGTGATCCTGGAGACCCGGGATAGAGCCCTATGTCCGGCTCCCTGCATGGAGCCTGCTTCTCCCTCTGCCTGTGTCACTCTCTGTGTGTGTGTGTCTCTCATGAATAAATAAATAAAATCTTAAAAAAAAAAAAAAAAAAAAAGAGGGGACTAAGAAGCGCCAGCATGGATTCAGACTGGGAGAAGAAGAAAACACCAGTAAGACAATGTGGTTACCGAGAGAAGACAGAATTATAAAAGAACATAACACTGCTTTGTGTGAGACACAGAACCTACTGCTTCACATACATTTTCATATTTAATCCTTGCAACCACCAGGAAGTAGTTACTTTAATTATCTTCACTTTACAAATCGGGAAAATGCAGATCTGAAACGATGTGGCTGAAACCACAGAGCTGGTAAGGAAGGGGTGGGGGTGGAGGGGTGTTTACTGCAGATCCAGCCGGCTTCAGAGGCTGCTCCGGAGCAGTCTACAGGATCAGTGCTGTAGAAAGAGCTGGTGGTACAAGGTCAATAAAAAGGCAACTCTTACATATTGCCTATAATGATTACAATAACTTAAGAAATGTTTCTATAGTGTTGTGACATATTTGCTGAAAACGATAGAAAATGGTGAAACTTCAATTGGTTTAGCAGAGAAGCACAAGGTAAAAGGGACAACCTCACATAAATCTAAAGACTCACAAACTATATTAGGCCTAAAAATATTGTCATTTTATTACTCTCCAAGATACTTCAGACCTAGTGAACCATTTGATTATGTGTTTCTTGTCCTGACATAGATGCTCTTTACTGAGTCACCTCAATTGTTCTGAGAAAGACAATGGGTGATATGGAGAAACCAGAATGACAGCGATTAAGACACACACTCATTCCTGGGCACAGCCACAAAGGCATACACCTGACATGCACCTGGATATGACTGCTGTCTGTATCAAAAATAATTTCCAAAGATCGAAGAGAGATGCTGACATGTCACCCATAGGTAGCTAGATCATAGAAAATCTCAGCAGACTCTGATTGAAACCAGCATTCACACAGTTTTCTTTCAGCTGAACATTATTCACCATAAAGGAAAATGTCACTGAAATAAATGAAAGGGATATTCTAATGTTTTTATTTTGTAAAATCTGAAGAAAATCAAAGTGGAGGTAATAGATGCCTCTGGTAAAGGAGTATGAATTTAAAAGGCAGGATGATCTGTAATATTTTCACTGTTTATAATGAAACATAATGAACTGATAATTACAGAAAAAAATGGGATTTCAGTGAACTCACTGAGGACAAGAACTACAACTTATTTATTCAACTTTATATTATCTGCACTCTTGGACATTTTGAAAAAGTCCAACCTACACACATTTTTTAGTGAAAAATGTTTAAATTTTAAATTTATAACATTAATGATCCTATCCAATTTAATTTAAAAATTGTGCTGCCCACCAATTGAAATGAAAACAAAAATTAATTGAACACTAAAGAGAAAAATGGAAAAAGGAACTAGGAAATGTGCTAAAACAAACAAACAAAAAAATCG
Source organism: Vulpes vulpes (assembly GCF_048418805.1). NCBI lineage: Eukaryota > Metazoa > Chordata > Mammalia > Carnivora > Canidae > Vulpes > Vulpes vulpes. Next base: position 136,011,528 of record NC_132782.1, read on the forward strand.
AGAATAAGACCAAGAGAAAAAGGAGCAACACAGAACAGGAATATAAACTTGAAACAAGGAGATGTTGTTATTATGCTGAAGTTCTGAATAAAACCAGAAAAATATAACCAAAACATGGCTTGAGCACATATAGGCTTGCAAATAAAATGCTTATTTCTTAGTGATCAGTCTAAACCAAAAAAACCACTTTTCTTTTTTTATTTTCTTTATCTTGCTTCCTGGGTTTCCTGGGATATACTGAATTTATATGCTTTTTAGGGACTCTTTTAAGGCAATTGAAAAGCTAAGTGATTAAACATTTCTTTCACCAAAGTCAACTGTTTTCTCCTGAAGGCAAGTATTTTAATGGATTCCACAAAGTACTATGGCAGTCGAGAATATGTTTTGAAGAATAAAGCATTTTAAAAATTGGTGATATTTCTTTCCTCTTTCTTACTCATTCATGGTCAGTATGTCTGTCAAACTAAAATTAATTTTAAAAGATACTGGTTACATCTACAGTAGTTCTTGACTATATACTTCAAAATATATTTCTTTTAGGTGATTTCTTTAAGGTGTTTGTTTAAAATCTTGTAAAAGTCTATTGAAATTTCTTACAATAGTTTTCACTTCCAATAACATGAGACCCATTATGAAAATATTCAAAACCTTAAACGTTCATGTTAGTATTTAATAAATGAGATTAATCTTTTCAAGAAACTTTATACTTTTTCAACTGCAAGAACCCTAGCATATACCAGAGCTACAAGTACAAGACTTTTGCCAAAAGCAAAAGCACTCAATATATTATTTTAATAATGGAAACTTCAAGTATTAGAAACCAAGCTGTGTGTGGAAAAAAATAAATCATTTAGGTGAAAGGGTAACAAACATTCAATTGAAGGATAATGCAGCCCTGAGGGAAAATATGCATATGAATGGAGTTTATGAAATTGGTTCAGTGCCTCTGCAAGGAAAAAATAATTAGTTTATTTTAAAGCTGCCTATAAAATGTTTTCAATATTGCAGTATGAATTATTTACAGAAAAATGTACATCTAACTTTATTTTTTATTTTATTTTTTTTACATCTAACTTTAAAGATACCATTTTACTGAGACATCTAGAGTATTGTGGAACTAGAAATAAAAATATATCATTTACTGTACATAGTATCTGGGAGATTCTCTTTTAATTACATGCCTTTCAAAAAGTTCAGGGCTAGTATCTAAATCAGTGGTAATTCAACTCTTTCTCTTCAATATAAGAAGTTAAAGTGACTGGAATATCAATTTAATTTTCAACTTTGATACAGAATGTTCTCTAGAGCTGACAAATACTTGAGAGTATATTACTATTAAGTCATGACTGCTAATGAAATGACTGAGGGAACATATCTTAGATGAAATAATTTTAAAAATACTTATTAAATATGTCTTTGAAGTTAGTACAGGTTATTGGGGAAAAGATTTGGATTTGAGGTTTTAACCATAATGCTACTCTATGTGTTACAAAAAATATTCAAATGGATTCACAAAATAATCTATGTTTAGAATATTCCTTTACCCAGTTTTTTGAATAGTACCTTAACGTGGCACAGACTGGGGGGGATTGGGGTGTGTGTGGGAAACACAGTGCTTGGATACCATGCGTAGGCCTCTAGTTTTATGAACTTTTCTTGAGAGAATCATGATAGAATTACCGTGAACCCACTCTACTCCCCAAAATATGGAAAATCAGAGATATTTATCATCAGTATCAAGCAAATCACTAAAGGAAAATCACTATGTTTTTTAAAAGTCAATTTTGAATATATCACAATTTTAAAGCTAAAACTAGGGAGCCCAAAACAAAGTGTACACTTTACTGTGTCCTGGCTGAAAAGTAGATGCAAAGTAGGTATTGGAGTTCTTTGCTTTCTCAGCTCTCAGTCAATAATGTAGTAAGTCAGAATCTGATTGGTCTCTAGGTTAAAACGTGGGGCTCTCCTAAAACAGTGTCACGTGCTTATACAAGACACACAAATAGAATAATGTTAAATAACTTTAGAGTATTACCTATATTGAGTCTACTTTGAATTTCTAAAATTAATGTGACAATTATCAATTTATGAACACTAGAGGGCAGTAAAACACTAGAAGGTGTATTTAAATTACATACCTAAAAGTGGCAAAGGCAAGCCAGTACACTTTTTTAATCAAAATTCTAACAATTTAATAAACTTGTTTCTTTTTAGGTTGCTAAAGTACAAAGCATTCTTCAGTGTGTCATTTTAGGTATAACTTACTTTGCAAAATCCAAATAAGAAACATGTCCATGATAAAACCCTGGTTTCATCTCTTTCCAGGAAGTTATATTCTTTACAAAGCGTACCTAAAACAGGAGAACACACTCATTACTGAAGTTCAATATAAAGGAAAATGAAATCTGATGATAGCAAAATACTTTCCATTTAGACATTTAAAACAAATCACACCAGTTTGACAATTACAGTGCTTGAAACACAGGTTTCAACTAAGGAGAGCACAGTGTGATCTGTAATTACCAATTCATCACAGAGAGAGCTATTATCACCACACTCAGAAAAGAGTGAGAGAGAATCCTGAAAGAAAAACCCACACAGTGCAATCATTTACAATGCTGCACTGTGAGTAATTCACATGGGCGAGGGGAGAGTGGGTACCAACACACATGCCCAAGTCTGTTTTCCACTCCCAGAGACTTGTTATTCATATAAACTCATACTTATCAACGGTTCAACAAATTAAAACAAAAAGTAATCCTTAAGCCAAAATGATTAAAGAAAAGATGATAATTATCAGAGGACTTAACAAAGAACAGATATCATAAGCTTGTTGATAAAAGAGATTAATAAAATTAGAGAGGTGAAATTTTTTAGGTAAAATTTTTAAAAACTTGAATATCTAATTATTACTATTTTAATTTGCTGGAATTAAAGGTGCTCAAAAGATTAGTTAATAGAAAAATTCTTTTAGTGTAAATGTGCTAAAAAAATTTCAAGAACTGATTAATATAGAACGTGATAAGACTAAGTATCACCAGCTGCAAAGCAGTGATACACAATTTTTCAAAGAAATGTGGTATATATTTTTGATGAGCAAATTTCTGCATTATAAGCAGCAAGTGGTTAAGACTCTCTTCTGGGGACTGGCTGTCGGGTGGTGGAGAAGGGCTGAAAGGAAGGGGATCCACCACCTTAAACTGTGCTAAGGCATCTGCAAGTTGTGACCTCAGCCTCTGGAACACAGGCCTGTCAATTGCGTACTTCTGACAATTTATCAATCTTGCATTTACATTTTAGAATAGCGTATGTCACATGTAGATATTCTGGACCACTTCTATCAGATTAGCCAATAAATTAATGGCAATGAATGATGATGGCCGCCTCCTAGAAAAGGCCTATTTGTATGGCAGAGTACAAAACAGTGCAGAAGCAGCCATATGTCAGAGAATGTGAACTAGGGAAAAACAGAAGGTTCTGGGGAAATTTATTTTTTAGGGAAAGCATTAATAACTCAGATACTAAGGGAAATAATGGAGTTCTTAGAAGGAAAGTGATATGAACCTTATCTTATTATCTTATGTACACATACACACTTAAATCTGAAAACTGAATGTAGATGGTAAAAGTATGTTGCATTAGAAAATACACAATTATATTTCAACAGATATTTACAATTTTTCCCACTAGAAAAAAGAGCCAAATAAATGTGTGACTTGAGGTTCTCATGTTCCTTCCTATCTGTTCTTTAAGGCACAAGAGAATGAAAATATCAAATGGCAAATGAAAATTAAACAGAAAATTAAAATTATATAACCTAAAACTGAATCCTTAAAAAATATCACGTTGAACGTGAAAAGTCCTTATAAACTGCCACTTACTGGTAAATTATTTCATGTAAGCCTTTGGTTCTGTGAAAATCAGTTCCATTATTTCAGCTGAAAGTGAGGGAGAAATAGAAGGAAAAGAGAATAGGAATGGGAGGTGGTGGTTTGAGGGTACTTAAGGCATATTTAGCAACTGAGCTCTATTTTCCAGAAGCCCAGATTTAATGTGGAGGTGATGCTGTAGGAGAGAAACGAAAGGAGATGCTGGATTGAAATCTGAGAAAATGGTGTTATGTAAGCCAAATGTTAGAGAGGATCAATAGTACAAACTTAAGAGTACATGGTGCGGTGAAAGACGGAAATAAGGTGGAAATAAGAGTTAGGTATGAATATAAACTTCAAGGATACTTCTTTCTTGCACCTTTCCTAAGGATGGTCAGGATTAAACTGAACCCTCCTAAGGACATACTTCATCCAATATGTGCCCTTCAGTGTCAGGTGAAGAGCCCAAGGAGCTGGACAATATGTGGACTGCTGCAGGGCTTCTCAAACAAAATGAATCATCTGGGACTCACTCCTGATAAAACGAAGATTTTGATTCAGTGGGTCTAGAGTGGGGCCCAATGTTCTGCACTTCTTACAAGTCTCCACATGATGGCAGGTCAGCGGACCACACTGAGGAGCACAGGTAGGCAGGCCCAGGAGCTACTGTGTGGTTTTATTTACATGAAGCTTCTTTTTGTAGTTGCTTTGCAAAGGAGGCCCTGAGGTCTATAAAAGCTCTTTAGCAGAGATATACTCTCATGTTCACTACTTTTATGATAAGGAAAAAAAAGTATACTGAAATATAACTGATTTTTAAAGATCATCTTGTAAGCCACCACAATATACAGAAGTGAGGACAGGAGCAGAATGAACTCTGCTTGCTCAGTCTCCTACCCGCACAGTGACGCCTGAAGCATACTGGAACTGAAGCATTCCAAGAAACACAGTTTAAAAACTAATGAAGTGAGAAAAAGGGTTGTACTTCCAGCTGGACTCAGGGAAGAGTTTGGAGATGGGCGAGACCAGAACAAAGCATGAATCTTCCACTGTTGTCACCAACCTCAAACTCTATAGTTTAGAGAATCAGCATTTTAGAGGTGGAAGGAACTTAGGATATCTTATACTCTTTATTTTACAGATAAAAAAAACTGAAGCTCAAGAACCACACACCTTAAATTTTGGTCTAATAATCCTTCTAAACCACAAGATAATTTCTTAAATTTATTATTGTTCAAATTAAGTTGAGAGGAAAAAAACCCAGAAGGATGTGAAAAGAGAGTAATTGTATCATGACTTTGATCAACAAACTTGGGCACTGAGAATTTCATGTTTTATCCACTGCTAAGGAAATGTCTCAGATCCAGTCATTCAAAACACCTCAGGCACCTGGGTGGCTCAGTCTGTTAGCATCTGCCTTTGGCACAGGTCATGATCCCAGGGTCCTGGGATCGAGTCCTGAGTGGGGCTCCCTGTTCAGCAGGGAACCTGCTTTTCCCTCTACCCCTCCCTCCTGCTCCTGCTCTCTCTCTCTCTCAAATAAATAAAATCTTAACAAACAAACAAACAAAAAACACTCCTCAACCCACAAGATCTCAATCCACCTGTTCACTACTCTTTATTGGACAAGGATTTTGCAACGACTGCTGACTTATTCTTGCCTTTCTACTATCTTGGGTAACCTCAGGGGTTGTTGAACACTGCTAGTCAAAACTAAGAGACCTGATTTAAAAGTCTATATAGGACTTTACATTTTATTTTCTAAATTCATTCCGAGGTAAATTTACATGGGTTATTATTGCTTTTAAATTCTCTATATTATTACTATTAAAGTCTCTTAAAACACACAGAATCTTTCTCTAATCTCCAGCTACAAGAATATTGAAGGCTACATATTTAATATATATGTGCATATGTTTTTCTTTCATCTCTTCAATATTTAAGGCAATGTGGTAAAGTCTCATTAATAAAGCTGTGGCTGATTTACAATTTGCAATAAATCAAAAGATGCTGAGACTGACCTTCCCTTTACAGAAAAGAAAAAAGTGCTAAGCAAACAAATGATGTCGATAAGGTTCGAGCAGCAGTTCAGACTAATGTGGCGAACAGGTGGAGCATTTAAAAGTGCCATTTACATACTGCTGAAATTCTAGAACTATCCTTTAACCCCCTTTGAAGAACAACCTTTTTAAAGTTCCTTTTTTTGAGGGGCCTGGGTGGCTCAGTCGGTTAAGCAGACGACTCTTGATTTCAGCTCAGGTCACAATCTCAGGGTCATGATCTCAGGGTCATGAGATGGAGCCCAGCATCTGGCTCCATGTTCAGCAAGCAGTCTGTTTCCCGTCCCCACCCCCAACTCCCTCTCCCTCTGCTCCCCCACCTCCCCTTAAAATAAATAAATAAATCTTTTAGAAAAACTTCCTTTTCAAAGTCTGAATTTAGCCACTTCTTTTAGCCATGTTCACTGGTTCTCCCCAGAGTTCCCCCTGCAGGGTTTCCCCTGCCTCTCCTCCCTCCATCCCCATTCTCACCCTTTCACCAGTCAGCCTCACTGCAGTTCCTGCCCTATCATTTTCTGCCTTCTGCCCTCTCCTGTACCATTCACCTAGCCTTTCATTTTTCTTCTGGTTTTCCCCTGCAGTGGGGCGTTCTGCTCAAGACCCTGAGACAAGGCTCTGGAATACAGAGGAATGAGTGGACATGGAGATTAAATGAGCAACCTTCCGCACCATTTACTGTGTGGACTCTCCCCAACTAGACCTGACACTAGTGAAAGAGAAAGTAGTAGGTGAAAGGAGCAAAACGTTAACAGTAGCAAATGAAGTGAAGGAGAGACTGAAGAAGACACTGAAAACAGTGGCTTGGGGAGAAGAAAGTCACCATACTGAGTTTATTCAAAGAGTATTTTCATACTCTGATTGAAAGAGACTATCAAGAAGGATGTTTCAGAAGTAGTTGTTAGATATACTACATAAAAAGAGACGTTTTTATAACTAGCCTGGAGCAGATCCGAAACTGTGATTTCTGTCAGATTTTATAAGTCAAGCAGAGTCAGGCTAGCAAGTAACCAGAGAAGACCTTTAGGGAAAACACAAGTGGTATAGGGAATGGTGCTGTGATTCATCTGCTAGTGGATTCAGACCTGAATCAGCGCTAGAGGAAAAAGCTAAGAAAGCACCATCTTATAACAGGGTACTCAGACCTACATTCTTAATAAGATTCATCTTAACATTAATTATCTGAAAGAACTTGTTTTCATTATCCATAAGTAGGAATGTCATCCTGACAATCCTGGCCAAATTCCAACTTTGTAATTACTACCTAGTGAATGAATACTACTATTAACTTGGGTAATGACTATATACCAAACTCCTACTCATGAGTATACTTAAAATACACATCCACTGTAAGGCTGTGGGTAGTTTTATGAGACAAATCTAGAGAAGAAATTTTCTACACAAAAAGGAAAAATGAATAATAATTGGATAAAATATAAGAAAGATCCAGCAGCAATAAAACATAATATTTTCACCAAAGTCCAGAACTGTATTGTTCAATCCTTTCTGCAGAGGCAGGGTGGGTGTGTCCCAAAACACCTGAGGTAAAGGGAGACCATATTACTATCAATCAGAGGGGCTCATTCTGCCAGTAATCATCATTATTGGCATTGTGCTCCACTAAGAACTACTTTCAGTACCTAAGCCCATTCATTTGTTCTCTCATGTGTTCATTTAACAGAATTCATAAAACATGTACTATGACTCAGACACCATTCTAAACACAAGGAATACAGTGGTAAATAAGACAGGAGCTTATACAGAAGAAAAGACCAATAGTAAACAAATAAATCAGTAAGTAACAGGAAAGATACAGAAAGAATGGTGATGGTACATAGTAACCTGGAAGATGCATTTAATACATAGGATGGCCCAGTAAGGTTTTTCTGAAAGGATATCATTTAGAGAATGTTAAAAGGATAACTAATATGAAGTCAATGGTGAGAAACCAGGAGACGTGCATTCTAAGACAGAATGGTTAAGTGGAGACAGCTTGCAATGAGAAAAGCTTGATACATCCAATGAACCAGAAGACTAGGCTAGTGTGGCTAGTAAACAAGAATTTGGAGCAATGGACAAAGACTAGATTTAAAAGGGCCTGTTGGCCAAGATAAGAATTCTGGATTTTGTTGGGGAGGTTGGAATTTGAATTTATTATATTTTTTATTTTATGTATGTATGTATGTATGTATGTTTGGAATTTGAATTGAAAGGTAAGTACTTCACTGTCCTGGGAAGATTATAATATGCATCTTCTCATAACCCACTGAGAACTGTGTTTTGGTCTTTGCTACTCAAACTGTGGTTAAAGGACCAGAAGAACCAGTTTTGGCCTCAGGTTCCATCCCAGTCCTTCTGAATCAGAATCTGCATCTTAACTAGTGATTAATATACGTATTACAAGTTAAGAAGCACTCATCTAAAGTGATGCTCTAAAAAATCAGTATCTGAAACTAACACCAAATCATGGACTGTAATGCAAAAGACCAGAAGGTGCCTTAATAGTGAATTAAGAAGGGGAAAAAATTACTATGTTGTCCTACAGAGAATGAAAATTCTGGATATTTCCAATGCTCAGAAAAGGGTTAAATATGATCACAAACCTAAACAGTTAAGAGTAGAAGAGAATTAAGAAAGATCCTAAAAGATGCTGCCACTTAATACTTGACAGTTAAAAGCAAGATGTTCTCTAAAGCAGAGAGATTTTCATGATAGAAGAGTAAACTTCATTTTCCAACTACAAAAGCCAACTAATTACCTGTCTCCTGACAATCCCTGCCTATTCACTGAGTAAAGCCTGCCTCACAGATATAACTCCCACAACTCAGTCCATCTCAGTCTCATTGCATCCCACACTTCATATTCTCAAATGTTTATCTTTTCATTTCCTAGTTTTAACTTTCCCTCTTATTTTATTTCAATTTCTTAACTGTGAAAAAATCCCTGAACTACAGAAAAGTTGAAAAATAATATGGTCAACATCTGTACACTCATTCACCAAGATTCACTAACTTCACATTTTGTCAATCTGCTTCTCTCTTTGTTCTCTCCATATGCATGCACAAACTTAATTTTTTCTGAACCATCTGAAAACAAGTAGCAGACATTTTTGATCAAAGATCCAATTACAAATGACACATTACACTTGGTTTTCATATCTCTTTAGCCTTCTTACTTCTAAAGAGGACTGTCCTGCCTTACCCCCAACCACATCTTGTTTGACTGTCATGATGTTGACACAATTGTTCAGGACAATTATTCTGGAGAATGTTCTAACAAGACAGATTTATTTGCTTGTTCAAGATTAGGTCTAGATTAAACATTCTGGTGAGAAACAGTTTGGTTTAAATAATTTGGTAAGAATAACATAAAATGATGTTTTCTTTAAACAGTCCTCATGATTCCTACATCTATGTTTTATGTTCCAAGTTAATTACAAATAAGCTTCTTGAAGGATGTAGCCTTACTTTTTAATTTCTTTAAGAATGTAGCACAATCTCTGTACATACTATATACTCAATAAATGAAAACTTGAGAGCATAGTTGACAATTGTTTCTAAGGATCAGAGGATATGCAGAGATAGCTATTACTCACTCAACAGTTTTATACCAGACTCAAAATATTTGGACTCTGCCTCTAAAATTTGAGAAATAATGAAGTATGTGAACAGTTTAGCACAGTGCCTAGTACAGCACATACAAAATACATCCAGGGAAGAGCTGGAGCTAAAGACTATTTCTCTACTCTGCCCCACACAAACATGTTTTAAGTGTTCATTATGAAATCCAACTGCTTTGAAGATAGTGTTTATGCCTCTCCTCTAATGGTTTTTTTTCTATATATAACTAACGAGGTATTGAAAGAAAAACAGAAGGTTTATCTCATCCAAATGCAACTGGGAAAATGTATCATTACATGATGCCCGTAAATGTCATATGTGGAGAGCTTCCATAGATTCTTATTTCATGAAAAAAATGGTCGGTCAATGTCACCATCAGACATCTTGTAGCTGCCATACAATTTTGTAATGCTGGACACAAAATAAACAAGGTAACTTTATTTTCCTAAAAAATATTACTGAAATAAATCTAAAATTACTATGTATTAAGAGATGTTCCTTTTAAACCAAGATGTATTTTGAAAAGCAATCAAGCAAAGAAATTTAAAATCTACCACACACTATATAAAAACAGATTATTTAGGATACTTGCCCTTGAGATATACAATATTACATAATGAATAGTTTTTATGATCCACTTAGCTTAATAAGCTCATGTTTCTTCTCATTTACAGAAGAGTTGTTTAGTTTGGCTGATGGATGCAGATTTTTGGTTTTATGAAAAAGAGTAATTGAGGATGCTGCAGAGAGCCAAGAATTATATGGCCAGATGATATGCTATATACTATTAGCCTTTATAAACAGCTCTTGTTTTGGTTAAGAAACCAAATCTTAACCTTATGAATCAATGTTATTCTCTTGCTTCAGTGTAAGGATTTTAAGTATGCTTAAGAGTGGGATAAGAGTAAATTCTGTAACAATTAAACAAGTTCAGCTGCCCTCAAAGAGATCAATAATTCTTAACTGTCTATCACAAAACCTTTCCAATAAGGCTACCTTAACATGGTATTTAATCCTAGATAGTATTGTCAAATATTTTCTCCTCATAAGGCCCAATTCCATTCCCTTCAATATTTATAGAGAAGAATTCTTTTTTTTTTTTTAAGATTTTATTTATTTATTCATAGAGACACACACACAGAGAGAGGCAGAGACACAGGCAGAGGGAGAAGCAGGCTCCATGTAGGGAGCCCGATGTGGGACTCGATCCCAGGTCTTCAGGATCACGCCCCAGGCTGCAGGCGGCACTAAACCGCTGAGCCACTGGGACTGCCCTTTTCAGAGAATTCTATTTATAATTATAATCAGAACTCCGGGTGTGGAGAAAATGTGTGCGACTACTGCGAAAGAGATAAGGGATTTTATTTCATGAGATAATTTCCTCCACTTTTCTTAAAGCTATTTATCTAAAGTTTCTTAACAACTTAAGAGGCAAGATTATGTTAAAAATATAAGCTACAATCTCTGTTCTCCAGGAGTTTGTATCTAATATTATATAAATTACTAGTAAGGATAAGATGAAGTTTAGGAGGCTAGTCACAAAACTGAGGATACAGAACATAGGTATTCATTAAATAAAGATTTCTCTATCATAAAATGAGATGACAGAATGATTTTATTGCAAGGTATCTTGCTAAAAATATTTCATATTTCTAAAAGGATACCATACTAAAGAGCATCATTTTCTCTTCAAAAATTCAAGCTTTTAATAAGTTCATTAATTTTATGAATATTTGAATATATACAATATGCAAAGAAATGTATCAAATACTGTGAAAGATATAAAATTACAGAAAAGTTGTTTGGTACTGTTCCCCAAGAGACTTATAATTCAATGAGGTCAGTACACAAATCCCTTAAAATGCTTTTTCCTCTTGAGATACAAAATATGAGTGAGGAAGTGTCAGAAAACATTTATTCATCCTCTACGAGTTTACCTGGTCTTGCAGTGACATCACTGGATTATTTTTGGTAGTGTTGATGTGAAGAACATGGTATTTATTCTTTGCACACAGGTCATAGGCAATATTGGTAAAAGAGGTGCTTGCAGTTTTGGGGACTCTGTTATAAATGATCACCATGTCCTCTTCCTCATCCAGTGCTGCCTCTTGCCGAGGGCCATCCATCGTATGTCGCTGCTCAATTTCTCGAACTTCATGTCTTGCAATCGCCCTTTCTGCAAAGAAAAACAGTTACGAACTCAGATTTTAAAGACAATGAAAATAATTTCCCATTCCTGGAACATAATTTTCCTATTCAAGAAATGTGTAAGAGCACTTGAAGAAATGTTCTGAAGACCGAACATTTAGAATTACCCTTCAAAGGATAATACATATGCATATACAGAACAACTGAATAATCAGTCATCAACTTTAGAATACCACAGACCAGAGACCAGTGCAGTTCAAAAGTCATACTACATCCTAACAGAATTTCTACAGCCTGAATTAATTCTCAAGTACACAAAGACAGATTGCATGGAATACTAAACTTCACAGTAAAAATGCACTTAGAAAGTCATTGTAACTTAAGCAAAGATTCTCAAATTTATACTTAGTATTTAATTACTCCCTGGTTTATTAAAAAGTAGCAGGGTAGTGGTTATAAATGCTGGAGTGATTTTAGGAAACAAGAGTAGAAACTATACCATTACAAATCCTTTTTCTTTTTGGTGTTGCATTACATTCTAAGTCCTGGCTATGCTTACTCCTTAAATTCTATGGTTTGTCTAACTCAAATCACTACCATGCAGTTTGAAAAATAGTTAGCATTTTCCATTCTATTACTATTATTCTCTATTTAATACAAACTTCAGCTTTGGATGTTTTTTAGAATAAGGAAGCAAGAGAAGGGAAAGAGAGAAATTAGAGGATAAAAACCTCTAACAAGATTACAAAAGTTACCTTGCACACAGACAGCTGCCTACACATACTGTGCACCCTCCTACCACCAGATCTTTGTGCAAGCTGTCTCACCTGCTTTGCACACTCTTCCATTTCCCCTATACCCTAATGCTGCCTGGTGAATTCCTCAGCCTCCACACAGAATGCCCAAAGGGGAAGTATTATCTGATCTCCCTAACACAACACATGCATGTATACCCCATGCCACAGGTCTCATAATTGCAATTTTTAAATATCGTGTTACTGATGGTCTGTCTACCATAATACCAATACTCCACTTAACATAATACTTCATAATACTCCACTTAACAAAATGACATGAAAAAGCAATGAGGTACAATTACAGTAACAAGTGCAGACTTCAAATATGGTCAAATCATGCATCTTCTATTTTGGTTCAGAAGATATGGTCACCACTTTATAGAAAGTATACTCTGAGCTGAGATTCACAGTCACAAGACTTGAATAAAAGTTCCAGGCCTGCTCTTATTAGGAGTGGGCTTTCCAAAACAGAAGGAGAAGCACATATATTCTATATGTCTATGCATATATGTGTTCTTTTCTTTTTGTTTTCCTCTTGGGAGTGTTAGATGGGAATGTTCAGTGAACGAAATGAGCTTAATGATGAACACACTGTTAGATTGCCTGGGATATCCAGATGTTATGTAGATAACTGGGCACATGGGTCAAGAGTTGAGAATAAACATTCAACTGCAAGACATCTGGGAAAACCATAGAAAAGAATGAAACTGCCTAGATAATCTAGAATATGTAGCATGGGAAAGAGGCTGTGGGACAGAATCTTAGGAAATGCCAATATTTAAGGAGCAAGTAGAGACAATCTATAGAAGGAGGCTAAGAAGAAAAAGAAAAAAACAGGACAAACTTTTAAAAAAGCACATGCCACATGACAGAATACTTTTCAAATGGACCTATAAATCAAGGTAATACACGAGGCTACAAGCATCTACATAGGATTTGGAAGCTACCTCAGGTTAAATTCAACAAGCATTTATTGAGAGCCTACACACATCATTATATTTAATAATTTTTAAGGACTCTAATCTCCCAAACCTCGAACTGTCATCATAGTCCAAAACTCTTACGATATTGTTATATACACATGCCATCCTCTTTCCACAAAAGAAAATAAAACAGTGCTGCTGTCATTCAGGTGCTAACAGAAACATAAGAAGTCCCCTTTGGCAGCCCAGACATGCATAAAATTGCCTTTAAAAGATTCACCTAAAAAAAAAAATTAAAAAAAAAATTTAAAAAAAAATAAAAGATTCACCTAAAAGCAACAAGGCTGAATTCACTTTAACTAGTTTTTCTGACATCAAGCATTTGGAAAAGAAGATTTTAGGTGTTATTTCATAAGTGAGTATTCATTTTACCTACAGACTACTTAATGACTAAAGAAAATCTGCACTATTAATGGTTTTTATAATTATTCCATCTATTTAATAAAATTTTACAAGCTCAGTAACTGCTGGGAAAATTAGCTACTAAATTAAAAATATTTTTAAAAAGAAGTGACCATTTAGTTCATGGATTTTTTTATTTCTTAAAGTGGTCACATGTTATAAAAATTAATCATAATTCTTGGCTCATCGTGTGTATTAAATTATATGACTGTATGTTAACACAATTTAAAAAGACTTCTATGAAAAGGTACAAATATGGGAGTCACTACTTTCCTGATTCAAATTATATATTCATATGCATTTCCTGTTTTTCAAGCATCTTTGCTTTGACAAACAGAATTATTATTAACATAGTGTTATGCCTAAAACTACATAAAGATAAAATTGCGTGTAACGTCAAGAGAACTTTGGTTAGTAATATTTGCTTATAAAATCAAATCTCGGGGTGCCCGGCTGGCTTAGTCAGTTAAGCATTCGATTCTTGATTTCGGCTCAGGTCATGATCTCAGGATTCTGAGGTAGAGCTGGGCCCGTGTTGGGCTCTGTGCTCAACAGGAGTCTGCTTGAGATTCTCACTTTCCCTCTACTTCTGCCTCTGCCCCTCCTCCTGTTCATGCTTTCTCTCTCTAAAATAAATAATCTTTAAAAAAAAATCAAATCTTTAGTTGAATAATAGTAACAACTGGTGATGGTAAAAAAACTCTCTTTCCACCTGGGACAAATGTAAAACCAGCAAGGGTGTTTGCAACGTAGCCATATTCTTTACTTACTAGGTATTTGACATTTCCAGTCTTTTTTTTTTTTTTAAATCAGAGATGCTCTGCATCTAGTTAGTACAGCTTCTTCTGATTCTGAGACTCTCTTAAATCAATAGGGAAGCTCTATTAGTTACAGCACATTTGTTGTGCACTTAGAGAATGTAGGCAGTAATTTAAAATACTTACGATGTTTTCTGAAATAATATTTTTTCATGTTTGAGTAACGAATTATAAAGAATCTGCCATGCAAGCTATTTCAGAACTACCACAAAATGTATAGCAACATGGGATGCGATCTGAGAATCATGAAACTACAGAGAGGCCAGGTGCCACTGGCACTAATGCTCCCAACACTGAAGAAAGATACCGAATGTCATGGTAATTCTAGTTCTTTCTAGGCTCCTGTGTAAGGAGGCATATCTTTCAGCCCAATGAACCTTTCCATGTGGCAGATTATCAACAAACTTAAGTCTTTTAAAAGTCCATTCATAACAGCAGTGATTACCTACTTCTGAACTGGAAGGGCAATAAAGGTCTTATTTAGTCCAAGAACATAGTGATGAAGCTACATATAAAACACTGCACTAAATACACCAAGCCAGATCCTACACAGCATTAAGTCACAAAGATGTATGTATCAGACATCTGATACATATAGAAAAACGGAATAAAACAGAAAAAGAGTTTTTTTTTAATCACAACACAACTTTTTTTTAAAGATTCTATTTATTTATTCAAGAGAGAGAGAGAGGCAGAGACACAGGCAGAGGGAGAAGCAGGCTTCATGCAGGGAGCCTGACATGGGACTCGATCCCAGGTCCCCAGGATCCCACCCTGGGCCAAAGGCAGAGCTAAACCGCTGAGCCACTGGGGCTGCCCCACAACACAACTTTTTATGACAATTTTTTTTAATATTATGATTGTTGTTTTGGGGAAACACCTTTCCTCTTTGAACACGTTATTAAATGTTCAATGTACAAATAATTTAACTTATATCTTTATAGAGAAATAAGAGAAATTATAGAGAAACAAGTTTTGTGTTTTATACAAATAAAAGGATCCATGCATATGTAACTCTCCCCCTGCCACAGCTCAATTTTAAAATGGTCTTAGCAGGAAATAAATACTTCACAAATGTCCAAAATGTGTAGTATTTCTGTATTGTGGATAACAGATTAGGGCCTGAGGGACAAAAAAAAAAAAAAAAAAAAAAGAAGAAGAAGGAAAGAGCAATACATTGCCTTGTCTTTAAATACTGAAACTTCTGCATTTTCAAATAAAAAAATGTAGTTAGGTAACAGGTAAATAAGTAATAAATAAGAGAATACTAAGAAAAAATTACCAACTTTTTTCTAATTATAAGAAAAAACGTAGAAATTGGAAATGACGCTACTAATACTTCAGTAGATAATAAGGTTTAAAAGAGATATAAATCATATATGCATGATGCAGGGTGGAGCAAAGGTATTAGTGGCATTATGACTTTTTGGGTCATGGAATCTTTTAAGAGTATGATGAAAACTATGGACGCTTTCTCCAGAAAGACTGACTTGTGCATTTCAGGAAGGGGGCTCTATGACTCCAGATTAACTACTGGGGGAAAAAAAAAGCTCCAAGGACAGCAAGCCTAACAGTAAACTGCCTTTAGGCAGTAGGATATAATAATATATAGGAAAAAAATAGGTTACTCATAAGTAAGGATTGTAGGTGGAAAGAACTGAGGAAACCAGCAGTGTCCATCTGAGAAATAGCTATGGGTGAGGATGCCCTGGCACAGAACTTGACCTGTCCAGGCCCCATGGCAAGTGTGCCTATTGCACAGCTAGATAAACTGGGCTCTAAGAGCCTGGTGCCATCAAATACCCTAATTAAGGTGGATCTTCAGCATTCTCTAGGGACAGACTTTCAATTGTGTAAATCCCTAAACCGTGTTACAAAGTATAATTTATTCAGCAGGCATAAAATGTGTACATTATGCAAAGTAGGAAGCGACAAAGTTGCACCAAAAGAAAATTATTATGAAGCTATTGAACTGGTCCTTTCTTCAGCACCATTCCCTGTGAATGTACTATCTAACCAAACACCACCTGACCCTTATGTACGTAGTACTTGGCAATCATTATAATTTAAATAAATTGGTTGCCTCACTGTATACATCACTTTCGTAAGAATATTTTTAGCCTAGACCAGCCTTCTTGAAATCAATCACCATGGGGACAAAATAAATTTCTATATGAAATGCTGAAGACTGGACACTTAACACTGGCAAGTGCTTTCCTGTGTGGCTTCCAAGCAGTCAATAAGGGTGCTTGAGCTATCATTAAAAGTTGTAAGTTTAAGTGGATCCTCCTGTAAAACGGAGCTGACAGCATCCTTCACTTTAAGGGAGATGGGGTAGACCAATGTTCTGCTATACTTTTCACTACGTACAACTAAAAACCCTGCACATTATATACAAACAAGCACAAGACTCTCAAAGACGGGGAGAGAAGGCAGCCAACGAGTTAGGGTTCTTAGGACTTAGGAATGACAAAGTGACAAGTTCCCTACCTTTTCTTTTAGCTTCATACATCCCAGATTTGGAGCAATAGAGGCTGATAGCCCAGAAATGGGCACACGCAGAAAGAACCCAAACAATACCCTATTCTCTCTAGCCAAAAGACCAAGAGGAGGACAGCAAGGCAAGATTTAAAACTGGTAGACAATGACTCTACTTTAGTCAAACCCTACAGAAAAAAACTGTGGTCTCATGTCCACCCTCAAAGGTCCAAGGACAGCAAGTCTAACAGGTGGGTAGCCCAGACTTCTACCCTCATCATGAAGCTATAAGAAGGAACTCCATTTCCCTGATAGGGTGGTTTCAGAGAAGATCAAGGAGGTAGTCAGGACTTTCATCCTGGGCAGCAGGTCTCATATCACCTCTACAGTGTCAGGGAGACCATGCAAACATACCTACTTCCACATGCCAGTAATGAGGGGCCTCTTCCCCTCCCCTCCTTGGTAGTGTTAGAGGAGACCTAGTGGAGAGTCAGACTTGCACCAACCTCCACCGTGATAAAGCCACTCACATCCCTGCCCAGCAGTCCCCCAGATCTTGACAGTGGCTGAGCAAGGACCTGGACTTCCACTTGGAAGTGAAAAAGAGCACACCTTCCCTTGTCAGAGCAGTGTCAGAAAAAAACTAAAAGAGAAGGTTTAAATAAGACTGAGTCTCACATAATATAAAAATGTTCAAGTTTCAATCAAATACTATTCAACGTACCAAGAACCAAGAAGATCTCAAACTCAATGAACAGAGACAAACAAAAAATGACAACACTCAGACGACAGAGATGTTAGAATTATTAAAGATTTAAAGTAGTCACGATAAAAATGCTTTCATGAACAATTATGAACAAGATTTAACCAAATGAAGAAACAGAAAGGTTCAGCAAATAGGCTCAGTAATGAAAAATATATATAAAAATAAGGACTTAAATGGAAATTTTAGAACTCACATTTTTTTTGAATAAAAATTAAAAACTCAGTGAATAGGCTCAATAGCAGAATGGTAGGTAGGAAAGGAAAAAAGTTCAGTAAACTGGAAGACAAAACAAAGGAAATTACCCAACAGCAGTAACAGTGAGAAGCTCTACTGCAAACAATAGTAGAACCTCAGGGAACTGTGGGATATAACAAAAGATCTATTTATTTTAGAAAGAGAGAGAGTGCAAGCACAAGCAGAGGGGCGGGACAGAGGGAGAGAGGAAATCCCAAACAGACTCCGCACTGAGTGTGGAGCCCAACATGGAGCCCAATCTCACAACCCTGAGATCATGAGATGAAACCAGGAGTTGGACACTTAACCAAACGAGCCACCCAGGCACCCTTCTGTCACAGAATCTTGAAAGGAGAGAAGGCAGCACCATAAGGGTACTGAAAGAATTCACAGCTGAAAACACGACATTCTGACAAGAGACCAAAACATAAATATTCAAAATACTGAATAAACTCCTAACAAGAAAACCAAAGATATCCATAATAGGACACATCATAATTAAACTCTAAAAAATAAAGACAAAGAAAAAAATCTTGAAAGTAGCCAGAGCACATGAAGCCCTAACTATAGGAGAAAACTGTAATGACAGGAGAATAACAGCATGAAGTTGTACAATGTACCTCAAGTGCTGAAACAAACAAAAATCCAATACTCAGAGAAAATAATCTTCAGGAATGAAAAATATATTCTCATAAGTAAAAGTAAAAAAGTAAACTAAGAAAACTTACCACCAGTAGATTTACCCTAAAAAACTGGCTGAAGAAAGTTATCTAAACCTTGTGTGATATAGTTCTAAATATATACAGAGGAAGTATTTAAGACAATTATGTTGTAAATGGCAGATAGTAAAGGGATGTAAGTGGAGATAAGGTTTCTATACTTCACTTATGGCATCAATAGACTGTGACAAGTGATATTTATATAAATACATAAAGCAACCATAAGAAAAGCTATAAGAAGACATTACACTCAGAAACACTAGATACATCAAAAGTAATTCTAAATAATAATTTTTAAAAACCTACAGGAATGCAGAAAGAACAAAACAGAAACAACAAAACCAGAGAAAACAAACAAAAAGTAAAAGCATCACGGGGAATTTTAAAAAGACAAGTGAATTAAAAGAAAATTTGTGGGATATGGCTAATGCAGGACTAAGATGGAAATTTACAACGCTGCATGCATACATAAAAAAAAGAACAGTCTCGGGGATCCCTGGATGGCTCAGCGGTTTGGTGCTGCCTTCAGCCCAGGGTGTGATCGTGTAGTCCTGGGATCGAGCCCTGCATCGGGCTCCCTGCATGGAGCCTGCTTCTCCCTCTGCCTGTGTCTCTGCCTCTCTCTCCCTCTCTCTCTGTGTGTCTCTTATGAATAAATAAATAAAATCTTAAAAAAAGAAAATCTCTAACCAATCATCTAAGTTCCTACCTCAAAAACCACAAAAACAGCAAGATAAACTCAAAGCAAGAAGGAATGAAATAAAGAACAAAAATCAATGAAATTGAAGACAGAATAACAATAAGGGGGAGATCAATAAAACAAATACTGGCTCTTTGAAATAAATCAATTAAATTGATAAAATTTTAGCAAGACTGATAAAAACAAAGACAAATTACTAATATTAGGAATAAACAAGACACCACTAGAAATTCTGTAGAGATCAAAAGGTTAGAAAACTACAACTTAACACACATAAATTTGACAGCCTGATAAAATGGACAACTTCCTTGAAAAATAAACTGAGAATTCATTCAATATGAAATTTATAATTTGAGCTTCTTTGTAACTGTTATTTCATCTAGATGATTAGTGTTTTTCTCAGATTCATAATAAAGTTGTAACCTAAGAATTTCACATTTTAAAATTTGTGTAATAACTAAAAAACTATAACCAAGCTTAGCAAGTATATTAAGTAAAATATAACTCCTATGCTTTTAACTTAGTAACCTAACAACAAAAAGAATTATATTGATGGTTACTGGATTGATGAGATATTTAACAGCTACTTTAATATTCTTACCTAATCAACTCAAGAGCATTAACCAATATATTTTTAGTGGCAGTTAATCAGTGAGATGAAGTTTGGAAAGAAAATTTTATTTTTATAATGTATTCCATTAATGTTAAGAATTAATGTACAATTAATGTACATACATAATGTATATGTAAAACATGATTATAAGGTTTAGGAGAAGTCACTGCATGAGTAGAGAAACTCAGTAATTACCTGTTAAATTAAAAATAAATGAGTGCTGGGATGCCTGGGTGGCTCAGTGGTGATCCTGGGGTCCTGAGATCGAGTCCTACATTAGGCTACCTGCAGGGAGCTTGATTCTCCCTATGCCTATGTCTCTGCCTCTCTCTGTGTCTTTCATGAACAAATAAATAAAATCTTAAAATAAAATAAAAATAAATATGAGTGCTTTATACACTGTTGAGTGTCTTAAAAATGCTTTTGTTTAAATATTAATGAACCCATGTAAGATCTTGTGAATGTTTTTGATAATTTTTAAAAGTGAAGTTCTTATAACATAAAATTAATCACTTTAAAGTGAAAAATTGAGTGGCATTTACCACATTCACACCATTTCTATCGAGTTCTGAACACTTTCTTCACCCTGAAGGAAATCCAATACCCAGGAAGCAAGTGCTCCCCATTTCCTTTTCACCTGCCCCCTAGCAACTACCAATCTGTGCTGTCTCTATGGATTTACCTCTCCTGCATATTTTGTTATGCAGTATCATGATGCTACATCAACAAATATTTATCCATATTCAAAAAATGAGCTGATAGTGAAAACTTAAGAGGTATGTTTATATGTAAATTTAAGCCCTCATTTTAACTTTCAACCTAAGTGCTACCTTTTTTTCTCCTCAGTTTAAAATTTCCTTTCTCTTATATATAACCTAACCTCTTATATATAACCCCCCTTATATATATTAGAGGGGGAATCGCCAACTTACGCATATGAACACATACTGATTGTGAAGAAAATACTCACATGGGCAATGTACCCGAATAGATATTTCTCCAAAGATGATAAATGATCAACAAACATATGAAATAATGTTCAACAAACTAGTCATTAGGAAAAACAAATCAAAACCAGTCACACCCACAAAGATGACTATAATTAAACCAAACCAAACCAACCAACCAACCCAACAATAAGGATGTGGACCACTAGTGGGAATGTAAAATGGTGCGATGATGGGAAGGGGCTTGGAGGCACACTACTGAATGATGCATGTAGGCCCTAAAAGTGATTCTTGATAAGGTTAGAATTTGGGAGAAGGGGTAAGGGCAAGGGAAAACATGAGACGGACCAGTGGGCGGAGGCCCGATCACAGTGTCTTAATCACCACTGTGGGGATATGAACTTTGAAGTCAGCAGTTCTCAAACTTACTGATCTTGGAACTTCTTTATATACCTAAAAACTGAGGACTCCAAAGTTTTTGTTCATGTGGATTATATTTATCATGATCCTACTAGGAATAAAAACTGTAAAACTTAAAAATATTAATCCATTTAAAAATAATAAAACATATTAGAATAAATGACATATTTTTGTACTTTTTCCAAAGGAAAAAAAAAATTTAGTATAGAGTTTTTATGTATCTTTTTAAATGTTTGGCTTAATAGAAAACTAGATTCTCATACCTGTTTCTCTATTCAAAATGAAAACATATTCTTTGGGTTGGAGTCTATGAAGAAAATCAGACTCCTACAAATGCACAGTTGAAGAAGGAACATTTTAACAGCTTTTGCAAACAATTGGGAATAATCTTTTTTGATGCTACATTAAAATTCAAGAAGTGTTGGTTTCTTAGAGGTTAATTACAATGGGATATAAAACCATATTAATAAACTTTTCATACATTGTTATATCGATCTACCTAATACTGTCACTTTAAAAATACTGGTTCAGGGGATCCCTGGGTGGCTCAGCGGTTAGCGCCTGCCTTTGGCCCAGGGCGCGATCCTGGAGTCCCGGGATCGAGTCCTGCATTGGACTCCTGGCATGGAGCCTGCTTCTCCCTCCTCCTAGTGTCTCTGCCTCTCTCTCTCTCTCTCTCTCTCTCTCTCTCTCTCTGTCTATTAAATCTTAAAAAAAAAAAAAAAGAAAGAAAGAAAAATACTGGTTCATGGTGTTATACAGATCCTCCAAATATTAATACATTTAATGATATAATCCCACCCCCTGTGCAAAAAAATTACAAGCATTACATCACCATCATTCTCATGAGAAAAGCTCTTAAGTATTGGGAAGATGTCATGTTTGCGGTAGCAGTCACAAGTTTGTCAAATTTTAAAATAGCAATAAATACTGTCAGTCAGCTGGTTTTCCTTGAAATGACAAGTTCACTTTGTTTCTTAGGAAATATCTACCCAAGTTTGAATAAACACAGTGTACCTATTTATTTTTCTTTCAAGTGAAAACAGTATACTATGAAAAATTGGCTTGTTGAACTTACAATTAAAACAATCAACACAAGTACTTTTTCCTTGTGTTGATGACCACTGTGCTTGGTGTACTTTCCATTTTGTCACAGAATATTAAAAATATATATATTAAATGGTCAAGATTTAATAGATTTAATAAGGTCAATGGTTTTGACTGCTTTATAAAGGATATTCTTACATGAAAATGGCTTCATTTTGTAACTATGAATCAATGTGGTAAAGAATACAAAGATTACTAGTGTAGTCTGACATCACAATTGCTTTTGTACCATGAGTACAAATGGCAACTAATGGAAAAGGCAACTAACAACTCAGAATTATTATGGAAATAGTTGTGGACTACTCTCTGAACACCCTGAAAGGATCTTGAGAAGCCCTGATATCCATGGACCATCCTTTGAGAATGACTTTTTTGTAAGCAGTGTAGACACATTCTTGAAGAGTTTTAAGTAACAGCCCATATAAGACCTCTACAATGCAAGGTTCCATGAAGCATCATTTTATAGAGGGATACCCCTGGAGTTGACTATTCATCTTCTGAAGACATAGTGGAGATGAAGACCTGAAGGATGGCAGTTGTAATAAGGATGAAGCTAGACAGGTAGGAGATAGGTGAAGAGAGTAGAAGCTTAGGAGAAAAAGTAGATGGGAAGCTGGAAGAGATTAAGGCTTTTCTCTAAGCTTTTGTACCAAGAAGGAAGATGATGCCATTCACTGAGTTTGAGCATTAGGAACAGGAAGAAAAGCAATTGGGATAGGAGAAGAAACGAATTCAAGACATTTGGGAATTGACATTGAAGTTCAAACTGAGAAATCAAATATGTAAGTGCTATGTTGAAGAGTCTATTTCATAAGGGCTTTTATCTTGAGCTTATATAAGAATACTACTAAGTTCAAGAGGTCTGGAAGACAGGTGTAGAGAAAACACAATAGTGGGAAAGATCTGGAATGAGTGTAATATGGCATTTCCTCTCTCCCAGCCTCATGCTCAGCTAGATATCTATATATATCTCCATGTGTTTGAGCTGTTGGGGAAAGGAAATGCAGGACGATGATAAAGGAGCTGTTTTTAATGAGATCTGTAATACACAGGGTTACTATTTTAGTTAGGGAAACATAAAGTACTAGAATACATAAAATTTCAATCACTTACTACAACCGAAGCTTATTTCTTATTCAAGTACCAATTTGAGTGCTCCAGATTGGTAGATGGCCTTCTATATAGTGAATCAAGGAATCAGCTTCCTTCCTTCTTATAACTTTGACATTCCTCCAGGAACTCAAAGTATTTTGCAGCCAGTTAGCAGATATGGCAAGACAGAGAGGAGAAAACACAATAGTGTCTCAACTATCTTGGCAAACATTAGTCATACGGCTACACCTAGCTGCAGAGGTAGTGGTAAAAAAATTTAGCTTTGGGTGGGCAGTTGCACCCTAGCAATAAAGACACACTATGAGAGGGAAAGCATGAATAGTTGTTATATAGTTAGCCAACTTCCTATATGGGCAAACAAATCAGATTTACAAGTGACAAAGTATGCCATGGATGGGGGCGGATATTAAGAAATTTCTCTATTTCTACATGAAACTTGGTATCAATCCTGGCACCATGAAGGCTCCAGAACTTTCTGACATTTTCTCTTGGGGAAGTAGCAAAGACAATGACGCTTGACTGGGGATGGTTGCTCAGTTGACACAAAGGAGATAGGGAAGATCTTGGAAGTAGAGAGGATTCTTTTTTTTTTTTTTTTCCAAACACATTTGAGGTGCCTCTGGAAAATTTCTGAAGTATCAGAATGACATTTTAATGGAGAATAAGGTCCTCCCCATACATCTGGGGTCAAGACCAAGTGAAAAATAAGCTACTATGCAATTCTGATTCCATAAACATTCACAGAGCTAGTGCAAGGAAAACCTGGATTATCAATTTTAGACATAATTGGTTTTAGGTGCTATGGAATATCCAGCCAATAATGTGTAGGTTGCTAAAAACATACAGCTCAGGAGAAATTTCTGAATTAGAGATAGAATTTTAGCAGTCACAACCAAAGGCAATAACTGATACCAAAGGAGTGAATAAGCTCATGAAGGAAAAGTAGAGAATTAAAAAGAGTATATAAGTTTCAAAACAGTATATAGGACCACCAGCCTTCAGTCTAAAGATTTCATTCACTAACACTACCTTTATGTGCAATACAACCAAAACCAATCTAAGAATATTACTGCAAGATCATGAGTTTACCTACTAATAATAGACATTTCAAGTGTTTCTGACCACACTGACCACTTTTAAATATCCGTATTTAGTGCACTTCAACAAGCAAAGCAGTTGTAAGACCTATACCCTTGGCTTCAATCTTACTGATAGGCCTTTGGAATGCCTTTTGAGTGCTTGATGAGTTTTTCTAATTCAGACAGTATATATTTGGGCCTGATTACTACAGAATGCTCTTTACTAAAATAAAACTCTGCTAGCATTCTTTTTGAAACATAAAATAAAGATGTGATAACACGAAAGATGTGAAGGTACAAAGTAAGTTATTCAGGGAAGACAAAAACGGTTCCCAAAGACTCAGATTCTAGCGTAAGTCCAAACTGCCATTAAAATAGATGTGCTTTGATTACGGAAATAAATACCATACCAAGAAAATTAAAGCATTTTCAAAATCAAGAAAGAAACGCCAATACTGTCTACAAAGCTGAATTATTTTCACACTTCAACAACTGCACCTGATGTTCCCTTGACTAGTAAGTAAAAAGAATAAGGCGTAACTAGGGCTCAACTCCAGCTGGGTTTGGAGATCATTAACTAAAACCTAATGCAACAGCTGTTTGAGTTAGAATTCGTGATGCTGAAAACTTGCCATTATTTCACTGGAGCTTGATATACATCATTCCATAAAGCAGTGGTTTTCGGTTTGAGCACATAACAGAATGAATTGCAGGATTTGTAGAAAAGATATTCCTGCCTTCCCACCATCTTCAGTTAATTAATTCAGGGCCCAAGGAATTTACATTTCTGTCAAGTTCCCAGGTGATGTTGATATGATGGTCCAGGAACTGAGAATTCAAGTTTTACAGACTATTTCTTTTGGATCACTATGAAGACAGTTGTAGATGTGATGAGCACTGGGTGTTATACTATATGTTGGCACACTGAATTTAAAAGGGAAAAAAAAAAGGAAAATGTATGAAAATGAAAAAGAAAAAAAGCCTCCCAATGTGATGGAAGACTCTGAGTGACCTAAAAGTTGTGCCAATATGAGTCGTTACAAAGCCTACTAAACAAGACTAGAACCTGGCTAATACATTTTTGTTAATTCTAGTTTATGACCCCCTAGGTATCATTCACCATTTTATCCTTACATAAAACTAACATATAATGGAAGAATTCTCTGAGGCATAACGTCTGACCTTTGGAGGCCATTTGGTTTCTAATAGAGTCCCTGTTTATTTCTCAATTTTGCTTTTTTTTTTTTTTGTGGCTGAAGATAAACTGGAAATAAAATCTAAGTATAATAAAGTGGTCTTAAGGACAAATAAAATTTAGGAACAAGGTTACTTGATAGGATCTACTAAATAATTCAAATTCTTAAATCCTTATTTATAATTATGAAAGTTGATATTTGCACATTAAGAGCAAATAATATATAAACTGCAATGAAAAGGCAAAGACTGTCAAACTGGATAAAAAAGTAAGATTCATCTATATCCTGCCTACAAGCAACCCACCTTAAATAAAAGAAACAAATGATTTAAAAGAAAAAGGATGGAAAGAAACATTTAACATGTTAATATAAATCAAAAGAAAGCCGGAGTGGCCATATTAATAATGAAGGACAGCTGAAGGGCAGGCAGGCAGGGACAATGGACCTTGACCCTAAGAGGAAACCACCCTTAAAAGGATTTTATACCACGCTGGAAGGAGCCCCCCACCCTTTCCCACGTGAACAACTACCTGATAGATGGACACAGGCACAAAAACCTGGCTGGGTGACAGGCACATGGAGGGCTCATCAGATTAAAACAGCCTGCCAACAAGCCCATAAAAGCCCTTAGACTTAGAAACTTTAGTGGCAACCCTCTTGGGTCCCCTCCCTCTTTGGGAGCTTTGTACTGTTGGCTCCATAAACTTTGCTTTGCTGCCCACCACCCTTCATCTGGTCTACCTCTTCATTTTTCAAAGTAACCTGACCAAGAGCCATGGGCACTAAAAGACAAAGAAATCCTGTAACATTAGTAACATGGATTTCAGAAGAAAGAATATTGCTAGAGAAAAAAAAAGTTATTTCATTATAATAAAGAGGTCAATTTATGAAGCAGACATAATGACCTTAAGAACCTGTGCACATTTAAGTCTCAAAATACACAAAACCTCAAAAAATAGACAAATTTACAAATATAATTGGTGATTTCATCATTATGCTTTCAATAATTGACAGAACAAGTAGACAGAAAACCAGTAAGGATACAGAAAACTTGAATAATACCATCGACTAAGTGGCCAATTGGCATTTATAGAACACTCCAACCAGATCACAGATAGACTTTCTTTTCAAGTGCACCTGGAACATTTAACAAGATAGACCATGTTTTGAGTCATAAAAAACAAGGCTTGATAAATATGAAAGAATTCAAATCATACAAAGTATGTTCTCTGACTACAATGTAATTAAATGAACAATAATAGAAAAGATATTTGAAAAGTCTACAAATATCTGAACTAAACAACATACTTCAAGTAATCCCAAGGACAAAGAAAACAATGAAAGGAAATTAGAAAAGCATTTTTTCAAACGTAACAAAACTGAAACATATCAAAATTTCTAAAATGTAGCTAAAGCAGTGCTTACAGGCAAATTTAATAGTACTACACGACCATATAAAAAAAGAAGCAAGGTCTAATATTAATGAACTAAACTTTGCCCTATGAAACTACAAAGAGTAAATAAGAGCAGAAATCAACAAAATAGAAAAGAGAAAATATAGGAAAATCAATAAACACAAAACACTGCTACGTCTGTAGCTAGACTGATCAGAAAAAAGACAAAATTATCAACATCAGGAATAAGAAGTCACTATAGAAAACAGAGTAACATTATATAAACAAATCTATGCCAATATATTTGACAGCTTAGAAGAAATGGCCAAATTCTTTGGTAAACAAAATTAACAAAGCTCAGTCAAGTATGGGTAACTAAACTAAATAACCTTTTAACTACTAAAGAAATTAAATTTGTAGATGAAAACCTTCCCACAAAACAAACAGACCTTCCCACAGATAAAACAGTAGGCCCAGATTGATTGATTCACTAGGAAATCTACCAAACATTTAAGAAAAATACCAATTCAACACAAACTTAAGGAAAACTGATGAGAGAACACTTCCCAAGTCATTCTACATAGCCTTCATTACTGTGATATGATACCAAAGGTAAAGTTGCTTGCAACCTGCTATTCATGGAGATGAGAGTTGGACTCTCCAGTCGAGGCTATTATTGCTGGTGGTGATGTCATTCCACATATCCACAGATCTTTGATTAGAAAGGAAGGACAACTGAAAACTGTTGAAAGGATGCCTAGATTTCTTATTATCTCAGGACTCTAAATATTCTTAACAGCAGTCCAGTGTTGATGATTCCAGGGGACTATATCTCTGTGAAAAACACAATATTGCCTCTTTGTAATTCTATTTGAGAAAGTTAGAAGTTTAATTATCTTTCCAACCAACCAAATGTCTGCATTTGAGTCTCAACCATGTTTAAGTGTTACTGTGGCCTCAAAGAAGTTATTGATGCTGAAGTAGTGCATGTTGATTGAGTTGACTGTTTTTAAAAAATTGTTTGGATTTTAATTGTGAGGCAGAAGTTATAACAACAAATGTTTGGTTCCATACAGGAATTATTTCCACTCCAGTGGATAAGCTCAATAAAGATCATATTCTCCACCACCACAAAAAAAAAAGACTACAGACCAAATCCCATAGGAATACAGAGGCAAAAATTAATTTATTTAAATAATTAAGTACAATATATAAAAGGATAATCATCATACCCATGTAGGAATTCAAAGTTGGTTTAATATTCAAAAATCAACACAATTCATAATACCAAGCTAAAAATGAAAAACTGTATGATCATCTTAATACATGCAGAGAAAGCATTTGACAAAATCCAACATCCTTTCATGATAAAAATCTGAGCACAGTAGAAATAAAAGAAAATTTCCTCAAAATGATAAAAGTATATCTTTGAGAATTCTATAGCTAACATTATTAAAAATTAAAATGGATGTCTTTACCCCGAAATCAGCAATTCAGCACATTTCATCACTTTTATGCAACACTGTCATGGAGGCTCTAGTCAGTACAATAAGGTGAAAAAAAAAATGAAATAAAGGCACAGAAATTAAAGGGCAAAAAGTAAAACTATATTTTGTTGAAGAAAGCATGGTTGTCTCTGCATAAATTCCTGAGGAATCTACAAGAGACCTAGGAGAATTAATGAGTTCAGCAAGGTCACAAGAAACAAAAATCAGTAACATGTCAATTTATTTCTATATACCAATAACAACCAAATATTAAAATTTCAAAAACTACCACTTAAAATAGCATAGAATATGAATAAATTTTCAAAAATATATATAAGACATACAGTGAAAACTACAAAACATCACTGAGAAAAATTAAGACCCAAATAGAGACATACACTATGTTCATGGATGAAAGATTATTATAAGATGCTGATTCTCTCCCAAATTTATATATAGATACCATGCACTTCCTAATTTTTTTGAATGGACAATAGTCTAGCAGGCTTTTTGGTATAAATATTTGGTATAATACAATTTTAAAGCTTATATGGAAATGCAAAGGATCTAGAATAGCTAAAACAATTTTGAAAAAGAGCAGTATTAGAGAACCCCTACTACTTTATTTCAAGGATATTGTCAAGTTACAGTAGTCAAGACAGTGTGGTATTGGTGTAAAGACAGACATCAAGATCAAAGTAATAGAACAGTTAATCTAAAAATATAACCATATATATATATGATCAATTGATTTTTGAAAAAGTTAGCAAGGCAGTTCAATAGGAAAACTGATCACTCTTTCATGAAATGATATAGAAACAACTGGATAGGCATATGTTGAAAAACATACTTCACACAAGATAGAATTCTTACTTCACACTACTAGAAAACAAACTCAAAATGGATCATAGACCTAAACATAGGAACTAAAATTATAAAACTTCTAGAAAAAGTACAATCTTAGTAACTCCAGGTTTGCAAATATTTCTTAAATATATCACAAGAACTACAAAAGCAAAAATCAACATATTCAACTTCACTGAAATCAAAAGACATGAAAGTTAAAAGGAAAGCCACAGAAGAGGAAGTAATATTTGCAAAATATATAGCCAACAAAAGATTTGCACCTAGTATATGCAGAAAACCAACCTAATTTTTTTGAATGGACAAAAGACTTGGATACTTCCCCAAAGGAGATAGAGATAACAGATAAGAATGTGAAGAGATTTTCAAAATTCCTACTCGTTAAGGAAAAGAAAATTGAAAACACAAGGAGATACCACACATTGCTTAGTAAGATGGCTAAAATTAACAAATGACCATACCATACTAAGTCTTCAGAAGAATGTGGAGAAACTGGAATTCTCATGAACTAGTGGGAATATAAAATTGGACGACTCTGGAAAAGTTTGAGAGTTTCTTTAAAAGTCAAACATACATCTCACCATAGAACTCAGCCATTCTACAGCTATGTATTTACCCAAGAAAAATGAAAACATATATCCAAAGTCTTATGACCAAATGTTCCCCTTTATTTTTAATAATAGTTTGAAAGAGAAAACATCAATATGTTCATCAAATAAATGGCTAAACTATTAAAAGAAAAAAAAACCTATTGCTAAATGCACCATGAATGAATCTCAAAATATTATGCTAAATTAAGAAGCCAGATCCCCATGTCCCTCCAAAAAAATACATACTATACAATATATACAGTAACAAAGAACAAAGTTGCTAGTTTCATTAAGTTCACCTTTTGGTCAACGGTTCATTCCCAAACTACTTTACAACTAGTTATATTTCATATTGTAATTGTATAAATCAATAATACATGCGTGCAAAAAGTAAGAGGGCTGTTGCTTCCATGACAATCAAACTGGATACTCTGGGAAGACCAAGTAAAAGTAAAAATTACTCTTGAATCATATATTGATAAGACAACTGCAAAAAAACTTGAGAAAAAAATTTGGAGATCTAGGCTGCTCTGCAAAGGTATTGCTTTTCTCTGTTACATATTAAAGAAGCCCAAAGTAGAACATACAGACTAAGTATTGTGTGCTTTTAATAAAACAAAACTAATGTGAACTCCCATAAGTAGATTCATAGTCAAAGAAAAAAATTTCTTTTATATTTTTGATATATGCATGAATGAGTGTACTTATATGTTCTGACTTAGAATATTTACGGTACAATTCCCACATATACCAAACAACAAAGAGGGGC
Source organism: Vulpes vulpes (assembly GCF_048418805.1). Classification (NCBI taxonomy): domain Eukaryota; kingdom Metazoa; phylum Chordata; class Mammalia; order Carnivora; family Canidae; genus Vulpes; species Vulpes vulpes. The sequence continues at coordinate 136,042,698 of NC_132782.1, forward strand.
TTAGCCCCACTAAACAGGAATAGTTTCTAGGGTCTTTTGAGTGTAGTTTTCTCCTGTTGCAAAAGCTGATACACTCCTGAAAAAGATGGAGTCACAAAACTAAAAAGAAGAAGGAAATAACACACAAGCTCGCCATCCAAATATAACCATTGTAAATATCTAGGAAGATTTCTTCAGTTTTTTTTTCCTATGCTTTTATTAAACCAGTAACATACAAATACTTTTGTATCTGCCTCTTCCCCTTAACTTTATACACATTTTAGTTCTCCCATATCACTGAAAAAAATTGCTGTTTCAAAGAAATGCATCTGCCCCAGACTTCTAAAATTATTACAGAAGATACACACGCACATACTAATATCTATCTATACTGAGGCACAAAGAGAGCCATCCATTTCTCTTCTTGAACTGAAAATTAGAAATTAAAGACAATATGGATTAAGAAAAAAAAAGCTAAAAACTGTATTCCTTAAAGAAACATGCTAGGCAATAAATAATTGCTACTTTAAAAACAAGGCCTGCTCTATTATTTCTCCCCTTTATTCTCAGTTATTATCTCAGTTTATTTAAATCTATAAAAGCAGCTTCTCAGAAAGGCTGAGACAACCAGAAAATCGCTGCTAACTCAAATAGCGACCTGTGGCATTATCAAAGCACTTCCCACTTCAAAGGAGAACAGTACAAACAATTACCTACGTGGAGTTTCTAAAACACCCTCATTTATGCGTCAAGACAGAAATATATTCTGACATCTCATTCCTAATGTCTAACTGCCACTTTCCTATGTTTGCACTCCAGAGAATCAATAAAATAAATATGATAAAGATGACAGGAATGGTTAATGATGTCAACTAGGAAGCTAAGAACAAGTATAGCTAAAATGTTAAAAAATGTGGTTACTGCCCATAATTGCTGTTTATTTAATGGCTTTTATTTTCTTCTGTTCTAGGTCCATATAGCGACAGTAATACCACATTTCAAAATTATATGACTGAATAATGCTCGTATTCAATACTACAAAACCCTTTTCCTACCAAGTGGTTTAGCCTGTTGATTACAATTTGTTCTAAGCTCACATTTCATGATTCTACATAAATTTCAAAGTTTAACTGCTCTGAGACTTAAAATACAAGGGTATTTCCCAGTTATTTTCCAAATTGTCTAAAATAAGCATTACTTTTGGAATCCAAAGAAAATTTATTCTCATAGAATATATTATAGCACAAATATAGTCACCCAACTAAGATACAAACTACTATATATTTCTATACATGCATTTTGTGGCAACAGCTACACTTTTGCTGATAAGCATTAAAGCTGATATATAGAATCAGAGATGATGCATTTAGCAAAGTCCTATGCTAGAAGCATTTTTATGTACTTAAGAATATAAACAGGGCAGCCCGGGTGCCTCAGCAGTTTAGCGCCGCCTTCAGCCTAGGGCCTGATCCTGGGGACCCGGGATGGAGTCCCATGTCGGGCTCCCTGCATGGAGCCTGCTTCTCCCTCTGCCTCTCTCTCTGTCTCTGTGTCTCTCATGAATAAATAAAAATAAAATCTTAAAAAAAAAATTATATATATATATATATATAAACATCCACTTTTCTCAGTAAGAAAGATATGTTTTAGTTCCAAATGACCATACTCACAGCAGGGAATGAACTAACCATGCAGAATGTAAGGCAGGACTTTAACAATAAAATCTTTACTTTCACTTCTGATCGAATTAGAATGTAACAAATAACAAATCTCCACCATCTGTTTCTTTAAGGAAAAAATTAAATCCAGTAACTGTTTTGCTTTACAATAAGTTTAGAATAAATTTTTTTTGTTGTTGATTACTAAATCAGTTAAAGTGACTTTCACTTTAAACAGGTTTACTTGGTCTTATAAAATGATTCAATCTAAAGGCTTAATTTAGAGCCACAAATAAAGTAACACTACGGACTAGTCTTTGGAATGCTAATCTTAAAAGATTAACAGTTCTTGAATTTACAAAATTTCTTACATTATACCCAGAAATAGGGTTAATTCTAAGGATACAGATCTAGGTTATTATCCCTTCACATCAGTCCTGCTCCATACAAAACAGGGTTTAAATTATCATGAAGATCCTCCCTAGTATCACTTCTTTGCCTTGTAGTATCTTTTGAGTTATAAGACCCAGTTAAGAGAACTGTTCTCTATATAGACAGACTTGTTATATGCATCCCCTTACACAAATATGTTCCTTTCCATAGGCAAAATCTATTCTTGAAGGGTGAAAAAAAAGGGGAGAAGAAACAGTAACATAGCTCTTCACTTTCATTTTAAATGATCACATGAAAAGAGCTGGGTTTTAGATATGCTATTAGCAAGGATACACTCATTTAATTTTTTCATGCGTGTAAAGCTGAAAAAAAGTCTAGAAATTACTATGAATCATATACTTTTTTACACAGTATTTCATTTAACATATTCTCTAAAATACAGTATTATAAAATATAGCCAATTATAATCTATTCAGTGATGACTATGGAAATACATATTCTCCAATAAATGATTTATCATCTTGATGCTCTAGAAGAATTAATACACAAGATTTCTTTCTTTTTTTTTTTTTTTTTCCATTCGTAAGCATTTATTGAGTGCTGACTGGGTGCCCAGTGCTGGATAGGGAGGGCCAGGGTGCCTGAGGGCCACCTCCATCCTCATGGGGTCTCTTTCAGCTGTACTCTCAGGTCCTGCTCTCTTACCAGGCCTCCAGGCTGGGGCAAGGGTCCAGAGGCAGGTCCTTGTAAAACACAAGATTTCTTCATCAAGATTGTAATTTGTTTGGGGGCACTTGGGTGGCTCAGTCAGTTAAGTATCTGCCTTTGTCTCAGGTAGTGATCCCAGTGTCCTGGGATTGAGCCTCATATGGGGCTCCTGCTCAGCTCAGAGCCTGCTTCTCCCTCTCACTCTGCTCCTCCCCGTTTGTGCTCACTGTCAAAAAAGGAGGAGGAGGAGGGGGAGGAGGGGGAGGAGGGGGAGGACGGGGAGGGGGGAGATGAAGAAGAAAATCTTAAAAAAAAAAAAGGAAGTTAATTTGTTTTGAAGGAAAAGGCTTGTATGTTTAGGTGTATTTGGCGGGCAATGCAAGAGAGCACTTTTTCTCTATTTTACACAGCTAAAGCCTATTTCTCCAAAAATGTTAAAAGGAGGCATGCATAAAAAGAAAATGGGCTTTTCATTTTTATTTTAAAAATAATAACTGCTGTAAAATGGAAATGCAACTTAAAATAGATTAAAGACTTAAAATTAAGATTTGAAACTCTAAGACTCCTGGAAAAGCTTCGTGACATTGGTCTTGACAATGATTTCTTAGCTACATCATCAAGCACAGGCAACAAAAGCAAAAGTAGAGGGGCACCTGAATGGCTCAGTCAGGTAAGTGTCTAACTCTTGATCTCAGCTCAGGACATGATTTCAGAGTTCTGAGACTGAGTCCCATGTTGGGCTCACTAATGGGTATGGAGCCTGCTTGAGATTCTCTCTCTCCTCGTCTGTTCCTCCCTCCATTGCTCACCACCACCACCCCACAGGCGCTCTCTAAAAAGAAAAAGAAGAAAAGCAAAAATAGACAAGCCAGACTACATCAAACTAAAAATCTTCTGCACAGCAAAGGAATCAACAGAATAAAAAGGCAACCTATGGAATGGAAGAAATTACTTAGCAAACCATATATCTGAAGGAACTCCTGTAACTCAGTAGCAAAAATACAAAAACCCAATTAAAAAATGGACAAAAGACTTGAATAAATACTTCTCCAAAGACATATAAAAGGACCAAGAGATATAGGAAAAGATGTTCAACATCACTCATCATCAGGGAAAGGCAAATCAAACCACAAAGAGGTATTATCTCACACCTGTTAGGATGATCATAAAAAACAAACAAAAAAAGAAAAAATAGTAAGTGTTAATAACAATGTAGAGAATTGGAATTCTTGGACACTATTAGTGGGAATATAGAATGGTATAGTTACTATGGAAAACAGTACTGAGGTTCCTCAGAAAACTAAACAGATAAGTATCACATCATCCAACAGTTATATTTTTGGATATTTATCCAAAAGAATAGAAATCAGGCTCTTGAAGAGGTATTTGTACTCACATGATGACTATAGCATGACTCATAATAGCCAAGAGGTAGAAGACCTAAAATGTCCATCAGTAGATGAATGAATAAAGAAATTGTGGCATATACATACAATGGAATACTATTTAGTCTTGATAAAAGAAGAAAATCCTGTCATACACAATATGGATGACTCTGGGGGATGCTAAATGAAATGAACCTGTCACAGAAGGACAAGTACCTCACAATTCCCACATGTCAAGTTATCTAAGTAGTCAAACTGACAAAAAGAGAAAGCACAGTAGCTGCCAGAGGCTCAGAAATGGGAAAATGGGTCGTTCTTGTTCAGTGAGTATAGTTTCAGTTATGCAAGACAAAAAAATGTTCTAGAGGGCAGCCCGGGTGGTTCAGCGGTTTAGCGCCGCCTTCAGCTCAGGGCGTTAACCTGGAGGCCCAGGATCGAGTCCCACGTCAGGCTCCCTGCATGGAGCCTGCTTCTCCCTCTGCCTGTGTCTCTGCCTCAATCTCTCACGCGCTCTCTCTCATGAATAAATAAATAAAATCTTTAAAAAAAAAAGTTCTAGAGATCAAGTATACAATATTCATGCTAATAGTTAATAATAATAATATACTATCCACTCAAAAATTTGATATGAGGGTTAAAAAAAGGCTCATGATTATTTTTGCCAATTTACTTTTTCCATTGGAAATTTAAAAACAATTCATAATTGGGCCCTGGGTGGCTCAGCAGTTTGGCACGTGCCTTTGGGCGTGATCCTGGAGTGCCTGGTCAAGTCCCACCATCAGGCAGGCTCCCTGCATGGAGCGTGCTTCTCCCTCTGCCTGTGTCTCTGCCTCTCTTTCTGTGTGTCTCTCATGAATAAATAAATATTTTTTAAAAAATTTATAATTGTATATAATAGGCACTCTATTAAAATTATAAATTCTTTTGAAGGGGGAAGCCATTTATTCAAGTGGTTCAAATATTAAGAAGTATTTTTAAAAGGATATGCAAAACATCTTGAGAGATCTTATTCCAACTGCCCGATTTCCATTCTTCACAATACGTAACCACTGTTCTTAGTTATCACTTCAGAGATCATTTTATATAAATATGAGCAAAAACAAATACCTCTTTTTGACACAAATATTAGGATAATATATATTTTACCTTGCCTTTATTTCTTTTTAACTTAAATATATCTTAAGGATTTTTCCATATCAAAGCATAAAGACATTCCTTGTGCTTTTTTTTTCCCTTTTTAAAGCAGCACAATGTTCACTATGTAGATGTATCATACTTTCTTCAATCAATCCTACTGCTGGTTTCTGCTCTTTAGTCATAATAAAAATATATTGCATTATCTGGCAGATATATCAAGTTATGGAATTTTTCATCCTTAACAATGAGTGCTGAAAGCTTGAGGTACAAAACTCTTTTTTCAACAGGTATAACTGACACAACCCTTTAATAATTTTTTTCTCTCATCTGTAAAACGAAGGGTTGGGGCTGGATTAGATCTCTATGGTCTCTATAATTTTTACTGGACTTTTCATAACATCTGCCACATACAATATTTTTTAGCTCTAGTTTTATAAACTTCAATTAATTTTCCTGAACTTGTGTTTTCATTTGACAGTTTTGAAATTTTTCATGACAGTAACTTTACAAGTAAAAGTTAGAATAATATACAAGAGTAGTTTAATTACTTACATGTATATTGAGTCTCCATGATGGCACCCCTCAAACCCAAAATAAAATGCATGAACTACTAATAATATTTCCTTAAAATAATTATTTCGGTGATAGTGATGAATATACACATCCCTGTATTCAATACATTTCACTATTTTCCTTAGTCATAAAAGATTCATTATGAGATAACTGCTGGGGGCTAATAGCCCAGCATATTGTAACAGAACACATCAAAGCCATCCTGATTAAAAGAATGATCATGACATAACCAAACTTAATTTGATAACTTTTAAAGCTGTAATATTAAGAAAGAATAAAGTTTATGTCTATTTATAACTAAAATATCATTGGTTAAAATAAAGCATATTGATCACTAATACTACAAAGCTTTTGCCTATCACTCTTCTTCCATAAGAGCATGCAAAATCAAATTCTACCAGATGAACTAAACACTGACCAAGAAACAAGCTCCCAATAAAATGTTAAATGAGAAAAGAGGCCACAAAAATACATAGACAGTGGAATCTCAATTTTATTAAAAATAAAAATTATACACACACACAATATGTTGTGAGTACAATCTGGTACAAATCACTCTGAGGGCAACTTGGCAATATAAAGATATGCATCCTGTGCCAAGTAATTTTGTTTCTAGGCACCTACTAAAAAAGCATTTGCTTATGTGTACAGAGAAACACGAATAATGCCGACAGCTAAATTGCTTATAATTGGTTAAAAAAAAAAAGATGCAACTTAAAAGTCCATTAGTGGGAGAATAAATGAAAGACAGTATATCTGAGCTACATCACAGCTAAAAGAACTAGATTTAGAAATATCAACATGGCTAGCTACCAGAACTGAGTGAAAATGCAAGCTTTATACAGAATGACACATACAGTGTGATAAACATCTCTGTACATAAAAAACATTTTTTCTATGGTTACATACATGTGAGTGAAAAATATTAGCAAAAAATAGTAGATAAACACACATCCAATACATAATTACTTCTAAAAGAGAGACAGGGATCAGAATTAGAGATGGTCAACTTTTCAGCTTTATTTGAAATTTCTTTGTTTAAGAAATAATTTATGTGATTTTTAAAATGTAGCTATGGCTAAAAGTCTGGAAGTAAGTATGCTAAAGTGTTAATATTTCAAAATTCTGAGAGAACAGAATTAATTTATACGTTTCTGTATTCTTTTAATTTTTAAACTGTTTTATAAAAGAAAAATACTGAGCATAACTTATGTATAGATTTCTTGGGCCGGAGAATTTTATTTTACAGTTACAAACATGCAGAATAAATAGAATGACTAGAAAACATTTTAATTTGTGCTTTTCACTTTTCAACAGTTATCGAACTCACTAACCACCTTAGCAACCTCCAATTGCTGTCTCACATCACAGGAAGACATTTTTCACTTTTGGACCAAAAGCAAACTATCACCAAGACAGTCACTATTTAAAATATTACATAATTAGTAAACATTCAGGTACCTCTTTACCAGAAAATGAGCATATTTAAATGACAAAAAAGCAGAAGTTGTGAGCAGATAAAGAAAATGACAGTATCTGTAAATGTGATAGATAATCAAAGAAATAAATCAATTTATATTATTCATTAGAAGAGGAAAACCACTTCAATTACCAAAATGTATACTGTGTAATTTAACAAATACGGTTGGGAAATGATGTGACACATACAAGTGAATTTTCCAGATAACCAGAACTCATCCTTTTAAAATCAAAATCTTACAATTTAACCATTCTGATGAAAATCCTTCAAAAATTATATACCTCCCTGTGGCTTAAAACACATATATCAAAATAACCAAGGTTTTCCTTGAAAACTACAAGTCACCATTCATTCATTTATTAGCAAATGAGATCTGTCTTCACAGACCTTCCAATCTAGATGCTCTAATCTTGATATTAAATAATCTGATTAAGGTAATTTTACTATTAGTTGATCAATTTAATTAAAAATAAAATCCAAAAACAAAAAAAAAAACACCAAAAAATCCTACAAAGATAGAAATTTTAAGCACTTTTTCCTTCACTTTAGTATCTCACTCTTTCCCTAAATAAAGCTTCTCTTATGTCCCTATTACCTAGTTCATTTTTTCATATTTTTGAGCCTTTGCTCAATGTTTACTCCACTTGGAATATTCTCCTTCCAACTGCTGTCAGTTTCATCCTTCAAAGCCCATCTCAAATTTCAACCATACTATGAATGGTATTTGTTATTTTCCTAATTAAATCAACCATGCTAAAAATCTAAGATAGTCACTTTCCTCAACAACTTGTTTTATTTCCTAAACTATAGTACTGGAAATTGAACTGTATTTATTTTTTATTTTATTTTATTTTATTTTTGGGGGGTGGGGAGGGGCAGCAGGAAAGTGAGACAGGGAGATTGGCGGGGGGGCATGCAGAGAGATGGTCTTAAACAGGATCCACACCCAGCACAAGCCCAAGGCAGGGCTTGATCTCACAACCCTGAGATCATGACCTGAACTGAAATCAAGAGTCAGACATTTAACCCAAGTGCCCTTGGAACCTGAATTTTAAATCCTTCTTGGGAAAAAAGATTTACACAGCAAATACTAATTTCTTTCAAACTAATGGTCACTGGGTCACACTCAGGACTCACTTGTAAAATATATATAATGTCAAACTTGCAAAGTTATGAAACTTATAATCTATATGAGGTATCTATAGCAATGATGGTCATATAGTAAATGCATGAAAAACTGATAAATATAACTTACACCACAAGTGGAAAACCAAGTTACTTGCCAGACTATCATGACAATATCATTCTTTCACTGGTATGTAGGACCATCAGAAAATCTGGGCCATGGAACTCAACTATGTCATTTGTCTAATGGAAAAAAGTAATTTGCAACAGGGGGTCACTCATTTATCTGAGTACATGGAAAGTCTGAATCCTAAAGGAGAATAAGTTTTTCAAGAAAAAAACATATTTTTAAGAAATGTTTAGAAGTACTGCTTATAATGTGAATAGGTCAATGCTACTGTTGAAAAGTATCCCTATTGTTGCTGGGACAAATTACTACAAATTTATAGCTTAGAAGAACAGAAATTTATTGTAATTCTGGACTTTGGAAGTTCTAAAATAAAGGTGTTAGCAAGGCTACATTCCTTCTGGCAGCTCTAGGATAAAAGAAGCTTCTTCCAGTTTCTAAGAGCTCTCTGTATTCATTCCTTGGCTCATGGCCTCTGCTCTGCCTCTACCTCTACTTCCAAGCTTGCATATCATAACATCTTCAAATATCTGATTATGACCCCTGACTCCATCTTCTCATCACCTTTTCTATGACACTCCTGCCTTCCTCTTAAAAGGATCTTTGGAATTACACTGAGATTACCTAGATAATCCAGGATAATCTGTAGATCTCAAAATGCTTAATTTAATCATGCCTGCAAGTCTCTTTTGTCATGTAAAGTAACATACTTACAAGTTCTGGGGTCTATTATTCAATCTACCACAATGAATATTTTTATCTCTTTAATTTTATAAAGATTGCTGACACTTTAATTCTTTTATCTAATTTTAAATAATATTTTAAAAAGGAAAAGCTTACTACAAATACTTGGTAAAACTGTAATTGTTTCTCAACTGATAGAATTCAAAAGGTTTTTGAAAGTTCAGATTCTTGCAAAAGATTTTGATTTCTTAAAGCCTCACTCTACTAGCCTGATACAGTATATTTGCATTTTTGAAAATGTAGTTCATTAAGTGGTCACACTTATTATTAGCACATTTACACTTGAGGATAATTTTAGTGAATAATTTAAGATCCCATAATGAAAAGAATTACAATTGCTTGAAGAATAAAATTATCAATCCCATTATTAATTTATTTTCTTCCCTCTGGAATCCAGGAAAACCATACCTAATAGTTACCCTGAAAGCCACAGATCACAGGAATTGAAGAGAAAAAAATAAAATCCTAAGTGCTCTAGAATAATGATTTTCCAAGTGTATAATATATATTATTTTCCTATAATACTAATATTTCTAATCTCAAAGAATCTACATTTTCATTTGTCATGGAATAACTTACTATGATTGTCTTCACTGGTATCTTATTAAGTCATTCTTACAACAGATTCCATTTTTATTCATTTATTTTTTTTAAGATTTATTTATTTATTTATGATAGACATAGAGAGAGAGGCAGAGACACAGGAGGAGGGAGAAGCAGGCTCCATGCCGGGAGCCTGACATGGGACTGGATCCCGGGACTCCAGGATCAAGCCCTGGGCCAAAGGCAGGCGCTAAACCACTGAGCCACGCAGGGATCCCCCAACAAATCCCATTTTTAACACCTTGAAGCAAAATAAAAGGTAGGCAGTCTACTCATTTTTTAGATTTAATCAAGATTAAGAACTACTTCTGGGATCCCTGGGTGCCTCGGTTTAGTGCCTGCCTTCAGCCCAGGACGTGATCCTGGAGATCCAGGATGGAGTCCCACACATCAGGCCCCCTACATGGAGCCTGCTTCTCCCTCTGCCTGTGTCTCTGCCTCTCTCTGTGTCTCTCATGAATAAACAAATAAAATCGTTCTTTAAAAAAGAACTACTTCTGTCTTAAAAGGAGCAAGAGAAAAACAACTAGTTATGAAGAAGGAAATCCCCCCAAAGACTGTTAGCTGATCTTTCAGCAAAAACTTTAGAGGCCAGAAGGAAACAGCAAAATATATTCAAAGCGCTGAAAGAAAAACAGAACCAAGATTACTCTACTCACCAAGGTTATCACTCAGTACTGAAGGAGAGATAAGGAGTTTCCCAGACAAGCAAAAGCTAAGAGAGTTTAACATGAAACCAGCATTACAAGAAATGTTAAAGGGACTTCTTGCGGGGGGAGGGGGGGAGACCACAAAAATAAGAAAATTATGAAAGAAAATATCTCACTGACAAAGGCAAACATAGTAAAGGTATAGATTAACACCCTATATAGCTAGTATGAAGATTGTAAGACAAAAGTAGTAAAAATATCTAAGATCTACAGTAATTAGTCAAGGAATACAGAAAATAAGATGTAAAAGAAGATATCAAAAAACAAATTGTAAGGGAAGGGGAGTAAAAATGTAGTGCTTTGAGAATGCACTTGAACTTGAGTCTACCAACTTAAAATAGACACAGGATATTATATATGAACCTCTTGGTAACCACAAATCAAACACCTATAGTAGATGCACAAAAAATAAAGAGAACAAAATACAAACATAACACTAAGGAAAGTCACCAAATCACAAGAGAAGAGAGCAAGAGAAGAAAAAAGAAATGGAAAATTACAAAACCAATCAGAAAACAATAAACATACCAATAATACACAAAGACACTTCATACTTATACTGCAATCTTAGTAATGTAGTTACCATATGAATCATTTAACTCTAGCAGAAAATTCCTATTTCCCTCTAGCAAAGATTCTTCATTACTTATTACTTTTGAACACCTGACGGGCTTTTTGTAATACATTCATTCTAGTTTGCCAAATATGTGTGTCAATAACTCCCTTGAGGAATATTTATAAATAAAATGATACAACGTCTAAGATATGCTACAGGAGGGGGTATAAATGACATAAAATTGTGAGTTCATATTGCTGTAGCTTGATAATAAGTATACAGGGATTCATTTTACGATTCTAGTTACACATTTTGAAAATGATTCAAAAATATATATAATCTCAGCTTTCATAATTTATTAGGGCATTTAAACAATGGCATTTATCATTATTATTTTTCAATCTAGAGGCTCATCATAATTAGAAGACTGGGTTTACAACATACTAAATTGATTATGAAAACTAAAGACTGGGAATGAGTCAGATGAAAGGGAGAAAATTATTTTTATAAAGGGCAGTCATCACAGATGGTCAAATGGAACCAGCTGTTCATCCATTAAATCTATGGGAGTTAATCTGGAGCCTATTCAAAACTTTTAATTACACTGCTCTTCCAATATATATACATTTCATAGCTTTTTAGGCCAAGAATACGTGTTTTGGGGACTACCTTCAATAATCAAAATAATTGGGAGAAAAAAACAGCAACAAAAAGAAAGGAAAAGAAAAATGTAGTCTTATTGAAACTAAGAACTCAGAATAGATCAACAGGAAGCAGGACCATAAATAAAGAGAATCCTGACCACTTCGGAAATTAACCCTTGATAGTAAAGAGCTATCCTAGGCAATCTAGAATAACCTCCAACAATCCATATTTACTCTGAGATAACGCAAATAATTTCCCATAAACATCAAAATAACAAAGTATCCGGCAGCCCTGGTGGCACAGCGGTTTAGTGCCGCCTGCAGCCCGGGGTGTGATCCTGGAGACCCGGGATTGAGTCCCATGTCAGGCTCCCTGCATGGAGCCTGCTGCTCTCTCTGCCTGTGTGTCTCTGCCCCCCTGCTCTCTGAATAAATAAAAAACAAACAAACAAAAAAATAACAAAGTATCAAGTGTATCAGTAACAGAAGCTGAGATGACCTAAACTGTCTTAAAAGTGAGTAATTCAAATTAGAGCTTCAATTAAGTTAGCATTTTGATATTCAGTTCTATTTTTGACCTTTAACATATAAAATTATGCAGAGTTGGGAAAGAGAACTGATATACCACAGTTACTCCAAAAAAGATGAATTTTTCCCCAATACTGTTTATGGTACTAATATGTTCTTTGAATATAAAGATGTTTATAAATTTATAAGTTTCACATCATACAATCAACTTTAGTTTTTCTGTAATAGTCAAAACGTTCTCATCAGCCTGTATTCTCAGTCCACTCATGAAAAACCTTTTTGGTATGAGTTATTTGCAGATATAATGTTTATTGATTAACTGATATAGTTAAAAGCAACTATATTCTTAATTTTCTTCAGCTATCATTACTGGAGTCTTATTCAATAGATCACAGAATATTTTACATTTTAAAACTGACCTGCAATCATTTTTAATAATTAACCATGTGTAATTCAATTATCTCTTGTGACAATAAAGAAAGAATGGTGCACTGAAGCAGTAAATTATGCCATAAAATATTAGAATTATAATATCATGGTTGCAGAGTGGAACGTTTTCCATTTTAGAGGATTGACACCTAAACTTTATCATTTGTCCTTTAAAAATTTGACACACAATATTTTTAACCTTCCAAACTTTACCATTTCCATTTTCTAATTAACATTCTTGTTTATTATGACTTTAATATTGCAATAGCGATTTAATTAGCAAATTTTAGACAACTATATAGTGAATATTCAGCCATAATTTAAGAACTAGGAAAGATCGTCTTCGAGAAAGTGCTACTTAAAGGTCTCATTTGAGGGCAGATAAGGACCCTGTGCCTGAATGTAAATTAAATTCACTATTTTCTAATCAACAAACTCTATCAAAAAAAATTTTTTTTCAGCCTAATTTAACAATGCACTAGTGCTTTACATTCTGGTACAAGCTCCACACGTCCTCACAGACTGGTAATAAACATTTGGAGACTGGCAGGCAATCCGTGAACCACAATGAGTCACACTGTCTCAAAGATCATCTAGTTCAGTGGTTCTCGATCCTGGCTCCACAGAAGAATCAACCAGAAAGTGCTAGAAAATATGAACATCTAAGCTTTGTTGCAGAGATTCTGATTTAATTGGTATTGGCTGGTGCATAAGTATTTTGCTGATCTAAGCTCCCCCCTTTCTGCACATGCTAACACTGAGGCTAAGAGAACCAATTCCCAGTTTATAAGGCCTAAAAATCAAAGAATGAACATTCATTACAACATACTTCCCACTATATCCCAAACATAAGATTCGTTACAATTATTACAACACCATTTTACATTCAGAATATTCAGAATATTTTAAGAATGGCAACCTTTGTGAATTTTTTTGTTTTTTACTATTGAAATAAGGCATGATAAAGTGTAAGGGAAACATGACATGGTTAAATTTAGGTTACCTAAATTTTAGTTAAATTTGGGTTATCTATCTTATGATACAAATTTCTGTTACCAGAGAAAAACCCTAAGGGGGTATTACTAAGTTAAATACTCTGGGCTTTTCTTTAAAATACTGACTTACCAATTCTTCTTCTTCTTCTTCTTCTTCTTTTTTTTTTTTATTTATTCATTCATGAGAGACCTAGAGAGAGACCGACAGACAGACACAGGCAGAGGGACAATCAGGCTCCATGCAGGGAGCCTGACTTGGGACTGGATCCTGGGTCTCCAGATCAGGCCCTGGGCTGAAGGCGGTGCTAAACCCCTGAGCCACCTGGACTGCCCTGACTTATATCAATTCTTGAGCAACAAGCTATTAGCAAATTAACCTGTTTTCATACCAAGTGGAAAGACATATTTTTTCTAAATTTGAAAAGATCGTATGAATATCAAAGACATATGGTCTGTTTTCTTTCTCTCCTGATTTAATGCTCACTGCAAAAACAGTCAACCAGCTCATCCTGGCCACTGATGAGGATGTTTTAAATAAGGACCATAGGGCTTTAAGTAACTCTATCAGGTCCATAAACCATCAAAAGCATAGACAGGAGCAAGCCAGAAGAAACATTTCTAACTTATGGAATGCTTTGTTTCATCTGCATTTGAAAATAAAACTGCGCACTGACTTGTTTTCTTTTTACTGAACTACTTTTCTTCTGGGACATGAAACCAAAAAAAGTAGTATATATATACCATAAGCAAAACCCAATTCTACTTAAAAGATCAATATAGTTAAACCTGATCTTTATCCATCTGTATGAGTCCTTTGAAAATGTTTCTTCCCCTTTTGGAGCTTCAGCTTCCTAATCTCGATATATCTCATAGCCACTTTTCTGAACATCATCTTCCTTACCCAGATGAATTGGTTGCCTTTCCTTTTCATTTTAGCCTCCTATATAGAGAGCTATCTCATTTTAATGAGGCTACATGGAACCATTAAAGAGGGATGGAAGGTAGCACATAACCAAGTATGCAACTGTGTGGTTTTGACAGTAAAAGTTATGCATTTCAGAAGAAAAGGGGGACAAACAAGAACTAGGACTGCTTCATACATGAGATGGGATCTGACCTGAGATTTGAAAAATGGGTAGAATCTTAAGATGGAGGAAAGCAATGAAGCAGGGTGTGTTAGTCGGCTAGGGCTGCTATAACAAAATACCAGACTGTGTGGCTTTAACAACATATATTTCTTTCTCAGGGTTCTGGAGACTGGGAGATTTGCTGTTGATTTGGTTCCTGGTTGAGAGCTTTCTTTCGGGCTTGAAGATGCTCATCTTCTTGCCAGTGGAAAGAGTTATCTGGTGTATTTTTCTCTTTTTAAGAGGGCTTTAAATCCTATCATGAGGGTCTACCCTCATGACCGCATATGAAACTCATCATCTCCCAAAGTCCATAACTAAATATAATCACTCTGGGGGTTAGGGCTTTAAAATATGAATTTGGAGGTGGAAAATTCACTCCAGAGCACAGTATCCCATCAGAGAAGAATAATATTAGTGAAAGCATTGAGGTGATAATGAACACAGCATGTTAATGGACATAGGCAGAGACCTAATTCTTCAGATCCACTGAATCTTAGAATACAAGAAATCCAAGAATTCAAGGGATATAAAGAATGGGATCAGATTATGGAAGATCTAGAAAGCTAGTTAAGGGTAGCCCGGGTGGCTCAGCGGTATAGCACTGCCTTCAGCCCAGGGCGTGATCCTAGAGACCCAGGATCGAGTCCCACGTCGGGCTTCCTGCATGGAGCCTGCTTCTCCCTCTGCCTGTGTCTCTGCCAGTGTGTGTGTGTGTGTGTCTCTCTCTCTGTCTCTCATGAATAAATAAATAAATTAAAAAGAAAAAAAGAAAGTTAGCTAGCTTAAGATTTAACTATGCTAGAAATAAGGAGACACCAAATGTTGCAGAGCAAAGTAGTGACAAATGGAAAAGCATTTTTTAAGAGTAGTGGCAAAACTGAAGCTTGGCTTGCAGTAAGACAAAAAATACCCCAAACAACTTTAAACCAACATGTGTGCAGAGTTAATTCAGTATACAGGGACCCTAGAGACTCAGGAGTTGAGGTGGCCTAGGGATAGATATGAATTGAGATAGAAGCCACACTGCAACCTGTAATTTTGTATCAGATATTAAGGAAGTAACAGAACAACCTCAAAGTTGAAAATCTGAGTAAGGAATCCCTGGATACTTTATTGTTTCACAATCTTGTCTTTGATAGACTTCTCTCAAACATCCTCATCCTCATCCTATCACCATCAAAACAAAACAGACCAAACAAACAAGTACCCATTGTACCACCACTGGCCCCCCCCCCTCCACCACCACAATGAATTTAATCTAAAAGAAAACACTTAGGAAGTGTAAGGAACACTTAATTTTGGAAGGTTAAGTTCTCATGTCCAAAGGAATGATAATCCAATTATTTCAACCAGGAATAGAACACTAGAGCAAATTTTGTTTTGTTACCTTTGTAGAAAACAGCCTCTGACTTCAGTAGAGGTTAAAACAAACAAACAAAAAACCGTATACCAACTATATTTTTAGTTGAAACTTATTTTTCAGTAGAAAAATAATAAAATAATGGTGGCAGTAAACTTCAGAAATATAAGCTTTCCTTTTTTTACAATTTTTTTCCCATATAATCCTCTTTGACCATGAAGTCTAAAAATGATGGGCCAATATTATCTTTAGCCCTGGGGAAAGAGCAACAATATTTCAGTCGGTATGATGTTCCACTCAAATAGAGTATATGCTCTTTAGGAAATCCTATTCAAATATTGAAATATATTGCTAACTTCCCAAAACTAGACTCTACAAGTATATATGTGTCCAATATATAATCTATTTCTCACTGTTAAAAATATCCAAAAGTTTTAATTCCCTATTCTTTCCACCATTTATTTATAGGGTGGTAATCAAACCAATGTTGTCAGTTTCATGTGGAAGAATAGAAAGCAAAATCTCTTTAGAAAAAATTTCCCAAACTGAGTATGCTAACCATAAAGGAAGTGCAAGTATTATTTGGGGGAAGGCTCTTCCATGGTTATCCCAGTTACTTTTTTTTAGAACAGATCTCCTTCCCCTAGTAAAGTCTTTTGCAAAGAAACCAAATAAATTAAAAAAAAAAAAAAAGGAAAATGTGGAAGTGCTTTGATTTGAAGGGTAATTCAAAGCCCAACAGGTTTCTACCCTGGTTCTCAGAGCTGGGGGTGAGGAACATTTATTAAGACCCTGAGGTTACCTAGTATGCTATCTAGAAATCACTGCCCAGATTTATCTCAGCTGGAAGTTTCAAAATGGACTTCTCCTGACATGAAAACCACTTGACTGGTAGACATATCTGAACAGTCCATTTCTGAAAGTTTTGGTAATTCTCCAGTGTTATCCTATACTTTCAGGCCCTTCAGAGGAATCTTATTAGACCTAACAGAAGTAGGAGAGAGGTAACAGTTAATGCCAGAAAACCACCAGATATAATCAAAGGCAGTATTTCTTAATATTTTAAAAACTTCTGTCCCATTCTGATAACAAGACTTTTTTGTCCCCCACTTTTCCCAGTTGAGGACTTGTAACTTTTCATCCCTACCAGTAACTGAACTTTACTCCTGTGGATAGTATTACAAAACACTATCTTCTTAATTTTCATTCTCCCAGCATAAAGTTATGGTATCACATGTTGTGTGCTTTTCAAACAATATCACCACCTACTTTGATCTATCTCTAGGATATGATTCTCATTAAGAAAGAATGATTTAAGCACTATATGCTGACTTCTCATTCAGGTTTTTAAAATCATGCTTCTTTCCTATAATGTTCAAACACATTGTCCACTATATGCTTCCCTTCCAGTGATCAGTAGTACAGTGATTTGATTATAGAGCTTATTTTACAAGTCTCCAAGACACTGAGTAACTCAGGGCATAAAATCACAATAATTTAATTAAGCAATTGTCCTTATTTGAATGTGAACACTAAAGAAAGGATGTGGAAGCAGCTCGTGAGAATAAATACCTATTAGAATTCCAGTTAGAGAAAAAAGGGTTAACATGTAGAGCTGTGTACAGTGCTTGAAAATTGACACTGGCATTCCAATGGTATTTCATAACCAAAAATCTACACTGCTTTCAACCAGTATTTTTCTTAAAGATTTATTTATTTGGAGGGGTGGGGAGGGAGAGGGAAAGAAAAATCCAAGCAGACTCTGCTGAGCTCAGAGCCCAACACAGGGCTCAATTTCATGACCCTGAGATTAGAGCTGAGCTGAAACCAAGAGTTGGATGCTTAACCAACTGCATCATCCATCCAGACGCCCCTCAACTAGTATTAACTAATTGACTTTCTTCATCTTCATTGCTGGTAAAAACATGATGAAGAAAAATGTTTCGATACACATTTTAGACTATTACCAACATAGGTGACAATGCTGTGGAGGGTTGATTATGATTAATATAAATCAGAAAACTAAGGTGATTTTAAATTTCACTATTTAAATCAACATATTAATAAATGGTTTCCAATAAATTTCAGGATTATTTTAATCAAGAATTTCCTGATTCTTTGCACCTAATATCGTATTTTTTTTTCTTCTAAGCTGTTAGTTAAAGTTTTATGTTGCCATTGAATTGCCATTCAAGTTAGGCATACAATTTAAAGCTCATAATTAATGACATGAAAAAGAAATATCAAAAAGAATTTCTAAGAAACTTTAGCAATATGTTCTTTTTATTGAATAAGATATTCCTTAACAATTGCAACCAAACTACAAATTTTGAATAATTTTGTTAAATGCTTAGAATGTAAAAACTGTAAAATCTACCTTCCTCAAATAAAGGTATTGAGATATTTTAAGGGTAGTAAGACTATTTGCTAACATTTATGTAACTTCTATAAATCACTACAATGCTGCGTGTGACCAACTCACACAATTCACCTAAAGTGTTCCTTCAGGCAAAAGAAAAGTGGTTTCAAAAGTATGGTCATAGTGTATTTTTACAAAAGGTGTATGCTAAAGCATGCTTAACAGCAACTACAAGATTGCCCATTAGAAGACAGGAACATATTTCAGTGACAAGGGCCAAGAGACAACCATGGCTTCATTGAGAACTGAAATGTAATGGACATGTCTAGTTGAAACATGTCTTCATTGTATCCGCATATCTGCTATGGATTCCAGTATCTGGGGGGAAAAAAATTACTTTCTTCAAAAATACCAAACTCTTCTTAATAAAAAACACAATTGTGATCTATTGGTTCACTTTGGTAAAGAAGAAAATATCTTTTAAATCATAAAGACAGCCTTATCCCTAGAAGTACACCCTGCTCTGACAGGAACAAAACAAAACAAAACAAAAAAAACCCACATTAGTAATTTTACTCAAATGATATCTGTGACTGCAAAAATGAAGTCACACTTTAGGGCAGCCCGGGTGGCTCAGCGGTTTAGCGCCTGCCTTCATCCCAGGGCGTGATCCTGAAGACCCGGGATCGAGTCCCACGTCGGGCTCCCTGCGTGGAGCCTGCTTCTCCCTCTTCCTGTGTCTCTGCCTCTCTCTCTGTGTCTCTCATGAATAAATAAATAAAATTAAAAAAAAAATGAAGTCATACTTTAGTTTATAATTTTAGAATGTTTCATGTTACATTCTGCAATCTTAGTTCCTGGAAGAATCACATACAATAAAGAATAAAAAGGTTTTCTAGAGACACATGGAATTTTAGATCAAATTTTTAACAAAGAGTTGAGCTTGGAATTCTTGGTCAACTCAGTCATCCTTTCTGGAATGAACATATTTCAAATCATTGATGAAAAGTGTATGTACAGGTTAAGTCCCTTCTAGAGGAAAAAGGATTTCAAAGTGCAAATTTTCAACATGAATAAATACATAAATGTGGTATTAAAAATATGATAACAGAGATACTCCAGAGAGGTCTCTGAGCCATCCTTCACACATTGTCTCTTAATTCCAAATTTACCTTTCTGTACTCTGTTGAGTGATCCTGGAGTTAGGGATATGCAAACTTACACATTCAATTCTCCAACACCTATTTAACCAGTTCCCCATATTAAGTTACCTATGTTTTAAACCCTCGCAGATACAGTCTCTACAGTGTTATTTGTATCCATGTAATCTTGGGTAATCACCTTAACTGAAAAACATATCTTATTATTATTAAAATATACATTAAGCATGGTTAGCACTCTAGAGGGGCATTTACTAAATTCTCCCAGCTCAAAATTTTATTTTTGCTATGATAATTCAATCACAGACATTATACTTAATACATAAAATAAAACTTACAAAAGTATCAGCTTTACAATGGACCCAGAAACCAAACAATATAATTTTGTACCCAAAAGCATTCCTGTTTTTTTTTTAAGATTTTATTTATTCATGGGGGGGGGGGGGGGCAGAGACACAGGCAGAGGGAGAAGCAGGCTCCATGCATGGAGCCCGACGTGGGACTCGATCCCGGGTCTCCAGGATCACACCCTGGGCTGAAGGCGGTGCTAAACCGCTGAGCCACCCGGGCTGCCCTAGCATTCCTATTTCAATGGCAACAGCCACCATTTATTGAGGGCATAATATGACACGGTATTGGGTACTTTACCTTTTCTTAAACCTGACAGCAATCCTATGAGATACATTTTATTGTACTTGTCCCACAGTTAAGGAAATTTAAAAAGCTAGGTTTCTTGCCCAAGGTCACAGTAGTTCCTAAGAGGCACAGCATTCAAACCCAGATATGCCTGGTTCTAAAAAAAGGACTACAAATCTCTCCATTTTACCATTAATCCTGACAGGAATCTTTGTACAAACAATTGCTACCAAAAGGCTTTACAATAAAGCTCTTTCAATTGTTAATAGCTGTTAGCGTGCTCTTTCATTAGGCTGAAATTTGTCTCCATGTATCTTCTATATCTATTATAACCCTGTTTCTGTCCTTTGCAAAACACAGAACTAACTTAAATAATGCCTCCTGGTGACAGCTCTTCAAATATTAAAAACTTAACACGTCTGCCCTTCATCCTGTTTTCCTCCTTCTCCAATTTCTTCAATGGCTCTTCATCATTTAGTTTCTCTACAATGGACTATGTTGCATTAGCATGACCCCCAAAGACACATTTAAACCAAAACCCCAATAACAGGATAATGTTCTAAGTATAGGAAAAAAGCTTGCTGCTTGAAAACAAAACAAAGAAACAAAACAAAAACCAGGAATATGAATGAATACCTTAGTAATTCAATCATCATCAGTTGGTTTTACATTTCATATTCTGTATATCAAATTTTCTTATAGATACGAATGTTAAGAGACATGTCCATTTTCTCATTCAACACGTCCTTATTTGTGTGCTTGGTAAGAGCTAGGTACTATGCACCCTGCTGAAGAGAGAAATAGAAATAAAACATAATTCCTGTCTTTAAGGAACTCAGTCTTATTATCAAGATATTACTGTGGGCTTCAGTTTTACTCTGTTCATATAAAAACACACACACACACACACACACACACAAATAATACTTTTCATGCAAGTGATAGCATATTATACATACTGTTCTAAATTCTGGTTTTTAAACATATCTTGAGGGGTATCACACACCAGTTTGTGTTAAGTGGTTATCCTTAACAGCAGCACAATAGTCCTCAGAATGCAAGAACCATTACTTATTTAACCACTGATCCGCTGATAGATATTTAAAATGTTTCTAAACTCCTGTTACACACTACTGCTTCAGTGAATATCCTTGTAAATTCAGTGGAGTCTGCTTCTCATTCTCTTCCTGCTCACGTACACTCTGAATGAATGAATGAATGAATGAATGAATAAATAAATTGTTATTAGATTTATGTATGTGTGACCAATGAAATTTTTGAGTGGTGAGCCCCTAACCTCATTTCTCTCACAAGCCCTGTGGCTTTTTATTGCAAGATGTTGCCTAGCACAGCGACTTTTTTTTAGGAACACATATGTCAAAATATGGCAAAACTGACTCTACACTCTAACAATTTATGATGACTGCTTTCTAATATTTATTTCAAAAACTGCACTGGAAATATTTTAAATCTTATTAACATGATAGGTTAGAAAAGTACCTTAGGGGTTAACTTGCATTTTAGTTGTATTTTTAATACAAAGAAAAATGAAGAAATAAAAATATTCACTTTTTCCACTTATTGAGTCTAGTGAATTGTTGAATTAAAATCATCTCTGTCGGGGATCCCTGGGTGGCTCAGTGGTTTGGTGCCTGCCTTTGGCCCAGAGCGTGATCCTGGAGTTCCGGGATCGAGTCCCGCATCGGGCTCCCTGGATGCAGCCTGCTTCCCCTCTGCCTGTGTCTCTGCCTCTCTCTCTGCATACTCATAAATAAATAAATAAAATTGATTTAAAAAAATAAAATAAAAATAAAATCATCTCTGTCAAGATATATCTACTGACTTCAGCCATTCTACTACTTTTCCTTTCTAAAATTTTCTCAGAAAAAAAAATAAAAAATAAAATTTTCTCAGGAAAATTTTAGAAAACCTGTACCAAAACAGTATACCTGCTCCCTCCACACTTTATAAATCATCTCAAAGTATAAAACTGTCACCTCCAGAGTATTCTGTGATCTTCAACACCACGTATTATAAGAAGCAGGGTATCATCTTCTAAGTGGTACAAAATAAATGAGAATAAAATTCTTGGTTGAAATATAAAGAGTTTATGGATCTGTGCTATCAAGAGGTGTATGAAATAATATTGTCAGCTCCCAACTATGAGATGGGTCTTATTTTT